>NC_054488.1:4028488-4362773 GCF_017639515.1 Carcharodon carcharias | reverse complement strand
CTTCTCTATGTACTAGCCTAGTACGAGCGCCTTCTCTCTGTACTAACCTAGTACAAGCCCCTTCTCTCTGTACTAACCCAGTACGAGCCCCTTCTCGCTGTACTAGCCCAGTACAAGCCCCTTCTCTCTGTACTAGCTCAGTACGAGCCCCTTCTCTCTGTACTAGCCCAGTACGAGCCATTTCTCTCTGTACTAACTCAGTACCAGCCCCTTCTCTCTGTACTAACCCAGTACCAGCCCCTTCTCTCTGTACTAACCCAGTACCAGCCCCTTCTCTCTGTACAAACCCATTATGAGTGCCTTATCTCTGTATTAAGCCAGTACGAGCATATTTTCTATGCACTAGCCCAGTACGAGCTCCTTCTCTTTGTACTAGCCCAGTAACAGCCCCTTCTCTCTGTACTAACCCAGTACAATCTCCTTCTCTCTGCACTAACCTAGTACGAGCTCCTTCTCTCTGTACTCGCCCAGCAAGAGCCCCATTTCTCTGTACTAGCCCAGTACGAGCTCCTTCTCTCTGTACTAACCAAGTACGAGCTCCTTCTCTCTGTACTCGCTCAGTATGAGCCCCTTTTCTCTGTACTAGCCCAGTATGAGCTCCTTCTCTCTGCACTAGCACAGTAGCAGCCCCTTTTCTCTGCATTAGCCAAGTACGAGCCCCTTTTCTCTGTACTTGTCCAGTACGAGCCCCTTCTCTCTGTAATTGCCCAGTACAACCTCCTTCTCTCTGCACTTGCCCAGTACAAGTTCCTTCTCTCTGTACTTGCACAGTGCGGAATCCTCCTCTCTGTTCTAGCCCAATATGAGCTCCTTCTCTTTGTACTAGCCCAGTACGAGCCCCTTCTCTCTGTACTAGCCCAGTATGAGCCTCTTTTCTCTGCACTAGCACAGCACGACCTCCTTCTCTCTGTACTAGTCCAGTACGAGCTCCTTCTCTCTGTACTAACCCAGTATGAGCTCCTTCTCTCTGTACTAACCAAGTACGAGTCCCTTCTCTCTGTACTTGCCGATTACGAGCTCCTTCTCTCTGTACTAACCAAGTACGAGCTCCTTCTCTCTGCACTTGCCCAGTACGAGCTCATTCTCTCTGTACTTGCCCAGTACGAGCTCCTTCTCAATGTACTAACCAAGTACGAGTCCCTTCTCTCTGTACTCGCCCAGTACGAGCCCCTTATCTCTGCACTAGCCCACTAGGAGTCCCTTCTCTCTGCACTAGCCCAGGAGGACCCCCTCCTCTTTGCACTAACCCAGTACAAGCTCTTTCTCTCTGTACTAGCCCAGTACGAGCCCCTTCTCTCTGTACTTGCCCAGTATGAGCTTCTTCTCTCTGTACTAACCATGTACGAGTCCCTTCTCTCTGTACTTGCCCAGTACGAGCTCTTTCTCATTGTTCTTGCCCAGTACGAGCTCCTTCTCTCTGTATTAACCAAGTACGAGTCCCTTCTCTCTGTACTCGCCCAGTACGAGCCCCTTCTCTCTGCACTAGCCCACTAGGAGCCCCTTCTCTCTGTACTTGCCCAGTACGATCTCCTTCTCTCTGTACTTGCCCAGTACGAGCTCCTTCTCTCTGTACTAACCATGTACGAGTCCCTTCTCTCTGTACTTGCCCAGTACGAACTCTTTCTCTCTGTACTTGCCTAGTACGAGCTCCTTCTCTCTGTACTAACCAAGTACGAGTCCCTTCTCTCTGTACTCGCCCAGTACGGGCCCCTTCTCTCTGTACCTGCCCAATACAGGCTCCTTTTCTCTGTACTTGCACAGTACGGTCTCCTTCTCTCTGTACTAGCCCAGTACGAGCTCCTTCTCTCTGTACAAGCCCAGTACGAGCCCCTTCTCTCTGTACTAACCCAGTACAAGCCCCTTCTCTCTGTACTAGCCCAGTACGAGCCCCTTCTCTCTGTACTAGCGCAGTATGAGATCCTTCTCTCTGTACTAGCCCAGTACGAGCCCCTTCTCTCTGTACTAACCCAGTACGATCCCCTTCTCTCTGTACTAACCCAGTACCAGCCCCTTCTCTCTGTACTAACCCAGTACCAGCCCCGTCTCTCTTTACTTACCAAGTACCAGCCGCTTCTCTCTTTACTAACCCAGTACCAGCCCCTTCTCTCTGTTTTTTTTAGTACGAGCCCATTTTCTATGCACCAGCCCTGTACGAGCTCCTTCTCTCTGCACTAGCCCAGTACAAGCTCTTTCTCTCTGTACTAGCCCAGTACGAGCCCCTTCTCTCTGTACTTGCCCAGTATGAGCTTCTTCGCACTGTACTAACCATGCACGAGTCCCTTCTCTCTGTACTTGCCCAGTACGAGCTCTTTCTCTCTGTACTTGCCCAGTACGAGCCCCTTCTCTCTGTACTAACCCAGTACAAGCCCCTTCTCTCTGTACTAGCCCAGTATGAGCACCTTCTCTCTGTTCTAGCCCAGTACGAGATCCTTCTCTCTGTACTAGCCCAGTACGAGCCCCTTCTCACTGTACTAGCCCAGTACGAGCCCCTTCTCTCTGTACTAACCCAGTACCAGCCCCTTCTCTCTGTACTTGCCCAGTACGAGCTCCTTCTCTCTGTACTAACCATGTACGAGTCCCTTCTCTCTGTCGTTGCCCAGTACGAGCTCTTTCTCTCTGTACTTGCCTAGTACGAGCTCCTTCTCTCTGTACTAACCAAGTACGAGTCCCTTCTCTCTGTACTCGCCCTGTACGAGCCCCTTCTCTCTGCACTAACCCACTAGGAGCCCCTTCTCTCTGCACTAGCCCAGGAGGAGCTCCTCCTCTCTGTACTAGCACAGTACGAGCCCCTTTTCTCTGCATTAGCCCAGAATGAGCCCCTTTTCGCTGCATTAGCCTAGTACGAGCCCCTTCTCTCTGTACTTGCCCAGTACGGGTTCCTTCTCTCTGTACTTGCACAGTTCGGGCTCCTTCTCTCTGTACTTGCCCAGTTCGGGCACCTTCTCTCTGTACTTGCCCAGTACGGGCTCCTTCTCTCTGTACTTGCCCAGTACGGGCTCCTTCACTCTGTACTAGCCCAGTACGAGCCCCTTCTCTCTGTACTAGCCCAGTACAAGCTCCTTCTCTCTGTATTAGTCCAGTACGAGCTCCTTCTCTATGTACTAGCCTAGTACGAGCGCCTTCTTTCTGTACTAACCTAGTACAAGCCCCTTCTCTCTGTACTAACACAGTACGAGCCCCTTCTCGCTGTACTAGCCCAGTACAAGCCCCTTCTCTCTGTACTAGCTCAGTACGAGCCCCTTCTCTCTGTACTAGCCCAGTACGAGCCATTTCTCTCTGTACTATCCCAGTACCAGCCCCTTCTCTCTGTACTAACCCAGTACCAGCCCCTTCTCTCTGTACAAACCCATTACGAGTGCCTTATCTCTGTATTAAGCCAGTACGAGCATATTTTCTATGCACTAGCCCAGTACGAGCTCCTTCTCTTTATACTAGCCCAGTAACAGCCCCTTCTCTCTGTACTAACCCAGTACCAGCCCCTTCTCTCTTTACTAACCCAGTACCAGCCCCTTCTCTCTGTACTAACCCAGTACGAGCTCCTTCTCTCTGTTTTTCTCCAGTACGAGCCCACTTTCTATGCACTAGCCCAGTACGAGCTCCTTCTCTCTGTACTAGCCCAGTACAATCTCCTTCTCTCTGCACTAACCTAGTATGAGCTCCTTCTCTCTGCACTAAACAAGTACGAGCTCCTTCTCTCTGTACTCGCCCAGCAAGAGCCCCATTTCTCTGTACTAGCCCAGTACGAGCTCCTTCTCTCTGTACTAACCAAGTACGAGCTCCTTCTCTCTGTACTCGCTCAGTATGAGCCCCTTTTCTCTGTACTAGCCCAGAATGAGCTCCTTCTCTCTGCACTAGCACAGTAGCAGCCCCTTTTCTCTGCATTAGCCCAGTACGAGCCCCTTTTCTCTGTACTTGTCCAGTACGAGCCCCTTCTCTCTGTACTTGCCCAGTACAAGCTCCTTCTCTCTGCACTTGCCCAGTACAAGCTCCTTCTCTCTGTACTTGCACAGTGCGGAATCCTCCTCTCTGTTCTAGACCAATATGAGCTCCTTCTCTTTGTACTAGACCAGTACGAGCCCCTTCTCTCTGTACTAGCCCAGTATGAGCCTCTTTTCTCTGCACTAGCACAGCACGACCTCCTTCTCTCTGTACTAGTCCAGTACGAGCTCCTTCTCTCAGTACTAACCCAGTATGAGCTCCTTCTCTCTGTACTAACCAAGTACGAGTCCCTTCTCTCTGTACTTGCCGATTACGAGCTCCTTCTCTCTGTACTAACCAAGTACGAGCTCCTTCTCTCTGTACTTGCCCAGTACGAGCTCATTCTCTCTGTACTTGCCCAGTACGAGCTCCTTCTCAATGTACTAACCAAGTACGAGTCCCTTCTCTCTGTACTCGCCCAGTACGAGCCCCTTATCTCTGCACTAGCCCACTAGGAGTCCCTTCTCTCTGCACTAGCCTAGGAGGACCCCCTCCTCTTTGCACTAACCAAGTACAAGCTCTTTCTCTCTGTACTAGCCCAGTACGAGCCCCTTCTCTCTGTACTTGCCCAGTATGAGCTTCTTCTCTCTGTACTAACCATGTACGAGTCCCTTCTCTCTGTACTTGCCCAGTACGAGCTCTTTCTCATTGTTCTTGCCCAGTACGAGCTCCTTCTCTCTGTACTAACCAAGTACGAGTCCCTTCTCTCTGTACTCGCCCAGTACGAGCCCCTTTTCTCTGCATTAGCACAGAACAACCTCCTTCTCTCTGTACTAGTCCAGTACGAGCTCCTTCTCTCTGCACTAGCCCAGGAGGAGCTCCTCCTCTCTGTACTAGCACAGTGAGCCCCTTTTCTCTGCATTAGCCCACAATGAGCCCCTTTTCGCTGCATTATCCAAGTACGAGCTCCTTCTCTCTGTATTTGCCCAATACGGGCTCCTTTTCTCTGTACTTGCACAGTACGGTCTCCTTCACTCTGTACTAGCCCAGTACGAGCTCCTTCACTCTGTACTAGCCCAGTACGAGACCGTTCTCTCTGCACTAGCCCAGTACAAGCTCCTTCTCTCTGTACTAGCCCAGTACGAGCTCCTTCTCTCTGTACAAGCCCAGTACGAGCTCCTTCTCTCTGTACAAGCCCAGTACGAGCTCCTTCTCTCTGTACTAACCCAGTACAAGCCCCTTCTCTCTGTACTAACCCAGTATGAGCTCCTTCTCTCTGCACTAGCACAGTAGCAGCCCCTTTTCTCTGCATTAGCCCAGTACGAGCCCCTTTTCTCTGTACTTGTCCAGTACGAGATCCTTCTCTCTGTACTTGCCCAGTACAAGCTCGTTCTCTCTGCACTTGCCCAGTACAAGCTCCTTCTCTCTGTACTTGCAGAGTGCGGTATCCTCCTCTCTGTTCTAGCCCAATATGTGCTCCTTCTCTTTGTACTAGCCCAGTACGAGCCCCTTCTCTCTGTACTAGCCCAGTATGAGCCTCTTTTCTCTGCACTAGCACAGCACGACCTCCTTCACGCTGTACTAGTCCAGTACGAGCTCCTTCTCTCTGTACTAACCCAGTATGAGCTCCGTCTCTCTGTACTAACCAAGTACGAGACCCTTCTCTCTGTACTTGCCGATTACGAGCTCCTTCTCTCTGTACTTGCCCAGTACGAGCTCCTTCTCTCTGTACTAGCCCACTAGGAGCCCCTTCTCTCTGTACTTGCCCAGTACGAGCTCCTTCTCTCTTTTCTAACTATGTACGAGTCCCTTCTCTCTGTCCTTGCCCAGTACGAGCTCTTTCTCTCTGTACTTGCCTAGTACGAGCTCCTTCTCTCTGTACTAACCAAGTACGAGTCCCTTCTCTCTGTACTCGCCCAGTACGAGCCCCTTCTCTCTGCACTAACCCACTAGGAGCCCCTTCTCTCTGCATTAGCCCAGGAGGAGCTCCTCCTCTCTGTACTAGCACAGTACGAGCCCCTTTTCTCTGCATTAGCCCAGAATGAGCCCCTTTTCGCTGCATTAGCCTAGTACGAGCCCCTTCTCTCTGTACTTGCCCAGTTCGGGCTCCTTCTCTCTGTACTTGCCCAGTTCGGGCTCCTTCTCTCTGTACTTGCCCAGTACGGGCTCCTTCTCTCTGTACTAGCCCAGTACGAGCCCCTTCTCTCTGTACTAGCCCAGTACAAGCTCCTTCTCTCTGTATTAGTCCAGTACAAGCTCCTTCTCTATGTACTAGCCTAGTACGAGCGCCTTCTCTCTGTACTAACCTAGTACAAGCCCCTTCTCTCTGTA
Organism: Carcharodon carcharias; assembly: GCF_017639515.1. NCBI lineage: Eukaryota > Metazoa > Chordata > Chondrichthyes > Lamniformes > Lamnidae > Carcharodon > Carcharodon carcharias. The sequence continues at coordinate 4,356,524 of NC_054488.1, read as the reverse complement.
CTAACCCAGTACGAGCCCCTTCTCGCTGTACTAGCCCAGTACAAGCCCCTTCTCTCTGTACTAGCTCAGTACGAGCCCCTTCTCTCTGTACTAGCCCAGTACGAGCCATTTCTCTCTGTACTAACTCAGTACCAGCCCCTTCTCTCTGTACTAACCCAGTACCAGCCCCTTCTCTCTGTACTAACCCAGTACCAGCCCCTTCTCTCTGTACAAACCCATTATGAGTGCCTTATCTCTGTATTAAGCCAGTACGAGCATATTTTCTATGCACTAGCCCAGTACGAGCTCCTTCTCTTTGTACTAGCCCAGTAACAGCCCCTTCTCTCTGTACTAACCCAGTACAATCTCCTTCTCTCTGCACTAACCTAGTACGAGCTCCTTCTCTCTGTACTCGCCCAGCAAGAGCCCCATTTCTCTGTACTAGCCCAGTACGAGCTCCTTCTCTCTGTACTAACCAAGTACGAGCTCCTTCTCTCTGTACTCGCTCAGTATGAGCCCCTTTTCTCTGTACTAGCCCAGTATGAGCTCCTTCTCTCTGCACTAGCACAGTAGCAGCCCCTTTTCTCTGCATTAGCCAAGTACGAGCCCCTTTTCTCTGTACTTGTCCAGTACGAGCCCCTTCTCTCTGTAATTGCCCAGTACAACCTCCTTCTCTCTGCACTTGCCCAGTACAAGTTCCTTCTCTCTGTACTTGCACAGTGCGGAATCCTCCTCTCTGTTCTAGCCCAATATGAGCTCCTTCTCTTTGTACTAGCCCAGTACGAGCCCCTTCTCTCTGTACTAGCCCAGTATGAGCCTCTTTTCTCTGCACTAGCACAGCACGACCTCCTTCTCTCTGTACTAGTCCAGTACGAGCTCCTTCTCTCTGTACTAACCCAGTATGAGCTCCTTCTCTCTGTACTAACCAAGTACGAGTCCCTTCTCTCTGTACTTGCCGATTACGAGCTCCTTCTCTCTGTACTAACCAAGTACGAGCTCCTTCTCTCTGCACTTGCCCAGTACGAGCTCATTCTCTCTGTACTTGCCCAGTACGAGCTCCTTCTCAATGTACTAACCAAGTACGAGTCCCTTCTCTCTGTACTCGCCCAGTACGAGCCCCTTATCTCTGCACTAGCCCACTAGGAGTCCCTTCTCTCTGCACTAGCCCAGGAGGACCCCCTCCTCTTTGCACTAACCCAGTACAAGCTCTTTCTCTCTGTACTAGCCCAGTACGAGCCCCTTCTCTCTGTACTTGCCCAGTATGAGCTTCTTCTCTCTGTACTAACCATGTACGAGTCCCTTCTCTCTGTACTTGCCCAGTACGAGCTCTTTCTCATTGTTCTTGCCCAGTACGAGCTCCTTCTCTCTGTATTAACCAAGTACGAGTCCCTTCTCTCTGTACTCGCCCAGTACGAGCCCCTTCTCTCTGCACTAGCCCACTAGGAGCCCCTTCTCTCTGTACTTGCCCAGTACGATCTCCTTCTCTCTGTACTTGCCCAGTACGAGCTCCTTCTCTCTGTACTAACCATGTACGAGTCCCTTCTCTCTGTACTTGCCCAGTACGAACTCTTTCTCTCTGTACTTGCCTAGTACGAGCTCCTTCTCTCTGTACTAACCAAGTACGAGTCCCTTCTCTCTGTACTCGCCCAGTACGGGCCCCTTCTCTCTGTACCTGCCCAATACAGGCTCCTTTTCTCTGTACTTGCACAGTACGGTCTCCTTCTCTCTGTACTAGCCCAGTACGAGCTCCTTCTCTCTGTACAAGCCCAGTACGAGCCCCTTCTCTCTGTACTAACCCAGTACAAGCCCCTTCTCTCTGTACTAGCCCAGTACGAGCCCCTTCTCTCTGTACTAGCCCAGTATGAGATCCTTCTCTCTGTACTAGCCCAGTACGAGCCCCTTCTCTCTGTACTAACCCAGTACGATCCCCTTCTCTCTGTACTAACCCAGTACCAGCCCCTTCTCTCTGTACTAACCCAGTACCAGCCCCGTCTCTCTTTACTTACCAAGTACCAGCCGCTTCTCTCTTTACTAACCCAGTACCAGCCCCTTCTCTCTGTTTTTTTTAGTACGAGCCCATTTTCTATGCACCAGCCCTGTACGAGCTCCTTCTCTCTGCACTAGCCCAGTACAAGCTCTTTCTCTCTGTACTAGCCCAGTACGAGCCCCTTCTCTCTGTACTTGCCCAGTATGAGCTTCTTCGCACTGTACTAACCATGTACGAGTCCCTTCTCTCTGTACTTGCCCAGTACGAGCTCTTTCTCTCTGTACTTGCCCAGTACGAGCCCCTTCTCTCTGTACTAACCCAGTACAAGCCCCTTCTCTCTGTACTAGCCCAGTATGAGCACCTTCTCTCTGTTCTAGCCCAGTACGAGATCCTTCTCTCTGTACTAGCCCAGTACGAGCCCCTTCTCACTGTACTAGCCCAGTACGAGCCCCTTCTCTCTGTACTAACCCAGTACCAGCCCCTTCTCTCTGTACTTGCCCAGTACGAGCTCCTTCTCTCTGTACTAACCATGTACGAGTCCCTTCTCTCTGTCGTTGCCCAGTACGAGCTCTTTCTCTCTGTACTTGCCTAGTACGAGCTCCTTCTCTCTGTACTAACCAAGTACGAGTCCCTTCTCTCTGTACTCGCCCTGTACGAGCCCCTTCTCTCTGCACTAACCCACTAGGAGCCCCTTCTCTCTGCACTAGCCCAGGAGGAGCTCCTCCTCTCTGTACTAGCACAGTACGAGCCCCTTTTCTCTGCATTAGCCCAGAATGAGCCCCTTTTCGCTGCATTAGCCTAGTACGAGCCCCTTCTCTCTGTACTTGCCCAGTACGGGTTCCTTCTCTCTGTACTTGCACAGTTCGGGCTCCTTCTCTCTGTACTTGCCCAGTTCGGGCACCTTCTCTCTGTACTTGCCCAGTACGGGCTCCTTCTCTCTGTACTTGCCCAGTACGGGCTCCTTCACTCTGTACTAGCCCAGTACGAGCCCCTTCTCTCTGTACTAGCCCAGTACAAGCTCCTTCTCTCTGTATTAGTCCAGTACGAGCTCCTTCTCTATGTACTAGCCTAGTACGAGCGCCTTCTTTCTGTACTAACCTAGTACAAGCCCCTTCTCTCTGTACTAACACAGTACGAGCCCCTTCTCGCTGTACTAGCCCAGTACAAGCCCCTTCTCTCTGTACTAGCTCAGTACGAGCCCCTTCTCTCTGTACTAGCCCAGTACGAGCCATTTCTCTCTGTACTATCCCAGTACCAGCCCCTTCTCTCTGTACTAACCCAGTACCAGCCCCTTCTCTCTGTACAAACCCATTACGAGTGCCTTATCTCTGTATTAAGCCAGTACGAGCATATTTTCTATGCACTAGCCCAGTACGAGCTCCTTCTCTTTATACTAGCCCAGTAACAGCCCCTTCTCTCTGTACTAACCCAGTACCAGCCCCTTCTCTCTTTACTAACCCAGTACCAGCCCCTTCTCTCTGTACTAACCCAGTACGAGCTCCTTCTCTCTGTTTTTCTCCAGTACGAGCCCACTTTCTATGCACTAGCCCAGTACGAGCTCCTTCTCTCTGTACTAGCCCAGTACAATCTCCTTCTCTCTGCACTAACCTAGTATGAGCTCCTTCTCTCTGCACTAAACAAGTACGAGCTCCTTCTCTCTGTACTCGCCCAGCAAGAGCCCCATTTCTCTGTACTAGCCCAGTACGAGCTCCTTCTCTCTGTACTAACCAAGTACGAGCTCCTTCTCTCTGTACTCGCTCAGTATGAGCCCCTTTTCTCTGTACTAGCCCAGAATGAGCTCCTTCTCTCTGCACTAGCACAGTAGCAGCCCCTTTTCTCTGCATTAGCCCAGTACGAGCCCCTTTTCTCTGTACTTGTCCAGTACGAGCCCCTTCTCTCTGTACTTGCCCAGTACAAGCTCCTTCTCTCTGCACTTGCCCAGTACAAGCTCCTTCTCTCTGTACTTGCACAGTGCGGAATCCTCCTCTCTGTTCTAGACCAATATGAGCTCCTTCTCTTTGTACTAGACCAGTACGAGCCCCTTCTCTCTGTACTAGCCCAGTATGAGCCTCTTTTCTCTGCACTAGCACAGCACGACCTCCTTCTCTCTGTACTAGTCCAGTACGAGCTCCTTCTCTCAGTACTAACCCAGTATGAGCTCCTTCTCTCTGTACTAACCAAGTACGAGTCCCTTCTCTCTGTACTTGCCGATTACGAGCTCCTTCTCTCTGTACTAACCAAGTACGAGCTCCTTCTCTCTGTACTTGCCCAGTACGAGCTCATTCTCTCTGTACTTGCCCAGTACGAGCTCCTTCTCAATGTACTAACCAAGTACGAGTCCCTTCTCTCTGTACTCGCCCAGTACGAGCCCCTTATCTCTGCACTAGCCCACTAGGAGTCCCTTCTCTCTGCACTAGCCTAGGAGGACCCCCTCCTCTTTGCACTAACCAAGTACAAGCTCTTTCTCTCTGTACTAGCCCAGTACGAGCCCCTTCTCTCTGTACTTGCCCAGTATGAGCTTCTTCTCTCTGTACTAACCATGTACGAGTCCCTTCTCTCTGTACTTGCCCAGTACGAGCTCTTTCTCATTGTTCTTGCCCAGTACGAGCTCCTTCTCTCTGTACTAACCAAGTACGAGTCCCTTCTCTCTGTACTCGCCCAGTACGAGCCCCTTTTCTCTGCATTAGCACAGAACAACCTCCTTCTCTCTGTACTAGTCCAGTACGAGCTCCTTCTCTCTGCACTAGCCCAGGAGGAGCTCCTCCTCTCTGTACTAGCACAGTGAGCCCCTTTTCTCTGCATTAGCCCACAATGAGCCCCTTTTCGCTGCATTATCCAAGTACGAGCTCCTTCTCTCTGTATTTGCCCAATACGGGCTCCTTTTCTCTGTACTTGCACAGTACGGTCTCCTTCACTCTGTACTAGCCCAGTACGAGCTCCTTCACTCTGTACTAGCCCAGTACGAGACCGTTCTCTCTGCACTAGCCCAGTACAAGCTCCTTCTCTCTGTACTAGCCCAGTACGAGCTACTTGTCTCTGTACTTGCCCAGTACGAGCTCCTTCTCTCTGTACTTGCCCAGTACGAGCTCCTTCTCTCTTTACTCGCCCAGTACGAGCCCCTCTTCACTGCACTAGACCAGGAGGAGCCCCTCCGCTTTGCACTAACCCAGTATAAGTTCTTTCTCTCTGTACTAGCTCAGTACGATCCCCTTCTCTCTGTACTTGCCCAGTACGAGCTCCTTCTCTCTGTACTAGTCCAATACGAGCCCCTTCTCTCTGTACTAACCCAGTACGAGCTCCTTCTCTCTGTAGTCACCAAGTACGAGTCCCTTCTCTCTGTACTTGCCCAGTACGAGCTCCTTGTCTCTGTACTTGCCCAGTACGAGCTCCTTCTCTCTGTACTAAACAAGTACGAGTCCCTTCTCTCTGTACTCGCCCTGTACGAGCCCCTTTTCTCTGCGCTAGCCCTGGAGGAGCCCCTCCTCTCTGCACTAGCCCAGGAGGAGCCCCTCCTCTTTGAACTAACCCAGTACAAGCTCTTTCTCTCTGTACTAGCCCAGTACGAGACCCTTCTCTCTGTACTTGCCCAGTATGAGCTTCTTCTCTCTGTACTAACCATGTACGAGTCCCTTCTCTCTGTACTTGCCCAGTACGAGCTCTGTCTCTCTGTTCTTGCCCAGTACGAGCTCCTTCTCTCTGTACTAACCAAGTACGAGTCCCTTCTCTCTGTACTCGCCCAGTACGAGCCCCTTCTCTCCGCACTAGCCCACTAGGAGCACCTTCTCTCTGTACTTGCCCAGTACGAGCTCCTTGTCTCTGTACTTGCCCAGTACGAGCTCCTTCTCAATGTACTAACCAAGTACGAGTCCCTTCTCTCTGTACTCGCCCAGCACGAACCCCTTATCTCTGCATTAGCCCACTAGGAGCCCCTTCTCTCTGCACTAGCCCAGGAGGAGCTCCTCCTCTCTGTACTAGCACAGTGAGCCCCTTTTCTCTGCATTAGCCCACAATGAGCCCCTTTTCGCTGCATTATCCAAGTACGAGCTCCTTCTCTCTGTATTTGCCCAATACGGGCTCCTTTTCTCTGTACTTGCACAGTACGGTCACCTTCACTCTGTACTAGCCCGGTACGAGCTCCTTCACTCTGTACTAGCCCAGTATGAGCCCGTTCTCTCTGCACTAGCCCAGTACAAGCTCCTTCTCTCTGTACTAGCCCAGTACGAGCTCCTTCTCTCTGTACAAGCCCAGGACGAGCCCCTTCTCTCTGTACTAACCCAGTACAAGCCCCTTCTCTCTGTACTAGCCCAGTACGAGCCCCTTCTCTCTGTACTAGCCCAGTATGAGATCCTTCTCTCTTTACTAGCCCAGTACGAGCCCCTTCTCTCTGTACTAACCCAGTACGAGCCCCTTCTCTCTGTACTAACCCAGTACCAGCCCCTTCTCTCTGTACTAACCCAGTACCAGCCCCGCCTCTCTTTACTAACCCTGTACCAGCCCCTTCTCTCTTTACTAACCCAGTACCAGCCCCTTCTCTCTGTACTAACCCAGTACGAGCTCCTTCTCTCTGTACTAGCCCAGTACAAGCCCCTTCTCTCTGTACTAACCCAGTACAAGCTCTTTCTCTCTGTACTAGCCCAGTACGAGCCCCTTCTCTCTGGACTTGCCCAGTATGAGCTTCTTCGCACTGTACTAACCATGTACGAGTCCCTTCTCTCTGTACTTGCCCAGTACGAGCTCTTTCTCTCTGTACTTGCCCAGTACAAGCTCCTTCTCTCTGTACTAACCAAGTACGAGTCCCTTCTCTCTGTACTCGCCCAGTACGAGCCCCTTCTCTCTGCACTAGCCCACTAGGAGCCCCTTCTCTCTGTACTTGCCCAGTACGAGTTCCTTCTCTCTGTACTTGCCCAGTACGAGCTCCTTCTCTCTTTACTCGCCCAGTACGAGCCCCTCTTCTCTGCACTAGACCAGGAGGAGCCCCTCCGCTTTGCACTAACCCAGTATAAGTTCTTTCTCTCTGTACTAGTCCAGTAGGAGCCCCTTCTCTCTGTACTTGCCCAGTACGAGCTCCTTCTCTCTGTACTAGCTCAGTACGAGCCCCTTCTCTCTGTACTTGCCCAGTACGAGCTCCTTCTCTCTGTACTAGTCCAATACGAGCCCCTTCTCTCTGTACTAACCCAGTACGAGTTCCTTCTCTCTGTAGTCACCAAGTACGAGTCCCTTCTCTCTGTACTTGCCCAGTACGAGCTCCTTGTCTCTGTACTTGCCCAGTACGAGCTCCTTCTCTCTGTACTAAACAAGTACGAGCTCCTTCACTCTGTACTTGCCCAGTACGAGCTCCTTCTCTCTGTACTAAACAAGTACGAGTCCCTTCTCTCTGTACTCGCCCTGTACGAGCCCCTTTTCTCTGCACTAGCCCTGGAGGAGCCCCTCCTCTCTGCATTAGCCCAGGAGGAGCCCCTCCTCTTTGCACTAACCCAGTACAAGCTCTTTCTCTCTGTACTAGCCCAGTACGAGCCCCTTCTCTCTGTACTTGCCCAGTACGACTCCCTTCTCTCTGTACTCGCCCAGTACGAGCCCCTTTTCTCTGCACTAGCCCAGGAGGAGCCCCGCCTCTCTGCACTTACCCAGTACGAGCTCCTTCCCTCTGTATTCGCCCAGTACGAAACCCTTATCTCTGCACTAGCCCACTAGGAGCCCCTTCTCTCTGCACTAGCCCAGGAGGAGCTTCTCCTCTCTGTACTAGCACATTACGAGCCCCTTTTATCTGCATTAGCCGACAAAGAGCCCCTTTTCGCTGCATTAGCCAAGTAGGAGCCCCTTCTCTCTGTACTTGCCCAGTATGGGCTCCTTCTCTCTGTACTTGCCCAGTACGAGCTCCTTCTCTCTGTACTTGCCCAGTACAGGCTCCTTCTCTCTGTACTTGCCCAGTACGAGCTCCTTCTCTCTGTACTAGCTCAGTACGAGCCCCTTCTCTCTTTACTTGCCCAGTACGAGCTCCTTCTCTCTGTACTAGTCCAATACGAGACCCTTCTCTCTGTACTAACCCAGTACGAGCTCCTTCTCTCTGTTGTAACCAAGTACGAGTCCCTTCTCTCTGTACTTGCCCAGTACGAGCTCCTTGTCTCTGTACTTGCCCAGTACGAGCTCCTTCTCTCTGTACTAAACAAGTACGAGTCCCTTCTCTCTGTACTCGCCCTGTACGAGCCCCTTTTCTCTGCGCTAGCCCTGGAGGAGCCCCTCCTCTCTGCACTAGCCCAGGAGGAACCCCTCCTCTTTGAACTAACCCAGTACAAGCTCTTTCTCTCTGTACTAGCCCAGTACGAGACCCTTCTCTCTGTACTTGCCCAGTATGAGCTTCTTCTCTCTGTACTAACCATGTACGAGTCCCTTCTCTCTGTACTTGCCCAGTACGAGCTCTTTCTCTCTGTTCTTGCCCAGTACGAGCTCCTTCTCTCTGTACTAACCAAGTTCGAGTCCCTTCTCTCTGTACTCGCCCAGTACGAGCCCCTTCTCTCCGCACTAGCCCACTAGGAGCACCTTGTCTCTGTACTTGCCCAGCACGAGCTCCTTCTCAATGTACTAACCAAGTACGAGTCCCTTCTCCCTGTACTCGCCCAGCACGAACCCCTTATCTCTGCATTAGCCCACTAGGAGCCCCTTCTCTCTGCACTAGCCCAGGAGGAGCTCCTCCTCTCTGTACTAGCACAGTGAGCCCCTTTTCTCTGCATTAGCCCACAATGAGCCCCTTTTCGCTGCATTATCCAAGTACGAGCTCCTTTTCTCTGTATTTGCCCAATACGTGCTCCTTTTCCCTGTACTTGCACAGTACGGTCACCTTCACTCTGTACTAGCCCGGTACGAACTCCTTCACTCTGTACTAGCCCAGTACGAGCCCGTTCTCTCTGCACTAGCCCAGTACAAGCTCCTTCTCTCTGTACTAGCCCAGTACGAGCTCCTTCTCTCTGTACAAGCCCAGTACGAGCCCCTTCTCTCTGTACTAACCCAGTACAAGCCCCTTCTCTCTGTACTAGCCCAGTACGAGCCCCTTCTCTCTGTACTAGCCCAGTATGAGATCCTTCTCTCTGTACTAGCCCAGTACGATCCCCTTCTCTCTGTACTAACCCAGTACGAGCCCCTTCTCTCTGTACTAACCCAGTACCAGCCCCTTCTCTCTGTATTAACCCAGTACCAGCCCCGCCTCTCTTTACTAACCCAGTACCTGCCCCTTCTCTCTTTACTAACCCAGTACCAGCCCCTTCTCTCTGTACTAACCCAGTACGAGCTCCTTCTCTCTGTTTTTTTCCCGTACGAGCCCATTTTCTATGCACCAGCCCTGTACGAGCTCCTTCTCTCTGTACTAGCCCAGTACAAGCCCCTTCTCTCTGTACTAGCCCAGTACAAGCCCCTTCTCTCTGTACTAACCCGGTACAAGCTCTTTCTCTCTGTACTAGCCCAGTACGAGCCCCTTCTCTCTGTACTTGCCCAGTATGAGCTTCTTCGCACTGTACTAACCATGTACGAGTCCCTTCTCTCTGTACTTGCCCAGTACGAGCTCTTTCTCTCTGTACTTGCCCAGTACGAGCTCCTTCTCTCTGTGCTAACCAAGTACGAGTCCCTTCTCTCTGTACTCGCCCAGTACGAGCCCCTTCTCTCTGTACTTGCCCAGTACGAGCTACTTGTCTCTGTACTTGCCCAGTACGAGCTCCTTCTCTCTGTACTTGCCCAGTACGAGCTCCTTCTCTCTTTACTCGCCCAGTAGAGCCCCTCTTCTCTGCACTAGACCAGGAGGAGCCCCTCCGCTTTGCACTAACCCAGTATAAGTTCTTTCTCTCTGTACTAGTCCAGTACGAGCCCCTTCTCTCTGTACTTGCCCAGTACGAGCTCCTTCTCTCTGTACTAGTCCAATACGAGCCCCTTCTCTCTGTACTAACCCAGTACGAGTTCCTTCTCTCTGTAGTCACCAAGTACGAGTCCCTTCTCTCTGTACTTGCCCAGTACGAGCTACTTGTCTCTGTACTTGCCCAGTACGAGCTCCTTCTCTCTGTACTAAACAAGTACGAGCTCCTTCACTCTGTACTTGCCCAGTACGAGCTCCTTCTCTCTGTACTAAACAAGTACGAGTCCCTTCTCTCTGTACTCGCCCTGTACGAGCCCCTTTTCTCTGCACTAGCCCTGGAGGAGCCCCTCCTCTCTGCATTAGCCCAGGAGGAGCCCCTCCTCTTTGAACTAACCCAGTACAAGCTCTTTCTCTCTGTACTAGCCCAGTACGAGCCCCTTCTCTCTGTACTTGCCCAGTACGACTCCCTTCTCTCTGTACTCACCCAGTACGAGCCCCTTTTCTCTGCACTAGCCCAGGAGGAGCCCCGCCTCTCTGCACTTACCCAGTACGAGCTCCTTCTCTCTGTATTCGCCCAGTACGAAACCCTTATCTCTGCACTAGCCCACTAGGAGCCCCTTCTCTCTGCACTAGCCCAGGAGGAGCTTCTCCTCTCTGTACTAGCATATTACGAGCCCCTTTTATCTGCATTAGCCGACAATGAGCCCCTTTTCGCTGCATTAGCCAAGTAGGAGCCCCTTCTCTCTGTACTTGCCCAGTATGGGCTCCTTCTCTCTGTACTTGCCCAGTACGAGGTCCTTCTCTCTGTACTTGCCCAGTACAGGCTCCTTCTCTCTGTGCTTGCCCAGTACGAGCTCCTTCTCTCTTTACTCACCCAGTACGAGCCCCTTTTCACTGCACTAGCCCAGGAGGAGCCCCTCCGCTTTGCAGTAACCCAGTATAAGTTCTTTCTCGCTGTACTAGCTCAGTACGAGCCCCTTCTCTCTGTACTTGCCCAGTACGAGCTCCTTCTCTCTGTACTAGTCCAATACGAGCCCCTTCTCTCTGTACTAACCCAGTACGAGCTCCTTCTCTCTGTAGTAACCAAGTACGAGTCCCTTCTCTCTGTACTTGCCCAGTACGAGCTCCTTGTCTCTGTACTTGCCCAGTACGAGCTCCTTCTCTCTGTACTAAACAAGTACGAGTCCCTTCTCTCTGTACTCGCCCTGTACGAGCCCCTTTTCTCTGCACTAGCCCTGGCGGAGCCCCTCCTCTCTGCACTAGCCCAGGAGGAGCCCCTCCTCTTTGAACTAACCCAGTACAAGCTCTTTCTCTCTGTACTAGCCCAGTACGAGACCCTTCTCTCTGTACTTGCCCAGTATGAGCTTCTTCTCTCTGTACTAACCCAGTACAAGCCCCTTCTCTCTGTACTTGCCCAGTACGAGCTCCTTCTCTCTGTACTTGCCCAGTACGAGCTCCTTCTCTCTTTACTCGCCCAGTACGAGCCCCTCTTCTCTGCACTAGCCCAGGAGGCGCCCCTCCGCTTTGCACTAACCCAGTATAAGTTCTTTCTCTCTGTACTAGTCCAGTACGAGCCCCTTCTCTCTGTACTTGCCCAGTAAGAGCTCCTTCTCTCTGTACTAGTCCAATACGAGCCCCTTCTCTCTGTACTAACCCAGTACGAGCTCCTTCTCTCTGTAGTCACCAAGTACGAGTCCCTTCTCTCTGTACTTGCCCAGTACGAGCTCCTTGTCTCTGAACTTGCCCAGTACGAGCTCCTTCTCTCTGTACTAACCAAGTACGAGTCCCTTCTCTCTGTACTCGCCCAGTACGAGCCCCTTCTCTCTGCACTAGCCCACTAGGAGCCCCTTCTCTCTGTACTCGCCCTGTACGAGCCCCTTTTCTCTGCACTAGCCCTGGAGGAGCCCCTCCTCTCTCCACTAGCCCAGGAGGAGCCCCTCCTCTTTGCACTAACCCAGTACAAGCTCTTTCTCTCTGTACTAGCCCAGTACGAGCCCCTTCTCTCTGTACTTGCCCAGTATGAGCTTCTTCTCTCTGTACTAACCATGTACGAGTCCCTTCTCTCTGTACTTGCCCAGTACGAGCTCTTTCTCTCTGTTCTTGCCCAGTACGAGCTCCTTCTCTCTGTACTAACCAAGTACGAGTCCCTTCTCTCTGTACTCGCCCAGTACGAGTCCCTTCTCTCTGCACTAGCCCACTAGGAGCACCTTCTCTCTGTACTTGCCCAGTACGAGCTCCTTCTCTCTGTAATTGCCCAGTACGAGCTCCTTCTCAATGTACTAACCAAGTACGATTCCCTTCTCTCTGTACTCGCCCAGTATGATCCCCTTATCTCTGCACTAGCCCACTAGGAGCCCCTTCTCTCTGCACTAGCCCAGGAGGAGCTCCTCCTCTCTGTACTAGCACAGTGAGCCCCTTTTCTCTGCATTAGCCCACAATGAGCCCCTTTTCGCTGCATTATCCAAGTACGAGCTCCTTCTTTCTGTATTTGCCCAATACGGGCTCTTTCTCTCTGTACTTGCACAGTACGGTCTCCTTCACTCTGTACTAGCCCAGTACGAGCCCGTTCTCTCTGCACTAGCCCAGTACAAGCTCCTTCTCTCTGTACTAGCCCAGTACGAGCTCCTTCTCTCTGTACAAGCCCAGTACGAGCCCCTTCTCTCTGTACTAACCCAGTACAAGCCCCTTCTCTCTGTACTAGCCCAGTACGAGCCCCTTCTCTCTGTACTAGCCCAGTACGAGATCCTTTTCTCTGTACTAGCCCAGTACGAGCCCCTTCTCTATGTACTAGCCCAGTACGAGACCCTTCTCTCTGTACTAACCCAGTACCAGCCCCTTCTCTCTGTACTAACCCAGTACCAGCCCCGTCTCTCTTTACTTACCAAGTACCAGCCACTTCTCTCTTTATTAACCCAGTACCAGCCCCTTCTCTCTGTACTAACCCAGTACGAGCTCCTTCTCTCTGTTTTTTTCCAGTACGAGCCCATTTTCTATGCACCAGCCCTGTACGAGCTCCTTCTCTCTGCACTAGCCCAGTACAAGCTCTTTCTCTCTGTACTAGCCCAGTACGAGCCCCTTCTCTCTGTACTTGCCCAGTATGAGCTTCTTCGCACTGTACTAACCTTGTACGAGTCCCCTCTCTCTGTACTTGCCCAGTACGAGCTCTTTCTCTCTGAACTTGCCCAGTACGAGCTCCTTCTCTCTGTACTAACCAAGTACGAGTCCCTTCTCTCTGTACTCGCCCAGTACGAGCCCCTTCTCTCTGCACTAGCCCACTAGGAGCCCCTTCTCTCTGTACTTGCCCAGTACGAGCTCCGTCTCTCTGTACTTGCCCAGTACGAGCTCCTTCTCTCTTTACTCGCCCAGTACGAGCCCCTCTTCTCTGCACTAGCCCAGGAAGAGCCCCTCCGCTTTGCACTAACCCAGTATATGTTCTTTCTCTCTGTACTAGTCCAGTACGAGCCCCTTCCCACTGTACTTGCCCAGTACGAGCTCCTTCTCTCTGTACTAGTCCAATACGAGCCCCTTCTCTCTGTACTAACCCAGTACGAGCTCCTTCTCTCTGTACTTGCCCAGTACGACCCACTTCTCTCTGTACTTGCCCAGTACGAGCCCCTTTTCTCTGCACTAGCCCTGGAGGAGCCCCTCCTCTCTGCACTAGCCCAGTAGGAGCCCCTCCTCTTTGCACTAACCCAGTACAAGCTCTTTCTCTCTGTACTAACCCAGTACGAGCTCCTTCTCACTGTTTTTGTCCAGTACAAGCCCCTTTTCTATGCACTAGCCCAGTACGAGCTCCTTCTCTCTGTACTCGCCCAGTACGAGCCCCTTTTCTCTGCACTAGCCCAGGAGGAGCCCCTCCTCTTTGCACTAACCCAGTACGAGCTCCTTCTCTCTGTACTTGCCCAGTACGAGCTCCTTCTCTATGTACTAACTAAGTACGATTCCCTTCTCTCTGTACTCGCCCAGTACGAGCCCCTTTTCTCTGCACTCGCCCAGGCGGAGCCCCTGCTCTCTGCATTAACCCAGTACGAGCTCCTTCTCTCTGTATTCGCCCAGTACGAGCCCCTTATCTCTGCACTAGCCCACTAGGAGTCCCTTCTCTCTGCACTAGCCCAGGAGGAGCTTCTCCTCTCTCTACTAGCCCAGTACGAGCCCCTTTTCTCTGCATTAGCCCACAATGGGCCCCTTTTCGCTGCATTAGCCAAGTACGAGCCCCTTCTCTCTGTACTTGCCCAGTTCGGGTTCCTTCTCTCTGTACTTGCCCAGTACGAGCCCCTTCTCTCTGTACTTAACCAGTACGGGCTCCTTCTCTCTGTACTAGTCCAATACGAGCCCCTTCTCTCTGTACTAACCCAGTACGAGCTCCTTCTCTCTGTAGTAACCAAGTACGAGTCCCTTCTCTCTGTACTTGCCCAGTACGAGCTCCTTGTCTCTGTACTTGCCCAGTACGAGCTCCTTCTCTCTGTACTAAACAAGTACGAGTCCCTTCTCTCTGTACTCGCCCAGTACGAGCCCCTTCTCTCTGCACTAGCCCACTAGGAGCCCCTTCTCTCTGCACTTGCCCAGTACGAGCTCCTTCTCTCTTTACTCGCCCAGTACGAGCCCCTCTTCTCTGCACTAGACCAGGAGGAGCCCCTCCGCTTTGCACTAACCCAGTATAAGTTCTTTCTCTCTGTACTAGCCCAGTACGAGCCCCTTCTCTCTGTTCTTGCCCAGTACGAGCTCCTTCTCTCTGTACTAGTCCCATACGAGCCCCTTCTCTCTGTACTAACCCAGTACGAGCTCCTTCTCTCTGTAGTCACCAAGTACGAGTCCCTTCTCTCTGTACCTGCCCAGTACGAGCTCCTTGTCTCTGTACTTGCCCAGTACGAGCTCCTTCTCTCTGTACTAAACAAGTACGAGTCCCTTCTCTCTGTACTCGCACTGTACGAGCCCCTTTTCTCTGCACTAGCCCTGGAGGAGCCCCTCCTCTTTGCACTAACCCAGTACAAGCTCTTTCTCTCTGTACTAGCCCAGTACGAGCCCCTTCTCTCTTTACTTGCCCAGTATGAGCTTCTTCTCTCTGTACTAACCAAGTACGAGTCCCTTCTCTCTGTACTCGCCCATTACGAGCCCCTTCTCTCTGCACTAGCCCACTAGGAGTACCTTCTCTCTGTACTTGCCCAGTACGAGCTTCTTCTCTCTGTACTTGCCCAGTACGATCTCCTTCTCTCTGTACTTGCCCAGTATGAGCTCCTTCTCTCTGTACTAGCACAGTGAGCCCCTTTTCTCTGCATTAGCCCACAATGAGCCCCTTTTCGCTGCATTATCCAAGTACGAGCTCCTTCTCTCTGTATTTGCCCAATACGGGCTCCTTTTCTCTGTACTTGTACAGTACGGTCTCCTTCACTCTGTACTAGCCCAGTACGAGCTCCTTCTCTCTGTACAAGCCCAGTACGAGCCCCTTCTCTCTGTACTAACACAGTACAAGCCCCTTCTCTCTGTACTAGCCCAGTACGAGCACCTTCTCTCTGTACTAGCCCAGTACGAGATCCTTCTCTCTGTACTAGCCCAGTACGAGCCCCTTCTCACTGTACTAGCCCATTACGAGCCCCTTCTCTCTGTACTAACCCAGTACCAGCCCCTTGTCTCTGTACTATCCCAGTACCAGACCCGTCTCTCTTTACTTACCCAGTACCAGCTGCTTCTCTCTTTACTAACCCAGTACCAGCCCCTTCTCGCTGTACTAACCCAGTACGAGCTCCTTCTCTCTGTTTTTTTCCAGTACGAGCCCATTTTCTATGCACCAGCCCTGTACGAGCTCCTTCTCTCTGAACTAGCCCAGTACAAGCTCTTTCTCTCTGTACTAGCCCAGTACGAGCCCCTTCTCTCTGTACTTGCCCAGTATGAGCTTCTTCTCTCTGTACTAACCATGTACGAGTCCCTTCTCTCTGTACTTGCCCCGTACGAGCTCTTTGTCTCTGTACTTGCCCAGTACGAGCTCCTTCTCTCTGTACTAGCCCAGTACGAGCCCCTTCTCTCTGTACTTGCCCAGTACAAGCACCTTCTCTCTGTACTAGCCCAGTACAAACTCCTTCTCTCTTTACTAGCCCAGTACGAGCCCCTTCTCTCTGTACTAGCCCAGTACAAGCCCCTTCGCTCTGTACTAGCCCAGTACAAGCCCCTTCGCTCTGTACTAGCCCAGTACAAGCCCCTTCTCTCTGCACTAGTCCAGTACGAGCTCTGTCTCTCTGTACTAGTCCAGTACTAGCTCCTTCTCTCTGTACTAACCCAGTATGAGCTCCTTCTCTCTGAACTAAAGAAGTATGAGATCCTTCTCTCTGTACTCGCCCAGTACGAGCTCCTGCTCTCTGCACTAGCCCAGTACGAGCTCCTTCTCTCTGCACTAGCCCAGTATGAGCTCCTTTTGTCTGCACTAGCCCAGTACGAGCTCCTTCTCTCTGTACTAACACAGTATGAGCTCCTTCTCTCTGTACTAACCAAGTACGAGCTCCTTCTCTCTGTGCTCGCCCAGTACCAACCCCTTCACTCTGTACGAACCCAGTACCAGCCCCTTCTCTCTGTACTAACCCAGTACGAGCTCTTTCTCTCTGTACTAACCAAGTACGAGTCCCTTCTCTCTGTACTCGCCCAGTACGAGCCCCTTCTCTCTGCACTAGCCCACTAGGAGCACCTTCTCTCTGTACTTGCCCAGTACGAGCTCCTTCTCTCTGTACTTGCCCAGTACGAGCTCCTTCTCTCTGTACTTGCCCAGTATGAGCTCCTTCTCAATGTACTAACCAAGTACGAGTCCCTTCTCTCTGTACTCGCCCAGTACGAGCCCCTTATCTCTGCACTAGCCCACTAGGAGCCCCTTCTCTCTGCACTAGCCCAGGAGGAGCTCCTCCTCTCTGTACTAGCACAGTGAGCACCTTTTCTCTGCATTAGCCCACAATGAGCCCCTTTTCGCGGCATTATCCAAGTACGAGCTCCTTCTCTCTGTATTTGCCCAATACGGGCTCCTTCTCTCTGTACTTGCCCGGTACAGGCTCCTTCTCTCCGTACTTGCACAGTACGGTCTCCTTCACTCTGTACTAGCCCAGTACGAGCTCCTTCACTCTGTAATAGCCCAGTACTAGCCCGTTCTCTCTGCACTAGCCCAGTACAAGCTCCTTCTCTCTGTACTAGCCCAGTACGAGCTCCTTCTCTCTGTACAAGCCCAGTACGAGCCCCTTCTCTCTGTACTAACCCAGTACAAGCCCCTTCTCTCTGTACTAGCCCAGTACGAGCACCTTATCTCTGCACTAGCCCAGTACGAGATCCTTCTCTCTGTACTAGCCCAGTACGAGCCCCTTCTCACTGTACTAGCCCAGTATGAGCCCCTTCTCTCTGTACTAACCCAGTACCAGCCCCTTCTCTCTGTACTAACCCAGTACCAGCCCCGTCTCTCTTTACTTACCCAGTTACCAGCTGCTTCTCTCTTTACTAACCCAGTACCAGCCCCTTCTCTCTGTACTAACCCAGTACGAGCTTCTTCTCTCTGTTTTATTCCAGTACGAGCCCATTTTCTATGCACCAGCCCTGTACGAGCTCCTTCTCTCTGCACTAGCCCAGTATGAGCTTCTTCTCTCTGTACTAACCATGTACGAGTCCCTTCTCTCTGTTCTTGCCCCGTACGAGCTCCTTGTCTCCGTACTTGCCCAGTACGAGCTCCTTCTCTCTGTACTAGCCCAGTACGAGCCCCTTCTCTCTGTACTTGCCCATTACAAGCACCTTCTCTCTGTACTAGCCCAGTACAAGCTCCTTCTCTCTGTACTAGCCCAGTACGAGCCCCTTCTCTCTGTACTAGCCCAGTACAAGCCCCTTCGCTCTGTACTAGCCCAGTACAAGCCCCTTCGCTCTGTACTAGCCCAGTACAAGCCCCTTCTCTCTGCACTAGTCCAGTACGAGCTCTGTTTCTCTGTACTAGTGCAGTACTAGCTCCTTCTCTCTGTACTAACCCAGTATGAGCTCCTTCTCTCTGAACTAAAGAAGTATGAGATCCTTCTCTCTGTACTCGCCCAGTACGAGCTCCTGCTCTCTGCACTAGCCCAGTACGAGCTCCTTCTCTCTGCACTAGCCCAGTATGAGCTCCTTTTCTCTGCACTAACCAAGTACGAGCTCCTTCTCTCTGTACTAACCAAGTACGAGCCCCTTCTCTCTGTACTCGCCCAGTACGATCTCCTTCTCTCTGTACTAACCATGTACGAGTCCCTTCTCTCTGTACTTGCCCAGTACGAGCTCTTTCTCTCTGTACTTGCCCAGTACGAGCTCCTTCTCTCTTTACTCGCCCAGTACGAGCCCCTCTTCTCTGCACTAGACCAGGAGGAGCCCCTCCGCTTTGCACTAACCCAGTATAAGTTCTTTCTCTCTGTACTAGCCCAGTACGAGCCCCTTCTCTCTGTTCTTGCCCAGTACGAGCTCCTTCTCTCTGTACTAGTCCCATACGAGCCCCTTCTCTCTGTACTAACCCAGTACGAGCTCCTTCTCTCTGTAGTCACCAAGTACGAGTCCCTTCTCTCTGTACCTGCCCAGTACGAGCTCCTTGTCTCTGTACTTGCCCAGTACGAGCTCCTTCTCTCTGTACTAAACAAGTACGAGTCCCTTCTCTCTGTACTCGCACTGTACGAGCCCCTTTTCTCTGCACTAGCCCTGGAGGAGCCCCTCCTCTTTGCACTAACCCAGTACAAGCTCTTTCTCTCTGTACTAGCCCAGTACGAGCCCCTTCTCTCTTTACTTGCCCAGTATGAGCTTCTTCTCTCTGTACTAACCAAGTACGAGTCCCTTCTCTCTGTACTCGCCCATTACGAGCCCCTTCTCTCTGCACTAGCCCACTAGGAGCACCTTCTCTCTGTACTTGCCCAGTACGAGCTTCTTCTCTCTGTACTTGCCCAGTACGATCTCCTTCTCTCTGTACTTGCCCAGTATGAGCTCCTTCTCTCTGTACTAGCACAGTGAGCCCCTTTTCTCTGCATTAGCCCACAATGAGCCCCTTTTCGCTGCATTATCCAAGTACGAGCTCCTTCTCTCTGTATTTGCCCAATACGGGCTCCTTTTCTCTGTACTTGTACAGTACGGTCTCCTTCACTCTGTACTAGCCCAGTACGAGCTCCTTCTCTCTGTACAAGCCCAGTACGAGCCCCTTCTCTCTGTACTAACACAGTACAAGCCCCTTCTCTCTGTACTAGCCCAGTACGAGCACCTTCTCTCTGTACTAGCCCAGTACGAGATCCTTCTCTCTGTACTAGCCCAGTACGAGCCCCTTCTCACTGTACTAGCCCATTACGAGCCCCTTCTCTCTGTACTAACCCAGTACCAGCCCCTTGTCTCTGTACTAACCCAGTACCAGACCCGTCTCTCTTTACTTACCCAGTACCAGCTGCTTCTCTCTTTACTAACCCAGTACCAGCCCCTTCTCGCTGTACTAACCCAGTACGAGCTCCTTCTCTCTGTTTTTTTCCAGTACGAGCCCATTTTCTATGCACCAGCCCTGTACGAGCTCCTTCTCTCTGAACTAGCCCAGTACAAGCTCTTTCTCTCTGTACTAGCCCAGTACGAGCCCCTTCTCTCTGTACTTGCCCAGTATGAGCTTCTTCTCTCTGTACTAACCATGTACGAGTCCCTTCTCTCTGTACTTGCCCCGTACGAGCTCTTTGTCTCTGTACTTGCCCAGTACGAGCTCCTTCTCTCTGTACTAGCCCAGTACGAGCCCCTTCTCTCTGTACTTGCCCAGTACAAGCACCTTCTCTCTGTACTAGCCCAGTACAAACTCCTTCTCTCTTTACTAGCCCAGTACGAGCCCCTTCTCTCTGTACTAGCCCAGTACAAGCCCCTTCGCTCTGTACTAGCCCAGTACAAGCCCCTTCGCTCTGTACTAGCCCAGTACAAGCCCCTTCTCTCTGCACTAGTCCAGTACGAGCTCTGTCTCTCTGTACTAGTCCAGTACTAGCTCCTTCTCTCTGTACTAACCCAGTATGAGCTCCTTCTCTCTGAACTAAAGAAGTATGAGATCCTTCTCTCTGTACTCGCCCAGTACGAGCTCCTGCTCTCTGCACTAGCCCAGTACGAGCTCCTTCTCTCTGCACTAGCCCAGTATGAGCTCCTTTTGTCTGCACTAGCCCAGTACGAGCTCCTTCTCTCTGTACTAACCCAGTATGAGCTCCTTCTCTCTGAACTAAAGAAGTATGAGATCCTTCTCTCTGTACTCGCCCAGTACGAGCTCCTGCTCTCTGCACTAGCCCAGTACGAGCTCCTTCTCTCTGCACTAGCCCAGTATGAGCTCCTTTTGTCTGCACTAGCCCAGTACGAGCTCCTTCTCTCTGTACTAACACAGTATGAGCTCCTTCTCTCTGTACTAACCAAGTACGAGCTCCTTCTCTCTGTGCTCGCCCAGTACCAACCCCTTCACTCTGTACGAACCCAGTACCAGCCCCTTCTCTCTGTACTAACCCAGTACGAGCTCTTTCTCTCTGTACTAACCAAGTACGAGTCCCTTCTCTCTGTACTCGCCCAGTACGAGCCCCTTCTCTCTGCACTAGCCCACTAGGAGCACCTTCTCTCTGTACTTGCCCAGTACGAGCTCCTTCTCTCTGTACTTGCCCAGTACGAGCTCCTTCTCTCTGTACTTGCCCAGTACGAGCTCCTTCTCTCTGTACTTGCCCAGTACGAGCTCCTTCTCTCTGTACTTGCCCAGTACGAGCTCCTTCTCTCTGTACTTGCCCAGTACGAGCTCCTTCTCTCTGTACTTGCCCAGTATGAGCTCCTTCTCAATGTACTAACCAAGTACGAGTCCCTTCTCTCTGTACTCGCCCAGTACGAGCCCCTTATCTCTGCACTAGCCCACTAGGAGCCCCTTCTCTCTGCACTAGCCCAGGAGGAGCTCCTCCTCTCTGTACTAGCACAGTGAGCACCTTTTCTCTGCATTAGCCCACAATGAGCCCCTTTTCGCTGCATTATCCAAGTACGAGCTCCTTCTCTCTGTATTTGCCCAATACGGGCTCCTTCTCTCTGTACTTGCCCGGTACAGGCTCCTTCTCTCCGTACTTGCACAGTACGGTCTCCTTCACTCTGTACTAGCCCAGTACGAGCTCCTTCACTCTGTAATAGCCCAGTACTAGCCCGTTCTCTCTGCACTAGCCCAGTACAAGCTCCTTCTCTCTGTACTAGCCCAGTACGAGCTCCTTCTCTCTGTACAAGCCCAGTACGAGCCCCTTCTCTCTGTACTAACCCAGTACAAGCCCCTTCTCTCTGTACTAGCCCAGTACGAGCACCTTATCTCTGCACTAGCCCAGTACGAGATCCTTCTCTCTGTACTAGCCCAGTACGAGCCCCTTCTCACTGTACTAGCCCAGTATGAGCCCCTTCTCTCTGTACTAACCCAGTACCAGCCCCTTCTCTCTGTACTAACCCAGTACCAGCCCCGTCTCTCTTTACTTACCCAGTTACCAGCTGCTTCTCTCTTTACTAACCCAGTACCAGCCCCTTCTCTCTGTACTAACCCAGTACGAGCTTCTTCTCTCTGTTTTATGCCAGTACGAGCCCATTTTCTATGCACCAGCCCTGTACGAGCTCCTTCTCTCTGCACTAGCCCAGTATGAGCTTCTTCTCTCTGTACTAACCATGTACGAGTCCCTTCTCTCTGTTCTTGCCCCGTACGAGCTCCTTGTCTCCGTACTTGCCCAGTACGAGCTCCTTCTCTCTGTACTAGCCCAGTACGAGCCCCTTCTCTCTGTACTTGCCCATTACAAGCACCTTCTCTCTGTACTAGCCCAGTACAAGCTCCTTCTCTCTGTACTAGCCCAGTACGAGCCCCTTCTCTCTGTACTAGCCCAGTACAAGCCCCTTCGCTCTGTACTAGCCCAGTACAAGCCCCTTCGCTCTGTACTAGCCCAGTACAAGCCCCTTCTCTCTGCACTAGTCCAGTACGAGCTCTGTTTCTCTGTACTAGTGCAGTACTAGCTCCTTCTCTCTGTACTAACCCAGTATGAGCTCCTTCTCTCTGAACTAAAGAAGTATGAGATCCTTCTCTCTGTACTCGCCCAGTACGAGCTCCTGCTCTCTGCACTAGCCCAGTACGAGCTCCTTCTCTCTGCACTAGCCCAGTATGAGCTCCTTTTCTCTGCACTAACCAAGTACGAGCTCCTTCTCTCTGTACTAACCAAGTACAAGCTCCTTCTCTCTGTGCTCGCCCAGTACCAGCCCCTTCACTCTGTACGAACCCAGTACCAGCCCCTTCTCTCTGTACTAACCCAGTACGAGCTCCTTCTCTCTGCACTAGTCCAGTACGAGCTCTGTCTCTCTGTACTAGTCCAGTACGTGCTCCTTCTCTCTGTACGAACCCAGTACCAGCCCCTTCTCTCTGTACTAATCCTGTACGAGCTCCTTCTCTCAGTACTAACCCAGTATGAGCTCCTTCTCTCTGTACTAACCAAGTACGAGTTCCTTCTCTCCGTACTTTCCCAGTTCGAGCTCCTTCTCTCTGTACTAAACAAGTACGAGCTCCTTCTCTCTGTGCTCGCCCAGTACGAGCCCCTTTTCTCTGCACTAGCACAGAACAACCTTCTTCTCTCTGTACTAGTCCAGTACGAGCTCCTTCTCTCTGTACTAACCCAGTATGAGCTCCTTCTCTCTGTACTAACCAAGTACGAGTCCCTTCGCTCTGTACTAACCAAGTACGAGTCCCTTCTCTCTGTACTTGCCCAGTACGAGCTCCTTCTCTCTGTGCTAAGCAAGTAGGAGCTCCTTCTCTGTGTACTTGCCCAGTACGAGCTCCTTCTCTCTGTACTCACCCAGTACGAGCCCCTTTTCTCTGTAATAGCCCAGTATGAGATCCTTCTCTCTGCACTTGCACAGTACGAGCCCCTTTTCTCTGCACTAGCACAGTACGAGCCCTTTTTCTCTGCACTAGCACAGTACGAGCCCCTTTTCTCTGCACTTGCCCAGTACGGGCTC
Source organism: Carcharodon carcharias (assembly GCF_017639515.1). Taxonomy (NCBI): domain Eukaryota; kingdom Metazoa; phylum Chordata; class Chondrichthyes; order Lamniformes; family Lamnidae; genus Carcharodon; species Carcharodon carcharias. The sequence goes on along the minus strand of NC_054488.1, from coordinate 4,333,752 downwards.
CTTCTCTCTGTACTTGCCGAGTTCGGGCTCCATCTCACTGTTCTTGCCCAGTACGGGCTCCTTCACTCTGTACTAGCCCAGTACGAGCTGCTTCTCTCTGTACTTGCCCAGTACGAACCCCTTCTCTCTGTACTTGCCCAGTACAATCTCCTTCTCTCTGTACTAGCCCAGTACCAACTCCTTCTCTCTGTACTAGCCCAGTACAAGCCCCTTCGCTCTGTACTAGCCCAATACAAGCACCTTTTCTCTGCACTTGCCCAGTACAAGCTCTTTCTCTCTGTACTAGCCCAGTACGAGCTCCTTCGCTCTGTACTTGCCCAGTATGAACCCCTTCTCTCTGTACTTGCCCAGTACGAGCTCCTTGTCTCTGTACTTGCCCAGTACGAGCTCCTTCTCTCTGTACTAAACAAGTACAAGTCCCTTCTCTCTGTACTCGCCCAGAACGAGCCCCTTTTCTCTGCACCAGCCCAGGAGGAGCTCCTCCTCTCTGTACTAGCACAGTACGAGCCCCTTTTCACTGCATTAGCCCAGAATGAGCCCCTTTTCGCTGCATTAGCCAAATACGAGCCCATTCTCTCTGTACTTGCCCAGTACGGGCTCCTTCTCTCTGTACTTGCCGAGTTCGGGCTCCATCTCACTATACTTGCCCAGTACGGGCTCCTTCACTCTGTACTAGCCCAGTACGAGCTCCTTCTCTCTGTACAAGCCCAGTACGAGCCCCTTCTCTCTGTACTAACCCAGTACAAGCCCCTTTTCTCTGTACTAGCCCAGTACGAGCACCTTCTCTCTGTACTAGCCCAGTACGAGATCCTTCTCTCTGTACTAGCCCATTACGAGCCCCTTCTCACTGTAGTAGCCCAGTACGAGCCCCTTCTCTCTGTACTAACCCAGTACCAGCCCCTTCTCTCTGTACTAACCCAGTACCAGCCCCGTCTCTCTTTACTTACCCAGTTACCAGCTGCTTCTCTCTTTACTAACCCAGTACCAGCCCCTTCTCTCTGTACTAACCCAGTACGAGCTCCTTCTCTCTGTTTTATTCCAGTACGAGCCCATTTTCTATGCACCAGCCCTGTACGAGCTCCTTCTCTCTGCACTAGCCCAGTACAAGCTCTTTCTCTCTGTACTAGCCCAGTACGAGCCCCTTCTCTCTGTACTTGCCCAGTATGAGCTTCTTCTCTCTGTACTAAAAATGTACGAGTCCCTTCTCTCTGTACTTGCCCCGTACGAGCTCCTTGTCTCTGTACTTGCCCAGTACGAGCTCCTTCTCTCTGTACTAGCACAGTACGAGCCCCTTCTCTCTGTATTTGCCCAGTACAAGCACCTTCTCTCTGTACTAGCCCAGTACAAACTCCTTCTCTCTGTACTAGCCCAGTACGAGCCCCTTCTCTCTGTACTAGCCCAGTACAAGCCCCTTCGCTCTGTACTAGCCCAGTACAAGCTCCTTCGCTCTGTACTAGCCCAGTACAAGCCCCTTCTCTCTGCTCTAGTCCAGTACGAGCTCTGTCTCTCTGTACTAGTCCAGTACTAGCTCCTTCTCTCTGTACTAACCCAGTATGAGCTCCTTCTCTCTGAACTAAAGAAGTATGAGATCCTTCTCTCTGTACTCACCCAGTACGAGCTCCTGCTCTCTGCACTAGCCCAGTACGACCTCCTTCTCTATGCACTAGCCCAGTATGAGCTCCTTTTCTCTGCACTAGCCCAGTACGAGCTCCTTCTCTCTGTACTAACCAAGTACGAGCTCCTTCTCTCTGTACTAACCAATTACGAGCTCCTTCTCTCTGTGCTCGCCCAGTACCAGCCCCTTCACTCTGTACGAACCCAGTACCAGCCCCTTCTCTCTGTACTAACCCAGTATGAGCTCCTTCTCTCTGCACTAGTCCAGTACGATCTCTGTCTCTCTGTACTAGTCCAGTACGTGCTCCTTCTCTCTGTACGAACCCAGTACCAGCCCCTTCTCTCTGTACTAACCCTGTACGAGCTCCTTCTCTCAGTACTAACCCAGTATGAGCTCCTTCTCTCTGTACTAAACAAGTACGAGTCCCTTCTCTCCGTACTTTCCCAGTTCGAGCTCTTTCTCTCTGTACTAAACAAGTACGAGCTCCTTCTCTCTGTGCTCGCCCAGTACGAGCCCCTTTTCTCTGCACTAGCACAGAACAACCTTCTTCTCTCTGTACTAGTCCAGTACGAGCTCCTTCTCTCTGTACTAACCCAGTATGAGCTCCTTCTCTCTGTACTAAACAAGTACGAGTCCCTTCGCTCTGTACTAACCAAGTACGAGTCCCTTCTCTCTGTACTTGCCCAGTACGAGCTCCTTCTCTCTGTACTCACCCAGTACGAGCCCCTTTTCTCTGTAATAGCCCAGTATGAGATCCTTCTCTCTGCACTTGCACAGTACGAGCCCCTTTTCTCTGCACTAGCACAGTACGAGCCCCTTTTCTCTGCACTTGCCCAGTACAAGCTCCTTCTCTCTGTACTTGCACAGTACGAGCTCCTTCTCCCTGTACTAGCCCAGTACGAGCCACTTTTCTCTGTACTAGTCCAGTACGAGCTCCTTCTCTCTGTACTAACCCAGTACGAGCTCCTTCTCTCTGTAGTAACCAAGTACGAGTCCCTTCTCTCTGTACTTGCCCAGTACGAGCTCCTTGTCTCTGTACTTGCCCAGTACGAGCTCCTTCTCTCTGTACTAAACAAGTACGAGTCCCTTCTCTCTGTACTCGCCCAGAACGAGCCCCTTTTCTCTGCACCAGCCCAGGAGGAGCTCCTCCTCTCTGTACTAGCACAGTACGAGCCCCTTTTCACTGCATTAGCCCAGAATGAGCCCCTTTTCGCTGCATTAGCCAAATACGAGCCCATTCTCTCTGTACTTGCCCAGTACGGGCTCCTTCTCTCTGTACTTGCCGAGTTCGGGCTCCATCTCACTGTACTTGCCCAGTACGGGCTCCTTCACTCTGTACTAGCCCAGTACGAGCTCCTTCTCTCTGTACTTGCCCAGTACGAACCCCTTCTCTCTGTACTTGCCCAGTACAATCTCCTTCTCTCTGTACTAGCCCAGTACCAACTCCTTCTCTCTGTACTAGCCCAGTACAAGCCCCTTCGCTCTGTACTAGCCCAATACAAGCACCTTTTCTCTGCACTTGCCCAGTACAAGCTCCTTCTCTCTGTACTAGCCCAGTACGAGCTCCTTCGCTCTGTACTTGCCCAGTATGAACCCCTTCTCTCTGTACTTGCCCAGTACGAGCTCCTTGTCTCTGTACTTGCCCAGTACGAGCTCCTTCTCTCTGTACTAAACAAGTACAAGTCCCTTCTCTCTGTACTTGCCCAGAACGAGCCCCTTTTCTCTGCACCAGCCCAGGAGGAGCTCCTCCTCTCTGTACTAGCACAGTACGAGCCCCTTTTCACTGCATTAGCCCAGAATGAGCCCCTTTTCGCTGCATTAGCCAAATACGAGCCCATTCTCTCTGTACTTGCCCAGTACGGGCTCCTTCTCTCTGTACTTGCCGAGTTCGGGCTCCATCTCACTATACTTGCCCAGTACGGGCTCCTTCACTCTGTACTAGCCCAGTACGAGCTCCTTCTCTCTGTACTTGCCCAGTACAAGCTCCTTCTCTCTGTACTAGCCCAGTACCAACTCCTTCTCTCTGTACTATCCCAGTACAAGCCCCTTCGCTCTGTACTAGCCCAATACAAGCCCCTTTTCTCTGCACTTGCCCAGTACAAGCTCCTTCTCTCTGTACTATCCCAGTACCAGCCCCTTCTCTCTGTACTAACCCAGTACCAGCCCCTTCTCTCTTTACTAACCCAGTACCACACCCTTCTCTATGTACTAAACCAGTACGAGCTCCTTCTCTCTGTTTTTGTCCAGTACGAGCCCATTTTCTATGCACCAGCCCAGTACGAGCTCCTTCTCTCTGCACTAGCCCAGTACAATCTCCTTCTCTCTGCACTAGCCCAGTACGAGCTCCTTCTCGCTGCACTACTCCAGTTCGAGCTCATTCTCTCAGTACTAGTCCAGTATGAGCTCTTTCCCTCTGTACTAACCCAGTATGAGCTTCTTCTCTCTGTACTAAACAAGTACGAGCTCCTTCTCTCTGTACTCGCCCAGTACGAGCCCCTTTTCTCTGTACTAGCCCAGTACGAGCCCCTTCTCTCTGAACTAACCAAGTACGAGCTCCTTCTCTCTGTACTTGTCCAGTACGAGCCTCTTTTCTCTGTACTAGCCCAGTACGAGCTCTTCTCTCTGTACTAGCACAGTACAAGCTCCTTCTCTCTGTACTTGCACAGTGCGGACTCCTCCTCTCTGTACTAGCCCAATATGATCTCCTTCTCTCTGTACTAGCCCAGTATTAGCCCATTGTCTCTGTACTAGCCCAGTACGAGCCCCTTTTCTCTGCACTAGCACAGAAAAACCTCCTTCTCTCTGTACTATTCCTGTACGAGCTCCTTCTCTATGTACTAACCCAGTATGAGCTCCATCTCTATGTGCTAGCCTAGTACGAGGCCCTTTTCTCTGCGCTTGACCAGTACGAGCTCCTTCTCTCTGTACTAGCCCAGGACAAGCCCCTTCTCTCTGTACTAGCTCAGTACGAGCTCCTTCTCTGTACTAGCACAGTATGATCCCCTTCTCTCTGTACTACACCAGTACCAGCCCCTTCTCTCTGTACTAAACCAGTACGAGCTCCTTCTCTCTGCAGTAGCCCAGTATGAGCTCCTTCACTCTGTACTAGTCCAGTACGAGTTCCTTCTATCGGTACTAGTCCAGTACGAGCTCCTTCTATCAGTATTAACGCATTATGAGCTCCTTCTCTCTGTAGTAACCAAGTAGCAGTCCCTTCTCTCTGTTCTTGCCCAATACGAGCTTCTTCTTTCTCTGCTAGTCCAATACGAGCCCCTTCTCTCTGTACTAGTCCGGTACGAGCTCCTTCTCTCTGTACCAACCCAGTAGGAGCTCCTTCTCTCTGTAGTAACCAAGTAAGAGTCCCTTCTCTCTGTACTTGCCCAGTACGAGCTCCTTCTCTCTGTACTTGCCCAGTACGAGCTCCTTCTCTCTGTACTTGCCCAGTACGAGCTCCTTCTCTCTGTACTTGCCCAGTACGAGCTCCTTCTCTCTGTACTAACCAAGTACGAGTCCCTTCTCTCTGTACTCGCCCAGGAGGAGCCCCTCCGCTGTGCACTAGCCCAGGAGGTGCCCCTCCTCTTTGCACTAACCCAGTACAAGCTCTTTCTCTCTGTACTTGCCCAGTACGAGCTCCTTCTCTCTGCACTAACCCAGTACCAGCCCCTCCTCTCTGTACTAACCCAGTATGAGCTCCTTCTCTCTGTTTTTGTCCAGTACAAGAGCCTTTTCGATGCAATAGCCCAGTACGAGCTCCTTCTCTCTGCACTAGCCCAGCACGAGCTCCTTCTCTCTGCACTTGCCCAGTACAAGCTCCTTCTCTCTGTACTTGCACAGTGCTGACTCCTCCTCTCTGTACTAGCCCAATATGAGCTCCTTCTCTCTGTACTAGCCCAGTACGAGCCCCTTCTCTCTGTACTAACCCAGTACAAGCCCCTTCTCTATGTACTAGCCTAGTACGAGCCTTTTTTCTCTGCGCTTGCCCAGTACGAGCTGCTTCTCTCTGTACTATCCCAGTACAATCTCCTTCTCTCTGCACTAGCCCAGTACGAGCTGCTTCTCTCTGTACTATCCCAGTACAATCTCCTTCTCTCTGCACTAGTCCAGTAAGAGCTCCTTCTCTCTGCACTAGTCCAGTACGAGCTCCTTCTCTCTGTACTAACCCAGTATGAGCTCCTTCTCTCTGAACTAAACAAGTACGAGATCCTTCTCTCTGTACTAACCAAGTACGAGCTCCTTCTCTCTGTACTAACCAAGTACGAGCTCCTTCTCTCTGTGCTCGCCCAGTACGAGCCCCTTTTCTCTGTACTAGCCCAGTACGAGCTCTTCTCTCTGTACTAGCACAGTACAAGCTCCTTCTCTCTGCACTTGCACAGTGCGGACTCCTCCTCTCTGTACTAGCCCAATATGATCTCCTTCTCTCTGTACTAAACAAGTACGAGTCCCTTCGCTCTGTACTAACCAAGTACGAGTCCCTTCTCTCTGTACTTGCCCAGTACGAGCTCCTTCTCTCTGTACTACCCAGTACGAGCCCCTTTTCTCTGTAATAGCCCAGTATGAGATCCTTCTCTCTGCACTTGCACAGTACGAGCCCCTTTTCTCTGCACTAGCACAGTACGAGCCCCTTTTCTCTGCACTTGCCCAGTACAAGCTCCTTCTCTCTGTACTTGCACAGTACGAGCTCCTTCTCCCTGTACTAGCCCAGTACGAGCCACTTTTCTCTGTACTAGTCCAGTACGAGCTCCTTCTCTCTGTACTAACCCAGTACGAGCTCCTTCTCTCTGTAGTAACCAAGTACGAGTCCCTTCTCTCTGTACTTGCCCAGTACGAGCTCCTTGTCTCTGTACTTGCCCAGTACGAGCTCCTTCTCTCTGTACTAAACAAGTACGAGTCCCTTCTCTCTGTACTCGCCCAGAACGAGCCCCTTTTCTCTGCACCAGCCCAGGAGGAGCTCCTCCTCTCTGTACTAGCACAGTACGAGCCCCTTTTCACTGCATTAGCCCAGAATGAGCCCCTTTTCGCTGCATTAGCCAAATACGAGCCCATTCTCTCTGTACTTGCCCAGTACGGGCTCCTTCTCTCTGTACTTGCCGAGTTCGGGCTCCATCTCACTGTACTTGCCCAGTACGGGCTCCTTCACTCTGTACTAGCCCAGTACGAGCTCCTTCTCTCTGTACTTGCCCAGTACGAACCCCTTCTCTCTGTACTTGCCCAGTACAATCTCCTTCTCTCTGTACTAGCCCAGTACCAACTCCTTCTCTCTGTACTAGCCCAGTACAAGCCCCTTCGCTCTGTACTAGCCCAATACAAGCACCTTTTCTCTGCACTTGCCCAGTACAAGCTCCTTCTCTCTGTACTAGCCCAGTACGAGCTCCTTCGCTCTGTACTTGCCCAGTATGAACCCCTTCTCTCTGTACTTGCCCAGTACGAGCTCCTTGTCTCTGTACTTGCCCAGTACGAGCTCCTTCTCTCTGTACTAAACAAGTACAAGTCCCTTCTCTCTGTACTTGCCCAGAACGAGCCCCTTTTCTCTGCACCAGCCCAGGAGGAGCTCCTCCTCTCTGTACTAGCACAGTACGAGCCCCTTTTCACTGCATTAGCCCAGAATGAGCCCCTTTTCGCTGCATTAGCCAAATACGAGCCCATTCTCTCTGTACTTGCCCAGTACGGGCTCCTTCTCTCTGTACTTGCCGAGTTCGGGCTCCATCTCACTATACTTGCCCAGTACGGGCTCCTTCACTCTGTACTAGCCCAGTACGAGCTCCTTCTCTCTGTACTTGCCCAGTACAAGCTCCTTCTCTCTGTACTAGCCCAGTACCAACTCCTTCTCTCTGTACTATCCCAGTACAAGCCCCTTCGCTCTGTACTAGCCCAATACAAGCCCCTTTTCTCTGCACTTGCCCAGTACAAGCTCCTTCTCTCTGTACTATCCCAGTACCAGCCCCTTCTCTCTGTACTAACCCAGTACCAGCCCCTTCTCTCTTTACTAACCCAGTACCACACCCTTCTCTATGTACTAAACCAGTACGAGCTCCTTCTCTCTGTTTTTGTCCAGTACGAGCCCATTTTCTATGCACCAGCCCAGTACGAGCTCCTTCTCTCTGCACTAGCCCAGTACAATCTCCTTCTCTCTGCACTAGCCCAGTACGAGCTCCTTCTCGCTGCACTACTCCAGTTCGAGCTCATTCTCTCAGTACTAGTCCAGTATGAGCTCTTTCCCTCTGTACTAACCCAGTATGAGCTTCTTCTCTCTGTACTAAACAAGTACGAGCTCCTTCTCTCTGTACTCGCCCAGTACGAGCCCCTTTTCTCTGTACTAGCCCAGTACGAGCCCCTTCTCTCTGAACTAACCAAGTACGAGCTCCTTCTCTCTGTACTTGTCCAGTACGAGCCTCTTTTCTCTGTACTAGCCCAGTACGAGCTCTTCTCTCTGTACTAGCACAGTACAAGCTCCTTCTCTCTGTACTTGCACAGTGCGGACTCCTCCTCTCTGTACTAGCCCAATATGATCTCCTTCTCTCTGTACTAGCCCAGTATTAGCCCATTGTCTCTGTACTAGCCCAGTACGAGCCCCTTTTCTCTGCACTAGCACAGAAAAACCTCCTTCTCTCTGTACTATTCCTGTACGAGCTCCTTCTCTATGTACTAACCCAGTATGAGCTCCATCTCTATGTGCTAGCCTAGTACGAGGCCCTTTTCTCTGCGCTTGACCAGTACGAGCTCCTTCTCTCTGTACTAGCCCAGGACAAGCCCCTTCTCTCTGTACTAGCTCAGTACGAGCTCCTTCTCTGTACTAGCACAGTATGATCCCCTTCTCTCTGTACTACACCAGTACCAGCCCCTTCTCTCTGTACTAAACCAGTACGAGCTCCTTCTCTCTGCAGTAGCCCAGTATGAGCTCCTTCACTCTGTACTAGTCCAGTACGAGTTCCTTCTATCGGTACTAGTCCAGTACGAGCTCCTTCTATCAGTATTAACGCATTATGAGCTCCTTCTCTCTGTAGTAACCAAGTAGCAGTCCCTTCTCTCTGTTCTTGCCCAATACGAGCTTCTTCTTTCTCTGCTAGTCCAATACGAGCCCCTTCTCTCTGTACTAGTCCGGTACGAGCTCCTTCTCTCTGTACCAACCCAGTAGGAGCTCCTTCTCTCTGTAGTAACCAAGTAAGAGTCCCTTCTCTCTGTACTTGCCCAGTACGAGCTCCTTCTCTCTGTACTTGCCCAGTACGAGCTCCTTCTCTCTGTACTTGCCCAGTACGAGCTCCTTCTCTCTGTACTTGCCCAGTACGAGCTCCTTCTCTCTGTACTAACCAAGTACGAGTCCCTTCTCTCTGTACTCGCCCAGGAGGAGCCCCTCCGCTGTGCACTAGCCCAGGAGGTGCCCCTCCTCTTTGCACTAACCCAGTACAAGCTCTTTCTCTCTGTACTTGCCCAGTACGAGCTCCTTCTCTCTGCACTAACCCAGTACCAGCCCCTCCTCTCTGTACTAACCCAGTATGAGCTCCTTCTCTCTGTTTTTGTCCAGTACAAGAGCCTTTTCGATGCAATAGCCCAGTACGAGCTCCTTCTCTCTGCACTAGCCCAGCACGAGCTCCTTCTCTCTGCACTTGCCCAGTACAAGCTCCTTCTCTCTGTACTTGCACAGTGCTGACTCCTCCTCTCTGTACTAGCCCAATATGAGCTCCTTCTCTCTGTACTAGCCCAGTACGAGCCCCTTCTCTCTGTACTAACCCAGTACAAGCCCCTTCTCTATGTACTAGCCTAGTACGAGCCTTTTTTCTCTGCGCTTGCCCAGTACGAGCTGCTTCTCTCTGTACTATCCCAGTACAATCTCCTTCTCTCTGCACTAGCCCAGTACGAGCTGCTTCTCTCTGTACTATCCCAGTACAATCTCCTTCTCTCTGCACTAGTCCAGTAAGAGCTCCTTCTCTCTGCACTAGTCCAGTACGAGCTCCTTCTCTCTGTACTAACCCAGTATGAGCTCCTTCTCTCTGAACTAAACAAGTACGAGATCCTTCTCTCTGTACTAACCAAGTACGAGCTCCTTCTCTCTGTACTAACCAAGTACGAGCTCCTTCTCTCTGTGCTCGCCCAGTACGAGCCCCTTTTCTCTGTACTAGCCCAGTACGAGCTCTTCTCTCTGTACTAGCACAGTACAAGCTCCTTCTCTCTGCACTTGCACAGTGCGGACTCCTCCTCTCTGTACTAGCCCAATATGATCTCCTTCTCTCTGTACTAGCCCAGTATTAGCCCATTGTCTCTGTACTAGCCCAGTACGAGCCCCTTTTCTCTGCACTAGCACAGAACAACCTCCTTCTCTCTGTACTATTCCTGTACGAGCTCCTTCTCTATGTACTAACCCAGTATGAGCTCCATCTCTATGTGCTAGCCTAGTACGAGGCCCTTTTCTCTGCGCTTGACCAGTACGAGCTCCTTCTCTCTGTACTAGCCCAGGACAAGCCCCTTCTCTCTGTACTAGCTCAGTACGAGCTCCTTCTCTGTACTAGCACAGTATGATCCCCTTCTCTCTGTACTACCCCAGTACCAGCCCCTTCTCTCTGTACTAAACCAGTACGAGCTCCTTCTCTCTGTACTAGTCCAGTACGAGTTCCTTCTATCGGTACTAGTCCAGTACGAGCTCCTTCTATCAGTATTAACGCATTATGAGCTCCTTCTCTCTGTAGTAACCAAGTAGCAGTCCCTTCTCTCTGTTCATGCCCAATACGAGCTTCTTCTTTCTCTGCTAGTCCAATACGAGCCCCTTCTCTCTGTACTAGTCCGGTACGAGCTCCTTCTCTCTGTACTAACCCAGTAGGAGCTCCTTCTCTCTGTAGTAACCAAGTACGAGTCCCTTCTCTCTGTACTTGCCCAGTACGAGCTCCTTCTCTCTGTACTTGCCCAGTACGAGCTCCTTCTCTCTGTACTAACCAAGTACGAGTCCCTTCTCTCTGTACTCGCCCAGGAGGAGCCCTTCCACTCTGCACTAGCCCAGGAGGAGCCCCTCCTCTTTGCACTAACCCAGTACAAGCTCTTTCTCTCTGTACTTGCCCAGTACGAGCTACTTCTCTCTGTACTTGCCCAGTACGAGCTCCTTCTTTCTGCACTAACCCAGTACCAGCCCCTCCTCTCTGTACTAACCCAGTACGAGCTCCTTCTCACTGTTTTTGTCCAGTACGAGACCCTTTTCGATGCAGTAGCCCAGTACGAGCTCCTTCTCTCTGCACTAGCCCAATACGAGCTCCTTCTCTCTGCACTAGCCCAGTATGAGCTCCTTCTCTCTGTACTAGTCCAGTACGAGCTCCTTCTCTCTGTACTAACCCAGTAGGAGCTCCTTCTCTCTGCACTAGCCCAATATGAGCTCCTTCTCTCTGTACTAGTCCAGTACGAGCTTCTACTATTGGTACTAGTCCAGTACGAGCTCCTTCTCTCAGTAGTAACCAAGTACAAGTCCCTTCTCTCTGTACTCGCCCAGTACGAGCCCCTTTTTTCTGTACTAGACCAGTACAAGCTCCTTCTCTCTGTACTAACCAAGTACGAGCTCCTTCTCTCTGTACTCGCCCAGTACGAGCCCCTTCTCTCTGTACTCGCCCAGTACGAGCCCCTTTTCTCTGTACTAGCCCAGTATGAGCTCCTTCTCTCTGCACTAGCACAGTAGCAGCCCCTTTTCTCTGCATTAGCCCAGTACGAGCACCTTTTCTCTGTACTTGCCCAGTACGAATCCCTTTTCTCTGTACTTGCCCAGTACGAGCCCCTTCTCTCTGCATTTGCCCAGTACAAGCTCCTTCTCTCTGCATTGCCCAGTACAAGCTCCTTCTCTCTGCACTTGCCCAGTACAAGCTCCTTCTCTCTGTACTTGCACAGTGCTGACTCCACCTCTCTGTACTAGCCCAATATGAGCTCCTTCTCTCTGTACTAGCCCAGTACGAGCCCCTTCTCTCTGTAATAACCCAGTACAAGCCCCTTCTCTCTGTACTATCCCAGTACAATCTCCTTCTCTCTGCACTAGCCCAGTACGAGCTCCTTCTCTCTGCACTAGTCCAGTACGAGCTCTTTCTCTCTGTACTAACCCAGTATGAGCTCCTTCTCTCTGAACTAAACAAGTACGAGATCCTTCTCTCTGTACTAACCAAGTACGAGCTCCTTCTCTCTGTACTAACCAAGTACGAGCTCCTTCTCTCTGTGCTCACCCAGTACGCGCCCCTTTTCTCTGTACTAGCCCAGTACGAGCTCTTCTCTCTGTACCTGCACAGTGCGGACTCCTCCTCTCTGTACTAGCCCAATATGAGCTCCTTCTCTCTGTACTAGCCCAGTATTAGCCCATTGTCTCTGTACTAGCCCAGTACGAGCCCCTTTTCTCTGCACTAGCACAGAACAACCTCCTTCTCTCTGTACTTGTCCAGAACGAGCTCCTTCTCTGTACTAGCACAGTATGATCCCCTTCTCTCTGTACTACCCCAGTACCAGCCCCTTCTCTCTGTACTAAACCAGTACCAGCCCCTTCTCTCTGTACTAACCCAGTACCAGACCCTTCTCTCTGTACTAATCCAGTACGAGTTCCTTCTCTCTGTTTTTGTCCAGTACGAGCCCCTTTTCTATGCACTAGCCCAGTACGAGCTCCTTCTCTCTGCAGTAGTCCAGTATGAGCTCCTTCTCTCTGTACTAGTCCAGTACGAGCTCCTTCTATCGGTACTAGTCCAGTACGAGCTCCTTCTATCGGTATTAACGCATTATGAGCTCCTTTTCTCTGTACTAACCAAGTACCAGTCCCTTCTCTCTGTTCTTGCCCAATACGAGCTCCTTCTTTCTCTGCTAGTCCAATACGAGCCCCTTTTCTCTGTACTAGTCCGGTACGAGCTCGTTCTCTCTGTACTAACCCAGTAGGAGCTCCTTCTCTCTGTAGTAACCAAGTACGAGTCCCTTCTCTCTGTACTTGCCCAATACGAGCTCCTTCTCTCTGTACTTGCCCAGTACGAGCTCCTTCTCTCTGTACTCGCCCAGGAGGAGCCCCTCCGCTCTGCACTAGCCCAGGACGAGCCCCTCCTCTTTGCACTAACCCAGTACAAGCTCTTTCTCTCTGTACTTGCCCAGTACGAGCTCCTTCTCTCTGCACTAACCCAGTAGGAGCTCCTTCTCTCTGTAGTAACCAAGTACGAGTCCCTTCTCTCTGTACTCGCCCAGTACGAGCCACTTTTCTCTGTACTAGACCAGTACAAGCTCCTTCTCTCTGTACTAACCAAGTACGAGCTCCTTCTCTCTGTACTCGCCCAGTACGAGCCCCTTTTCTCTGTACTTGCCCAGTATGAACTCCTTCTCTCTGCACTACTACAGTACCAGCCCCTTTTCTCTGCATTAGACCAGTACGAGCACCTTTTCTCTGTACTTGCCCAGTACGAGCCCCTTCTCTCTGCACTTGCCCAGTACAAGCTCCTTCTCTCTGCACTGGCCCAGTACAAACTCCTTCTCTTTGTACTTGCACAGTGCGGACTCCTCCTCTCTGTACTAGCCCAATATGAACTCCTTCTCTCTGTGCTCGCCCAGTACGAGCCCCTTTTCTCCGTACTAGGCCAGTACGAGCTCCTTCTCTCAGTACTAGCACAGTACAAGCTCCTTCTCTCTGTACTTGCACAGTGCGGACTCCTCCTCTCTGTACTAGCCCAATATGAGCTCCTTCTCTCTGTACTAGCCCAGTATGAGCCCATTCTCTTTGTACTAGCCCTGTACGAGCCCCTTTTCTCTGCACTAGCACAGAACAACCTCCTTCTCTCTGTACTTGTCCAGTACGAGCTCCTTCTCAATGTACTAACCCAGTATGAGCTCCTTCTCTATGTGCTAGCCTAGTACGAGCCTCTTTTCTCTGCGCTTGACCAGTACGAGCTCCTTCTCTCTGTACTAGCCCAGGACAAGCCCCTTCTCTCTGTACTAGCCCAGTACGAGCCCCTTCTCTCTGTACTAGCCCAGTATGAGATCCTTCTCTCTGTACTAGCCCAGTACGAGCCCCTTCTCTCTGTACTAGCTCAGTACGAGCTCCTTCTCTGTACTAGCACAGTATGAGCCCCTTCTCTCTGTACTAACCCAGTACCAGCCCCTTCTCTCTGTACTAACCCAGTACCAGCCCCTTCTCTCTGTACTAACCCAGTACGAGCTCCTTCTCTCTGTTTTTGACCAGTACGAGCCCCTTTTCTATGCACTAGCCCAGTACGAGCTCCTTCTCTCTGCACTAGCCCAGTATGAGCTCCTTCTCTCTGCACTAGCCCAGTATGAGCTCCTTCTCTCTGTACTAGTCCAGTACGAGCTCCGTCTATCGGTACTAGTCCAGTACGAGCTCCTTCTATCGTTATTAACGCATTATGAGCTCCTTCTCTCTGTACTAACCAAGTACGAGTCCCTTCTCTCTGTACTTGCCCAATACGAGCTCCTTCTTTCTCTGCTAGTCCAGTACGAGCTCCTTCTCTCTGTACTAACCCAGTAGGAGCTCCTTCTCTCTGTAGTAACCAAGTACGAGTCCCTTCTCTCTGTACTTGCCCAGTACGAGCTCCTTCTCTCTGTACTTGCCCAGTACGAGCTCCTTCTCTCTGTACTAACCAAGTATGAGTCCCTTTTCTCTGTACTCGCCCAGGAGGAGCCCCTCCGCTCTGCACTAGCCCAGGAGGAGCCCCTCCTCTTTGCACTAACCCAGTACAAGCTCTTTCTCTCTGTACTTGCCCAGTACGAGCTCCTTCTCTCTGCACTAACCCAGTAGGAGCACCTTCTCTCTGTAGTAACCAAGTACGAGTCCCTTCTCTCTGTACTCGCCCAGTACGAGCTCCTTCTCTCTGTACTTGCCCAGTACGAGCTCCTTCTCTCTGTACTAACCAAGTACGAGTCCCTTCTCTCTGTACTCGCCCAGGAGGAGCCCCTCCGCTCTGCACTAGCCCAGGAGGTGCCCCTCCTCTTTGCACTAACCCAGTACAAGCTCTTTCTCTCTGTACTTGCCCAGTACGAGCTCCTTCTCTCTGCACTAACCCAGTACCAGCCCCTCCTCTCTGTACTAACCCAGTATGAGCTCCTTCTCTCTGTTTTTGTCCAGTACAAGAGCCTTTTCGATGCAATAGCCCAGTACGAGCTCCTTCTCTCTGCACTAGCCCAGCACGAGCTCCTTCTCTCTGTACTAGCCCAGTACGAGCCCCTTCTCTCTGTACTAACCCAGTACAAGCCCCTTCTCTCTGTACTAGCCCAGTACGAGCACCTTATCTCTGCACTAGCCCAGTACGAGATCCTTCTCTCTGTACTAGCCCAGTACGAGCCCCTTCTCACTGTACTAGCCCAGTACGAGCCCCTTCTCTCTGTACTAACCCAGTACCAGCCCCTTCTCTCTGTACTAACCCAGTACCAGCCCCGTCTCTCTTTACTTACCCAGTTACCAGCTGCTTCTCTCTTTACTAACCCAGTACCAGCCCCTTCTCTCTGTACTAACCCAGTACGAGCTTCTTCTCTCTGTTTTATTCCAGTACGAGCCCATTTTCTATGCACCAGCCCTGTACGAGCTCCTTCTCTCTGCACTAGCCCAGTATGAGCTTCTTCTCTCTGTACTAACCATGTACGAGTCCCTTCTCTCTGTTCTTGCCCCGTACGAGCTCCTTGTCTCCGTACTTGCCCAGTACGAGCTCCTTCTCTCTGTACTAGCCCAGTACGAGCCCCTTCTCTCTGTACTTGCCCATTACAAGCACCTTCTCTCTGTACTAGCCCAGTACAAGCTCCTTCTCTCTGTACTAGCCCAGTACGAGCCCCTTCTCTCTGTACTAGCCCAGTACAAGCCCCTTCGCTCTGTACTAGCCCAGTACAAGCCCCTTCGCTCTGTACTAGCCCAGTACAAGCCCCTTCTCTCTGCACTAGTCCAGTACGAGCTCTGTTTCTCTGTACTAGTGCAGTACTAGCTCCTTCTCTCTGTACTAACCCAGTATGAGCTCCTTCTCTCTGAACTAAAGAAGTATGAGATCCTTCTCTCTGTACTCGCCCAGTACGAGCTCCTGCTCTCTGCACTAGCCCAGTACGAGCTCCTTCTCTCTGCACTAGCCCAGTATGAGCTCCTTTTCTCTGCACTAACCAAGTACGAGCTCCTTCTCTCTGTACTAACCAAGTACGAGCCCCTTCTCTCTGTACTCGCCCAGTACGATCTCCTTCTCTCTGTACTAACCATGTACGAGTCCCTTCTCTCTGTACTTGCCCAGTACGAGCTCTTTCTCTCTGTACTTGCCCAGTACGAGCTCCTTCTCTCTTTACTCGCCCAGTACGAGCCCCTCTTCTCTGCACTAGACCAGGAGGAGCCCCTCCGCTTTGCACTAACCCAGTATAAGTTCTTTCTCTCTGTACTAGCCCAGTACGAGCCCCTTCTCTCTGTTCTTGCCCAGTACGAGCTCCTTCTCTCTGTACTAGTCCCATACGAGCCCCTTCTCTCTGTACTAACCCAGTACGAGCTCCTTCTCTCTGTAGTCACCAAGTACGAGTCCCTTCTCTCTGTACCTGCCCAGTACGAGCTCCTTGTCTCTGTACTTGCCCAGTACGAGCTCCTTCTCTCTGTACTAAACAAGTACGAGTCCCTTCTCTCTGTACTCGCACTGTACGAGCCCCTTTTCTCTGCACTAGCCCTGGAGGAGCCCCTCCTCTTTGCACTAACCCAGTACAAGCTCTTTCTCTCTGTACTAGCCCAGTACGAGCCCCTTCTCTCTTTACTTGCCCAGTATGAGCTTCTTCTCTCTGTACTAACCAAGTACGAGTCCCTTCTCTCTGTACTCGCCCATTACGAGCCCCTTCTCTCTGCACTAGCCCACTAGGAGCACCTTCTCTCTGTACTTGCCCAGTACGAGCTTCTTCTCTCTGTACTTGCCCAGTACGATCTCCTTCTCTCTGTACTTGCCCAGTATGAGCTCCTTCTCTCTGTACTAGCACAGTGAGCCCCTTTTCTCTGCATTAGCCCACAATGAGCCCCTTTTCGCTGCATTATCCAAGTACGAGCTCCTTCTCTCTGTATTTGCCCAATACGGGCTCCTTTTCTCTGTACTTGTACAGTACGGTCTCCTTCACTCTGTACTAGCCCAGTACGAGCTCCTTCTCTCTGTACAAGCCCAGTACGAGCCCCTTCTCTCTGTACTAACACAGTACAAGCCCCTTCTCTCTGTACTAGCCCAGTACGAGCACCTTCTCTCTGTACTAGCCCAGTACGAGATCCTTCTCTCTGTACTAGCCCAGTACGAGCCCCTTCTCACTGTACTAGCCCATTACGAGCCCCTTCTCTCTGTACTAACCCAGTACCAGCCCCTTGTCTCTGTACTAACCCAGTACCAGACCCGTCTCTCTTTACTTACCCAGTACCAGCTGCTTCTCTCTTTACTAACCCAGTACCAGCCCCTTCTCGCTGTACTAACCCAGTACGAGCTCCTTCTCTCTGTTTTTTTCCAGTACGAGCCCATTTTCTATGCACCAGCCCTGTACGAGCTCCTTCTCTCTGAACTAGCCCAGTACAAGCTCTTTCTCTCTGTACTAGCCCAGTACGAGCCCCTTCTCTCTGTACTTGCCCAGTATGAGCTTCTTCTCTCTGTACTAACCATGTACGAGTCCCTTCTCTCTGTACTTGCCCCGTACGAGCTCTTTGTCTCTGTACTTGCCCAGTACGAGCTCCTTCTCTCTGTACTAGCCCAGTACGAGCCCCTTCTCTCTGTACTTGCCCAGTACAAGCACCTTCTCTCTGTACTAGCCCAGTACAAACTCCTTCTCTCTTTACTAGCCCACTACGAGCCCCTTCTCTCTGTACTAGCCCAGTACAAGCCCCTTCGCTCTGTACTAGCCCAGTACAAGCCCCTTCGCTCTGTACTAGCCCAGTACAAGCCCCTTCTCTCTGCACTAGTCCAGTACGAGCTCTGTCTCTCTGTACTAGTCCAGTACTAGCTCCTTCTCTCTGTACTAACCCAGTATGAGCTCCTTCTCTCTGAACTAAAGAAGTATGAGATCCTTCTCTCTGTACTCGCCCAGTACGAGCTCCTGCTCTCTGCACTAGCCCAGTACGAGCTCCTTCTCTCTGCACTAGCCCAGTATGAGCTCCTTTTGTCTGCACTAGCCCAGTACGAGCTCCTTCTCTCTGTACTAACCCAGTATGAGCTCCTTCTCTCTGAACTAAAGAAGTATGAGATCCTTCTCTCTGTACTCGCCCAGTACGAGCTCCTGCTCTCTGCACTAGCCCAGTACGAGCCCCTTTTCTCTGTACTTGCCCAGTATGAACTCCTTCTCTCTGCACTACTACAGTACCAGCCCCTTTTCTCTGCATTAGACCAGTACGAGCACCTTTTCTCTGTACTTGCCCAGTACGAGCCCCTTCTCTCTGCACTTGCCCAGTACAAGCTCCTTCTCTCTGCACTGGCCCAGTACAAGCTCCTTCTCTTTGTACTTGCACAGTGCGGACTCCTCCTCTCTGTACTAGCCCAATATGAACTCCTTCTCTCTGTGCTCGCCCAGTACGAGCTCCTTGTCTCTGTACTTGCCCAGTACGAGCTCCTTCTCTCTGTACTAAACAAGTACGAGTCCCTTCTCTCTGTACTCGCCCAGAACGAGCCCCTTTTCTCTGCACCAGCCCAGGAGGAGCTCCTCCTCTCTGTACTAGCACAGTACGAGCCCCTTTTCACTGCATTAGCCCAGAATGAGCCCCTTTTCGCTGCATTAGCCAAATACGAGCCCATTCTCTCTGTACTTGCCCAGTACGGGCTCCTTCTCTCTGTACTTGCCGAGTTCGGGCTCCATCTCACTGTACTTGCCCAGTACGGGCTCCTTCACTCTGTACTAGCCCAGTACGAGCTCCTTCTCTCTGTACTTGCCCAGTACGAACCCCTTCTCTCTGTACTTGCCCAGTACAATCTCCTTCTCTCTGTACTAGCCCAGTACCAACTCCTTCTCTCTGTACTAGCCCAGTACAAGCCCCTTCGCTCTGTACTAGCCCAATACAAGCACCTTTTCTCTGCACTTGCCCAGTACAAGCTCCTTCTCTCTGTACTAGCCCAGTACGAGCCCCTTTTCTCTGTACTAGCCCAGTATGAGCTCCTTCTCTCTGCACTAGCACAGTAGCAGCCCCTTTTCTCTGCATTAGCCCAGTACGAGCACCTTTTCTCTGTACTTGCCCAGTACGAACCCCTTTTCTCTGTACTTGCCCAGTACGAGCCCCTTCTCTCTGCATTTGCCCAGTACAAGCTCCTTCTCTCTGCATTGCCCAGTACAAGCTCCTTCTCTCTGCACTTGCCCAGTACAAGCTCCTTCTCTCTGTACTTGCACAGTGCTGACTCCTCCTCTCTGTACTAGCCCAATATGAGCTCCTTCGCTCTGTACTTGCACAGTACGAGCCCCTTCTCTCTGTACTCGCCCAGTACGAGCCCCTTTTCTCTGTACTAGCCCAGTATGAGCTCCTTCTCTCTGCACTAGCACAGTAGCAGCCCCTTTTCTCTGCATTAGCCCAGTACGAGCACCTTTTCTCTGTACTTGCCCAGTACGAATCCCTTTTCTCTGTACTTGCCCAGTACGAGCCCCTTCTCTCTGCATTTGCCCAGTACAAGCTCCTTCTCTCTGCATTGCCCAGTACAAGCTCCTTCTCTCTGCACTTGCCCAGTACAAGCTCCTTCTCTCTGTACTTGCACAGTGCTGACTCCACCTCTCTGTACTAGCCCAATATGAGATCCTTCTCTCTGTACTAGCCCAGTACGAGCCCCTTCTCTCTGTAATAACCCAGTACAAGCCCCTTCTCTCTGTACTATCCCAGTACAATCTCCTTCTCTCTGCACTAGCCCAGTACGAGCTCCTTCTCTCTGCACTAGTCCAGTACGAGCTCTTTCTCTCTGTACTAACCCAGTATGAGCTCCTTCTCTCTGAACTAAACAAGTACGAGATCCTTCTCTCTGTACTAACCAAGTACGAGCTCCTTCTCTCTGTACTAACCAAGTACGAGCTCCTTCTCTCTGTGCTCACCCAGTACGCGCCCCTTTTCTCTGTACTAGCCCAGTACGAGCTCTTCTCTCTGTACCTGCACAGTGCGGACTCCTCCTCTCTGTACTAGCCCAATATGAGCTCCTTCTCTCTGTACTAGCCCAGTATTAGCCCATTGTCTCTGTACTAGCCCAGTACGAGCCCCTTTTCTCTGCACTAGCACAGAACAACCTCCTTCTCTCTGTACTTGTCCAGAACGAGCTCCTTCTCTGTACTAGCACAGTATGATCCCCTTCTCTCTGTACTACCCCAGTACCAGCCCCTTCTCTCTGTACTAAACCAGTACCAGCCCCTTCTCTCTGTACTAACCCAGTACCAGACCCTTCTCTCTGTACTAATCCAGTACGAGTTCCTTCTCTCTGTTTTTGTCCAGTACGAGCCCCTTTTCTATGCACTAGCCCAGTACGAGCTCCTTCTCTCTGCAGTAGTCCAGTATGAGCTCCTTCTCTCTGTACTAGTCCAGTACGAGCTCCTTCTATCGGTACTAGTCCAGTACGAGCTCCTTCTATCGGTATTAACGCATTATGAGCTCCTTTTCTCTGTACTAACCAAGTACCAGTCCCTTCTCTCTGTTCTTGCCCAATACGAGCTCCTTCTTTCTCTGCTAGTCCAATACGAGCCCCTTTTCTCTGTACTAGTCCGGTACGAGCTCGTTCTCTCTGTACTAACCCAGTAGGAGCTCCTTCTCTCTGTAGTAACCAAGTACGAGTCCCTTCTCTCTGTACTTGCCCAATACGAGCTCCTTCTCTCTGTACTTGCCCAGTACGAGCTCCTTCTCTCTGTACTCGCCCAGGAGGAGCCCCTCCGCTCTGCACTAGCCCAGGACGAGCCCCTCCTCTTTGCACTAACCCAGTACAAGCTCTTTCTCTCTGTACTTGCCCAGTACGAGCTCCTTCTCTCTGCACTAACCCAGTAGGAGCTCCTTCTCTCTGTAGTAACCAAGTACGAGTCCCTTCTCTCTGTACTCGCCCAGTACGAGCCACTTTTCTCTGTACTAGACCAGTACAAGCTCCTTCTCTCTGTACTAACCAAGTACGAGCTCCTTCTCTCTGTACTCGCCCAGTACGAGCCCCTTTTCTCTGTACTTGCCCAGTATGAACTCCTTCTCTCTGCACTACTACAGTACCAGCCCCTTTTCTCTGCATTAGACCAGTACGAGCACCTTTTCTCTGTACTTGCCCAGTACGAGCCCCTTCTCTCTGCACTTGCCCAGTACAAGCTCCTTCTCTCTGCACTGGCCCAGTACAAACTCCTTCTCTTTGTACTTGCACAGTGCGGACTCCTCCTCTCTGTACTAGCCCAATATGAACTCCTTCTCTCTGTGCTCGCCCAGTACGAGCCCCTTTTCTCCGTACTAGGCCAGTACGAGCTCCTTCTCTCAGTACTAGCACAGTACAAGCTCCTTCTCTCTGTACTTGCACAGTGCGGACTCCTCCTCTCTGTACTAGCCCAATATGAGCTCCTTCTCTCTGTACTAGCCCAGTATGAGCCCATTCTCTTTGTACTAGCCCTGTACGAGCCCCTTTTCTCTGCACTAGCACAGAACAACCTCCTTCTCTCTGTACTTGTCCAGTACGAGCTCCTTCTCAATGTACTAACCCAGTATGAGCTCCTTCTCTATGTGCTAGCCTAGTACGAGCCTCTTTTCTCTGCGCTTGACCAGTACGAGCTCCTTCTCTCTGTACTAGCCCAGGACAAGCCCCTTCTCTCTGTACTAGCCCAGTACGAGCCCCTTCTCTCTGTACTAGCCCAGTATGAGATCCTTCTCTCTGTACTAGCCCAGTACGAGCCCCTTCTCTCTGTACTAGCTCAGTACGAGCTCCTTCTCTGTACTAGCACAGTATGAGCCCCTTCTCTCTGTACTAACCCAGTACCAGCCCCTTCTCTCTGTACTAACCCAGTACCAGCCCCTTCTCTCTGTACTAACCCAGTACGAGCTCCTTCTCTCTGTTTTTGACCAGTACGAGCCCCTTTTCTATGCACTAGCCCAGTACGAGCTCCTTCTCTCTGCACTAGCCCAGTATGAGCTCCTTCTCTCTGCACTAGCCCAGTATGAGCTCCTTCTCTCTGTACTAGTCCAGTACGAGCTCCGTCTATCGGTACTAGTCCAGTACGAGCTCCTTCTATCGTTATTAACGCATTATGAGCTCCTTCTCTCTGTACTAACCAAGTACGAGTCCCTTCTCTCTGTACTTGCCCAATACGAGCTCCTTCTTTCTCTGCTAGTCCAGTACGAGCTCCTTCTCTCTGTACTAACCCAGTAGGAGCTCCTTCTCTCTGTAGTAACCAAGTACGAGTCCCTTCTCTCTGTACTTGCCCAGTACGAGCTCCTTCTCTCTGTACTTGCCCAGTACGAGCTCCTTCTCTCTGTACTAACCAAGTATGAGTCCCTTTTCTCTGTACTCGCCCAGGAGGAGCCCCTCCGCTCTGCACTAGCCCAGGAGGAGCCCCTCCTCTTTGCACTAACCCAGTACAAGCTCTTTCTCTCTGTACTTGCCCAGTACGAGCTCCTTCTCTCTGCACTAACCCAGTAGGAGCACCTTCTCTCTGTAGTAACCAAGTACGAGTCCCTTCTCTCTGTACTCGCCCAGTACGAGCTCCTTCTCTCTGTACTTGCCCAGTACGAGCTCCTTCTCTCTGTACTAACCAAGTACGAGTCCCTTCTCTCTGTACTCGCCCAGGAGGAGCCCCTCCGCTCTGCACTAGCCCAGGAGGTGCCCCTCCTCTTTGCACTAACCCAGTACAAGCTCTTTCTCTCTGTACTTGCCCAGTACGAGCTCCTTCTCTCTGCACTAACCCAGTACCAGCCCCTCCTCTCTGTACTAACCCAGTATGAGCTCCTTCTCTCTGTTTTTGTCCAGTACAAGAGCCTTTTCGATGCAATAGCCCAGTACGAGCTCCTTCTCTCTGCACTAGCCCAGCACGAGCTCCTTCTCTCTGCACTTGACCAGTACAAGCTCCTTCTCTCTGTACTTGCACAGTGCTGACTCCTCCTCTGTGTACTAGCCCAATATGAGCTCCTTCTCTCTGTACTAGCCCAGTACGAGCCCCTTCTCTCTGTACTAACCCAGTACAAGCCCCTTCTCTATGTACTAGCCTAGTACGAGCCTTTTTTCTCTGCGCTTGCCCAGTACGAGCTGCTTCTCTCTGTACTATCCCAGTACAATCTCCTTCTCTCTGCACTAGCCCAGTACGAGCTGCTTCTCTCTGTACTATCCCAGTACAATCTCCTTCTCTCTGCACTAGTCCAGTAAGAGCTCCTTCTCTCTGCACTAGTCCAGTACGAGCTCCTTCTCTCTGCACTAGTCCAGTACGAGCTCCTTCTCTCTGTACTAACCCAGTATGAGCTCCTTCTCTCTGAACTAAACAAGTACGAGATCCTTCTCTCTGTACTAACCAAGTACGAGCTCCTTCTCTCTGTGCTCGCCCAGTACGAGCCCCTTTTCTCTGTACTAGCCCAGTACGAGCTCTTCTCTCTGTACTAGCACAGTACAAGCTCCTTCTCTCTGCACTTGCACAGTGCGGACTCCTCCTCTCTGTACTAGCCCAATATGATCTCCTTCTCTCTGTACTAGCCCAGTATTAGCCCATTGTCTCTGTACTAGCCCAGTACGAGCCCCTTTTCTCTGCACTAGCACAGAACAACCTCCTTCTCTCTGTACTATTCCTGTACGAGCTCCTTCTCTATGTACTAACCCAGTATGAGCTCCATCTCTATGTGCTAGCCTAGTACGAGGCCCTTTTCTCTGCGCTTGACCAGTACGAGCTCCTTCTCTCTGTACTAGCCCAGGACAAGCCCCTTCTCTCTGTACTAGCTCAGTACGAGCTCCTTCTCTGTACTAGCACAGTATGATCCCCTTCTCTCTGTACTACCCCAGTACCAGCCCCTTCTCTCTGTACTAAACCAGTACGAGCTCCTTCTCTCTGCAGTAGCCCAGTATGAGCTCCTTCACTCTGTACTAGTCCAGTACGAGTTCCTTCTATCGGTACTAGTCCAGTACGAGCTCCTTCTATCAGTATTAACGCATTATGAGCTCCTTCTCTCTGTAGTAACCAAGTAGCAGTCCCTTCTCTCTGTTCTTGCCCAATACGAGCATCTTCTTTCTCTGCTAGTCCAATACGAGCCCCTTCTCTCTGTACTAGTCCGGTACGAGCTCCTTCTCTCTGTACTAACCCAGTAGGAGCTCCTTCTCTCTGTAGTAACCAAGTAAGAGTCCCTTCTCTCTGTACTTGCCCAGTACGAGCTCCTTCTCTCTGTACTTGCCCAGTACGAGCTCCTTCTCTCTGTACTTGCCCAGTACGAGCTCCTTCTCTCTGTACTTGCCCAGTACGAGCTCCTTCTCTCTGTACTAACCAAGTACGAGTCCCTTCTCTCTGTACTCGCCCAGGAGGAGCCCCTCCGCTGTGCACTAGCCCAGGAGGTGCCCCTCCTCTTTGCACTAACCCAGTACAAGCTCTTTCTCTCTGTACTTGCCCAGTACGAGCTCCTTCTCTCTGCACTAACCCAGTACCAGCCCCTCCTCTCTGTACTAACCCAGTATGAGCTCCTTCTCTCTGTTTTTGTCCAGTACAAGAGCCTTTTCGATGCAATAGCCCAGTACGAGCTCCTTCTCTCTGCACTAGCCCAGCACGAGCTCCTTCTCTCTGCACTTGCCCAGTACAAGCTCCTTCTCTCTGTACTTGCACAGTGCTGACTCCTCCTCTCTGTACTAGCCTAATATGAGCTCCTTCTCTCTGTACTAGCCCAGTACGAGCCCCTTCTCTCTGTACTAACCCAGTACAAGCCCCTTCTCTATGTACTAGCCTAGTACGAGCCTTTTTTCTCTGCGCTTGCCCAGTACGAGCTGCTTCTCTCTGTACTATCCCAGTACAATCTCCTTCTCTCTGCACTAGCCCAATACGAGCTGCTTCTCTCTGTACTATCCCAGTACAATCTCCTTCTCTCTGCACTAGTCCAGTAAGAGCTCCTTCTCTCTGCACTAGTCCAGTACGAGCTCCTTCTCTCTGTACTAACCCAGTATGAGCTCCTTCTCTCTGAACTAAACAAGTACGAGATCCTTCTCTCTGTACTAACCAAGTACGAGCTCCTTCTCTCTGTACTAACCAAGTACGAGCTCCTTCTCTCTGTGCTCGCCCAGTACGAGCCCCTTTTCTCTGTACTAGCCCAGTACGAGCTCTTCTCTCTGTACTACCACAGTACAAGCTCCTTCTCTCTGCACTTGCACAGTGCGGACTCCTCCTCTCTGTACTAGCCCAATATGATCTCCTTCTCTCTGTACTAGCCCAGTATTAGCCCATTGTCTCTGTACTAGCCCAGTACGAGCCCCTTTTCTCTGCACTAGCACAGAACAACCTCCTTCTCTCTGTACTATTCCTGTACGAGCTCCTTCTCTATGTACTAACCCAGTATGAGCTCCATCTCTATGTGCTAGCCTAGTACGAGGCCCTTTTCTCTGCGCTTGACCAGTACGAGCTCCTTCTCTCTGTACTAGCCCAGGACAAGCCCCTTCTCTCTGTACTAGCTCAGTACGAGCTCCTTCTCTGTACTAGCACAGTATGATCCCCTTCTCTCTGTACTACCCCAGTACCAGCCCCTTCTCTCTGTACTAAACCAGTACGAGCTCCTTCTCTCTGTACTAGTCCAGTACGAGTTCCTTCTATCGGTACTAGTCCAGTACGAGCTCCTTCTATCAGTATTAACGCATTATGAGCTCCTTCTCTCTGTAGTAACCAAGTAGCAGTCCCTTCTCTCTGTTCTTGCCCAATACGAGCTTCTTCTTTCTCTGCTAGTCCAATACGAGCCCCTTCTCTCTGTACTAGTCCGGTACGAGCTCCTTCTCTCTGTACTAACCCAGTAGGAGCTCCTTCTCTCTGTAGTAACCAAGTACGAGTCCCTTCTCTCTGTACTTGCCCAGTACGAGCTCCTTCTCTCTGTACTTGCCCAGTACGAGCTCCTTCTCTCTGTACTAACCAAGTACGAGTCCCTTCTCTCTGTACTCGCCCAGGAGGAGCCCTTCCGCTCTGCACTAGCCCAGGAGGAGCCCCTCCTCTTTGCACTAACCCAGTACAAGCTCTTTCTCTCTGTACTTGCCCAGTACGAGCTCCTTCTCTCTGTACTTGCCCAGTACGAGCTCCTTCTTTCTGCACTAACCCAGTACCAGCCCCTCCTCTCTGTACTAACCCAGTACGAGCTCCTTCTCTCTGTTTTTGTCCAGTACGAGACCCTTTTCGATGCAATAGCCCAGTACGAGCTCCTTCTCTCTGCACTAGCCCAATACGAGCTCCTTCTCTCTGCACTAGCCCAGTATGAGCTCCTTCTCTCTGTACTAGTCCAGTACGAGCTTCTACTATTGGTACTAGTCCAGTACGAGCTCCTTCTCTCAGTAGTAACCAAGTACAAGTCCCTTCTCTCTGTACTCGCCCAGTACGAGCCCCTTTTTTCTGTACTAGACCAGTACAAGCTCCTTCTCTCTGTACTAACCAAGTACGAGCTCCTTCTCTCTGTACTCGCCCAGTACGAGCCCCTTTTCTCTGTACTAGCCCAGTATGAGCTTCTTCTCTCTGCACTAGTACAGTACCAGCCCCTTTTCTCTGCATTAGCCCAGTACGAGCACCTTTTCTCTGTATTTGCCCAGTACGAGCCCCTTCTCACTGCACTTGCCCAGTACAAGCTCCTTCTCTCTGCACTTGCCCAGTACAAGCTGTACTTGCACAGTGCGGACTCCACCTCTCTGTACTAGCCCAATATGAGCTCCTTCTCTCTGTACTAGCCCAGTACGAGCCCTTTCTCTCTGTACTAGCGCAGTACGAGCTCCTTCTCTCTGTACTAACCATGTACGAGCTCCTTCTCTCTGTACTCGCCCGGTACGAGCCCCTTTTCTCTGTACTAGCCCAGTATGAGCTCCTTCTCTCTGCACTAGCACAGTACGAGCATCTTTTCTCTGCATTAGCCCAGTACGAGCCCCTTTTCTCTGTACTTGCCCAGTACGAGCCCCTTTTCTCTGTACTTGCCCAGTACGAGCCCCTTCTCTCTGTACTAACCCTGTACGAGCTCCTTCTCTCTTTTTGTCCAGTACGAGCCCATTTTCTATGCACTAACCCAGCACGAGCTCCTTCTCTCTGTACTAACCCAGTACAAGCCCCTTCTCTATGTACTAGCCTAGTACGAGCCCCTTTTCTCTGCGCTTGCCCAGTACGAGCTGCTTCTCTCTGTACTATCCCAGTACAAGCCCCTTCTCTCTGTACTAGCCCTGTACGAGCTCCTTCTCTGTACTAGCCCAGTACGAGCCCCTTCTCTCTGTACTAACGCAGTACCAGCCCCTTCTCTCTGTACTAACCCAGTACCAGCCCCTTCTCTCTGTACTAACCCAGTACCAGCCCCTTCTCTCTGTACTAGCCCATTACCAGCCCCTTCTCTCTGTAATAACCCTGTACTAGCCCCTTCTCTCTGTACTAACCCAGTACGAGCTCCTTCTCTCTGTTTTTGTCCAGTACGAGCCCCTTTTCTCTGTACTAACCCAGTACGAGCTCCTTCTCTCTGTTTTTGTCCAGTACGAACCCCTTTTCTCTGTACTTGCCCAGTACGAGCTCCTTCTCTCTGCACTTGCCCAGTACAAGCTCCTTCTCTCTGTATTTGCACAGTGCGGACTCCTCCTCTCTGTACTAGCCCAATATGAGCTCCTTCTCTCTGTACTAGCCCAGTACGAGCCCTTTCTCTCTGTACTAGCCCAGTACGAGCCCCTTTTCTCTGCACTAGCACAGAACGACCTCCTTCTCTCTGTACTAGTCTAGTACGAGCTCCTTCTCTCTGTACTAACCCAGTATGAGCTCCTTCTCTCTGTACTAACCAAGAACGAGTCCCTTCTCTCTGTACTTGCCCATTAAGAGCTCCTTCTCTCTGTACTAACCAGGTACGAGCTCCTTCTTCTGTACTCGCCCAGTACGAGCCCCTCCTCTCTGTACTTGTCCAGTACGAGCCCCTTTTCTCTGTACTAGCCCAGTACGGGCTCCTTCACTCTGTACTAGTCCAGTACGAGCTCTTTTTCTCTGTACTAGTCCATTACGAGCTCCTTCTCTATGCACTAACCCAGTATGATCTCCTTCTCTCTGTATTAAACAAGTACGAGTCCCTTCCGTCTGTACTTTCCCAGTAGGAGCTCCTGCTCTCTGTACTAACCAAGTACGAGCTCCTTCTCTCTGTGCTCGCCCAGTACAAGCCCCTTTTCTCTGCATTAGCACAGAATGAGCCCCTGTTCGCTGCATTGGACAAGTACGAGCCCCTTCTCTCTGTACTGGCCCAGTACGGGCACTTTCTCTCTGTACTTGCCCAGTTCAGGCTCCTTCTGTCTGTACTTGCCCATTATGGGCTCCTTCTCTTTGTACTAAACAAGTACGAGCTCCTTCTCTCTGTACTCGCCCAGTACGAGCCCCTCCTCTCTGTACTTGCCCAGTATGAGCCCCTTTTCTCTGTACTAGCCCAGTACGAGCCCCTTTTCTCTTTATTTGACCAGTACGAGCCCCTTCTCTCTGTACTAACCCAGTCCAAGCCCCTTCGCTATGTACTCGCCTAGTAGGAGCCCCTTTTTTTGCGCTTGCCCAGTACGAGTTCCTTCTCTCTGTACTAGCCCAGTACAAGCCCCTTCTCATTTTACTAGCCCAGTACGAGCTCCTTCTCTGTACTAGCCCAGTACGAGCCCCTTCTCTCTGTACTAACCCAGTACCAGCCCCTTCTCTCTCTACTAACCCAGTACCAGGCCCTTCTCTCTGTACTAACCCAGTACGAGCTCCTTCTCTCTGTTTTTGTCCAGTACGAGCCCCTTTTCGATGCACTAGCCTAGTACGAGCTTATTCTCTCTGCACTAGCCCAGTACGAGCTCGTTCTCTCTACACTAGCCCAGTATGCGCTCCTTCTCTCTGTACTAGTCCAGTACGAGCTCCTTCTATATGTACTAGACCAGTACGAGCTCCTTCTCTCTGTATTAACCCAGTATGAGCTCCTTCTCTCTGTACTAAACAAGTACGAGTCCCTTCTCTCTGTACTTGCCCAGTATGAGCTCCTTCTCTCTGTACTCGCCCAGTACGAGCCCCTTTTCTCTGTACTAGCCCAGTACGAGCTCCTTCTCTCTGTACTAACCTAGTACGAGCCCCTTCTCTCTGTACTTGCCCAGTCCGGGCCCCTTTTCTCTGCGCTTGCCCAGTACGAGCTCCTTCTCTCTGTACTTGCCCAGTACGAGCTCCTTCTCTCTGTACTAACCCAGTACGAGCTCCTTCTCTCAGTAGTAACCAAGTACAAGTCCCTTCTCTCTGTACTCGCCCAGTACGAGCCCCTTTTTTCTGTACTAGACCAGTACAAGCTCCTTCTCTCTGTACTAGCCCAGTACGAGCTCCTTCTCTCTGCACTTGCCCAGTACAAGCTCCTTCTCTTTGTACTTGCACAGTGCGGACTCCACCTCTCTGTACTAGCCCAATATGAGCTCCTTCTCTCTGTACTAGCCCAGTACGAGCCCTTTCTCTCTGTACTAGCGCAGTACGAGCCCCTTTTCTCTGCACTAGCACAGGACGACCTCCTTCTCTCTGTACTAGTCCAGTACGAGATCCTTCTCTCTGTACTAACCCAGTATGAACTCCTTCTCTCTGTACTAACCAAGTACGAGTCCCTTCTATCTGTACTTGCCCAGTACGAGCCCCTTTTCTCTGTACTAGCCCAGTACGTGCCCCTTCTCTCTGCACTAGCCCAGTACAATCTCCTTCTCTCTTCACTAGCCCAGTACGAGCTCCTTCTCTCTGCACTAGTCCAGTACGAGCTCCTTCTCTCTGTACTAGTCCAGTACGAGCTCCTTCTCTCTGTACTAACCCAGTATGAGCTCCTTCTCTCTGAACTAAACAAGTACGAGATCCTTTTCTCTGTACTCGCCCAGTACGAGCCCCTTTTCTCTGTACTAGCGCAGTATGAGCTCCTTCTCTCTGTACTAACCATGTACGAGCTCCTTCTCTCTGTACTCGCCCGGTACGAGCCCCTTTTCTCTGTACTAGCCCAGTATGAGCTCCTTCTCTCTGCACTAGCACAGTACGAGCACCTTTTCTCTGCATTAGCCCAGTACGAGCCCCTTTTCTCTGTACTTGCCCAGTACGAGCCCCTTTTCTCTGTACTTGACCAGTACGAGCCCCTTCTCTCTGTACTAACCCAGCACGAGCTCCTTCTCTCTGTACTAGTTCAGTACGAGCTCCTTCTCTCTGTACTAACCCAGTACAAGCCCCTTCTCTATGTACTAGCCTAGTACGAGCCCCTTTTCTCTGCGCTTGCCCAGTACGAGCTGCTTCTCTCTGTACTATCCCAGTACAAGCCCCTTCTCTCTGTACTAACGCAGTACCAGCCCCTTCTCTCTGTACTAACCCAGTACCAGCCCCTTCTCTCTGTACTAACCCAGTACCAGCCCCTTCTCTCTGTACTAGCCCAGTACCAGCCCCTTCTCTCTGTAATAACCCTGTACTAGCCCCTTCTCTCTGTACTAACCCAGTACGAGCTCCTTCTCTCTGTTTTTGTCCAGTACGAACCCCTTTTCTCTGTACTTGCCCAGTACGAGCTCCTTCTCTCTGCACTTGCCCAGTACAAGCTCCTTCTCTCTGTACTTGCACAGCGCGGACTCCTCCTCTCTGTACTAGCCCAATATGAGCTCCTTCTCTCTGTACTAGCCCAGTACGAGCCCTTTCTCTCTGTACTAGCCCAGTACGAGCCCCTTTTCTCTGCACTAGCACAGAACGACCTCCTTCTCTCTGTACTAGTCTAGTACGAGCTCCTTCTCTCTGTACTAACCCAGTATGAGCTCCTTCTCTCTGTACTAACCAAGAACGAGTCCCTTCTCTCTGTACTTGCCCATTAAGAGCTCCTTCTCTCTGTACTAACCAGGTACGAGCTCCTTCTTCTGTACTCGCCCAGTACGAGCACCTTTTCTCTGTACTTGCCCAGTACGGGCTCCTTCACTCTGTACTAGTCCAGTACGAGCTCTTTTTCTCTGTACTAGTCCATTACGAGCTCCTTCTCTATGCACTAACCCAGTATGATCTCCTTCTCTCTGTATTAAACAAGTACGAGTCCCTTCCGTCTGTACTTTCCCAGTAGGAGCTCCTGCTCTCTGTACTAACCAAGTACGAGCTCCTTCTCTCTGTGCTCGCCCAGTACGAGCCCCTTTTCTCTGCATTAGCACAGAATGAGCCCCTGTTCGCTGCATTGGACAAGTACGAGCCCCTTCTCTCTGTACTGGCCCAGTACGGGCACTTTCTCTCTGTACTTGCCCAGTTCAGGCTCCTTCTGTCTGTACTTGCCCATTATGGGCTCCTTCTCTTTGTACTAAACAAGTACGAGCTCCTTCTCTCTGTACTCGCCCAGTACGAGCCCCTCCTCTCTGTACTTGCCCAGTATGAGCCCCTTTTCTCTGTACTAGCCCAGTACGAGCCCCTTTTCTCTTTATTTGCCCAGTACGAGCCCCTTCTCTCTGTACTAACCCAGTCCAAGCCCCTTCGCTATGTACTCGCCTAGTAGGAGCCCCTTTTTTTGCGCTTGCCCAGTACGAGTTCCTTCTCTCTGTACTAGCCCAGTACAAGCCCCTTCTCATTTTACTAGCCCAGTACGAGCTCCTTCTCTGTACTAGCCCAGTACGAGCCCCTTCTCTCTGTACTAACCCAGTACCAGCCCCTTCTCTCTCTACTAACCCAGTACCAGGCCCTTCTCTCTGTACTAACCCAGTACGAGCTCCTTCTCTCTGTTTTTGTCCAGTACGAGCCCCTTTTCGATGCACTAGCCTAGTACGAGCTTCTTCTCTCTGCACTAGCCCAGTACGAGCTCGTTCTCTCTACACTAGCCCAGTATGCGCTCCTTCTCTCTGTACTAGTCCAGTACGAGCTCCTTCTATATGCACTAGACCAGTACGAGCTCCTTCTCTCTGTATTAACCCAGTATGAGCTCCTTCTCTCTGTACTAAACAAGTACGAGTCCCTTCTCTCTGTACTTGCCCAGTATGAGCTCCTTCTCTCTGTACTCGCCCAGTACGAGCCCCTTTTCTCTGTACTAGCCCAGTACGAGCTCCTTCTCTCTGTACTAACCTAGTACGAGCCCCTTCTCTCTGTACTTGCCCAGTCCGGGCCCCTTCTCTCTGCACTAGCCCAGTACGAGCTCCTTCTCTCTGTACTTGCCCAGTACGAGCTCCTTCTCTCTGTACTAGCCCAGTACGAGCCCCTTCTCTCTGTACTAGCCCAGTACGAGCTCCTTCTCTCTGTACTAGCCCAGTATGAGCCCCTTCTCTATGTACTGAACCAGTACAAGCCCCTTCTCCCTGTACTAGCCCAGTGCGAGATCCTTTTCTCTGCAAGAGCACAGAACGACCTCCTTCTCTCTGTGCTAGTCCAGTACGAGCTCCTTCTCTTTGTACTAACCCAGAATGAGCTCCTTCTCTCTCTACTAACCCAGTATGAGCTCCTTCTCTCTGTACTAACCAAGTACGTCTCCCTTCTCTCTGTACTTGCCCATTACGAGCTCCTTCTCTCTGTACTAACCAATTACGAGCTCCTTCTCTCTGTACTTGCCCAGTACGAGCCCCTTTTCTCTGCGCTTGCCCAGTACGAGCTCTTTCTCTCTGTACTTGCCCAGTACGAGCTCCTTCTCTCTGTACTTGCCCATTACGAGCTCTTTCTCTCTGTACTAGCTCAGTACGAGCCCCTTCTCTCTGTACTAGCCCAGTACGAGCTCCTTCTCTCTGTACTAGCCCAGTATGAGCCCCTTCTCTCTGTACTAACCCAGTACAAGCCCCTTCTCTCTGTACTAGCCCAGTGCGAGCCCCTTTTCTCTGCACTAGCACAGAACGACCTCCTTCTCTCTGCACTTGCGCAGTACGAGCCCCTTCTCTCTGCACTAGCACAGTATGAGATCCTTTTCTCTGCACTTGCCCAGTACAAACTCCTCCTCTCTGTTCTAGCCCAATATGAGCTCCTTCTCTCTGTACTAGCCCAGTACGAGCCCCTTCTCTCTGTACTAACCCAGTACAATCCCCTTCTCTATGTACTAGCCTAGTACGAGCCCCTTTTCCTTGCGCTGGCCCAGTATGAGATCCTTCTCTCTGTACTAGCCCAGTACAAGCCCGTTCTCTCTGTACTCGCCCAGTACGAGCTCCTTCTCTGTACTAGCCCAGTACGAGCCCCTTCTCTCTGTACTAACCCAGTACCAGCCCCTTCTCTCTGTACTAACCCAGAACCAGCCCCTTCTCTCTGTACTAACCCAGTAAGAGCTCCTTCTCTCTGTTTTTGTCCAGTACGAGCCCCGTTTTGATGCACTAGCCCAATACGAGCTACTTCTCTCTGTACTAGCCCAGTACAAGCCCCTTCTCTCTGTACTAATCCAGTACCAGCCCCTTCTGTATGTACTAGTCTACTACGAGCCCCTTTTTGATGCACTAGCCCAGTATGAGCTTCTTCTCTCTACACTAGCCCAGTACGATCTCCTTCTCTGTGCACTCGCCCAGTATGAGCTCTTTCTCTCTGTACTAGTCCATTACGAGCTCCTTCTATATGTAATAGCACAGTACGAGCCCCTTCTCTCTGCACTTGCCCAGTACGAGCCCCTTCTCCCTGTACTTGCCCAGTATGAGCCCCTTCTCTCTGTACTAGCCCAGTAAGAACTCCTTCTCTCAGTACTAACACAGTATGAGGTCCTTCTCTCTGTGCTAACCAAGTACGAGCTCCTTCTCTCTGTACTTGCAGTGCGGACTCCTCCAATTTTTACTAGACAATATGAGCTCCTTCTCTCTGTACAAGCCCAGTACGAGCCCCTTTTCTCTGCACTAGCACAGAACGAGATCCTTCTCTCTGTACTCGTCCAGTACAAGCTCCTTCTCTCTGTACTAAAACAGTACGAGCGCCTTCTCTCTGTACTAACCAAGTACGAGCTCCTTCTCTCTGTACTCACCCAGTACGAGCCCCTTTTCTCTGTACTAGCCTAGTACGAGCCCCTTCTCTCTGTACTAACCCATTAAGAACTCCTTCTCTCTGCACTAGCACAGTACGAGCCCCTTTTCTCTGCACTTGCCCAGTACAAGCTCCTTCTCTCTGTACTTACAGTGCGGACTCCTCCACGTTTTACTAGCCCAATATGAGCTCCTTCTCTCTGTACAAGCCCAGTACGAGCCCCTTTTCTCTGCACTAGCACAGAACGAGCTCCTTCTCTCTGTACTAGTCCAGTACAAGCTCCTTCTCTCTGTACTAACCCAGTATGAGCTGCTTCTCTCTGTACTAACCAAGTAAGAGCACCTTCTCTCTGTACTCGCCCAGTACGAGCCCCTTTTCTCTGTACTAGTCCAGCACGAGCTCCTTCTCTCTGTACTCGCCCAGTACGAGCCCCTTCTCTCTGTACTTGCCCAGTACGAGCCCCTTCTCTCTGTACTTGCCCAGTAAGAACTCCTTCTCTCTGTACTTGCCCAGTACGACTCCCTTCTCTCTGTACTTGCCCAGTACGAGCCCCTTCTCTCTGTACTTGCCCAGTACGGGCTCCTTCTCTCTGTACTTTCCCAGTACGAGCTCCTTCTCTCTGTACTAGCCCAGTACGAGCCCCCTCTCTCTGTACTAGCCCAGTACGAGCTCCTTCTATTCTGTACTAGCCCAGTACGACCTCCTTCGCTCTGTACTAGCCCAGTACGAGCCACTTATCTCTGTACTATTCCAGAATGAGCTTTTTCTCTGAGTACTGGCCCAGTATGAGCTCCTTCTCTCTGTACTAATCAAGTACGAGCCCCTTTTCTTTGTAGTAGCCCAGTATGAGCCCCTTCTCTCTGTACTAAACCAGTACAAGCCCCTTCTCTCTGTACTAGCCCAGTGCGAGCCCCTTTTCCCTGCACTAGCACAGAACGCCTCCTTCTCTCTGTGATGGTCCAGTACGAGCTCCTTCTCTCTGTGCTAACCCAGTATTAGCTCCTCTCTCTACTAACCAAGTATGAGCTCCTTCTCTCTCTACTAACCAAGTACGACTCCCTCCTCTCTGTACTAGCCCAATATGAGCTCCTTCTCTCTGTACTCGCCCAGTACGAGCCCCTTCTCTATGTATTAGCCTAGTACGAGCCCCTATTCTTTGCGCTTGCCCAGTACGAGCTCCTTCTCTCTGTACTAACCCAGTACGAGCTCCTTCTCTCTGTTTTTGTCCAGTACGAGCCCCTTTTTGATGCACTAGCCCAATATGAGCTCCTTCTCTCAGTACTGGCCCAGTACGAGCCCCTTCTCTCTGTACTAATCCAGTACCAGCCCCTTCTCTATGTACTAGCCTACTACGAGCCCCTTTTATTTGCGCTTGCCCAGTACGAGCTCCTTCTCTCTGTACTAGCCCAGTACAAGCCCCTTCTCTCTGTACTAGCCCAGTACGAGCTCCTTCTCTGTACTAGCCCAGTACGAGCACCTTCTCTCTGTACTAACCCACTACCAGCCCCTTCTCTCTGTACTAACCCAGTACGAGCCCCTTCTCTCTGTACCAACACAGTACAAGCTCCTTTTCTCCGTTTTTTTCCAGTACGAACCCCTTTTTGATGCACTAGCCCAGTACGATCTTCTTCTCTCTGCACTAGCTCAGTACGATCTCCTTCTCTCTGCACTAGCCAAGTATGAGCTCTTTCTCTCTGTACTAGTCCATTACGAGCTCCTTCTATATGTACTGGACCTGTACGAGCTCCTTCTCTCTGTATTAACACAGTATTAGCTCATTCTCTCTGTACTAACCAATTACGTGTCCCTTCTCTCTGTACTCGCCCAGTACGAGCCCCTTTTCTCTGTACTAGTCCAGTATGAGTTCCTTCTCTCTGCACTAGCACAGTACGAGCCCCTTTTCTCTGCACAAGCACAGAACGACCTCCTTCTCTCTGTACTAGTCCAGTACGAGATCCTTCTCTCTGTACTAACCCAGTATGAGCACCTTCTCTCTGTAGTAGTCCAGTACAAGCTCCTTCTCTCTGTACTAAACCAGTATGAGCTCCTTCTCTCTGTACTAACCAAGTACGATCTCCTTCTCTCTGTCCTCGCCCAGTACGAGCCCCTCCTTTCTGTACTTTCCCTGTACGAGCCTCTTTTCTCTGTACTAGACAAGTACGAGCCCCTTTTCTCTGTACTTGCCCAGTACGAGCCCCTTCTCTCTGTACTAACCCAGTAAGAACTCCTTCTCTCAGCACTTGCCCAGTACAAGCTCCTTCTCTCTGTACTTGCACAGTGCAGACTCCTCCTCTCTGTAGTAGCCCAATATGAGTCCTTCTCTCTGCACTAGCCCAGTACAAGCTCCTTCTCTCTACTAGCCCAGTACCAGCCCCTTTTCTCTGCACAAGCCCAGTACGAGCCCCTTCTCTCTGCACTAAACAAGTACGAGCTTCTTCTCTCTGTACTCGCCCAGTATGAGCCCCTTTTCTCTGTACTAGCCCAGTACGAGCTCCTTCTCTCTGTACTAACCAAGTACGAGCTCCTTCTCTCTGTACTCGACCAGTACGAGCCCCTTTTCTCTGTACTAGCCCAGTATGAGCCTCTTTTCTCTGTACTAGCCCAGTACGAGCCCCTTCTCTCTGTACTTGCCCAGTACGAGCCCCTTCTCTCTGTACTAACCCAGTAAGAAATCCTTCTCTCTGCACTAGCACAGTACGAGTCCCTTTTCTCTGCACTTGCCCAGTACAAGCTCCTTCTCTCTGTACTTGCACAGTGCGGACTCCTCCTCTCTGTAAAAGCCCAATATGAGCTCCTTCTCTCTGTACTAGCCCAGTACGAGCTCCTTCTCCCTGTACTAGCCCAGTGCGAGCCACGTTTCTCTGCACTAGCCCAAACGACCTCCTCTCTGTACTAGTCCAGTATGAGCTCCTTCTCTCTGTACTAACCAAGTACGAGCTCCTTCTCTCTGTACTCGCCCAGTACAACCCTCTCCTCTCTGTACTTGCAAAGTACGAGCCCCTTTTCTCTGTACTATCCCAGTACGAGCCCCTTCTCTCTGTACTAACCCAGTACGAGCCCCTTTTCTCTGCACTAGCACAGAACGACCTCCTTCTCTCTGTACTAGTCCAGTACGAGGTCCTTCTCTCTGTACTATCCCAGTACGAGCTCCTTCTCTCTGTACTAACCAAGTACGAGCTCCTTCTCTCTGTACTCGCCCAGTACGAGACCCTCCTCTCTGTACTTGCCCAGTACGAGCCCCTTTTCTCTGTACTAGCCCAGTACAAGCTCCTTCTCTCTGTACTTGCACAGGGCGGACTCCTCCTCTCTGTAATAGCCCAGTATGAGCCCCTTTTCTCTGCACTAGCCCAGTACGACCTCCTTCTCTCTGTACTTGCCCAGTACAAGCCCCTCCTCTCTGTACTTGCCCGGTACGAGCCCCTTTTCTCTTTACTAGCCCAGTTCGAGCCCCTTTTCTCTGTACTTGCCCAATACGAGCCCCTTTTCTCTGCACTAGCCCAGTACAAGCCCCTTTTCTCTGCACTTGCCCAGTACGAGCCCCTTCACTCTGCACTTGCCCAGTACGGGCTCCTTCTCTATGTATTGGCCCAGTAAGAACTCCTCTCTGCACTAGCCCAGTACAAGCTTCTTCGCTCTGTACCAACCCAGTACGAGCCCCTTATCTCTGTAATAACCCAGTACGAGCCACTTTTCTCCGCACTAGACCAGCACAAGCCCCTTCTCTCTGTACTAGTCCAGTACGAGCTTTTTCTCTCAGTACTGGCCCAGTATGAGCTCCTTCTCTCTGTACTAATCAGTACGAGTCCCTTCTCTCTGTACTAGCCCAGTACAAGCTCCTTCTCTCTGTACTAACCCAGTACAAGCCCCTTCTCTCTGTACTAGGCCATTGCGAGCCCCTTTACTTTGCACTAGCACAGAACGACCTCCTTCTCTCTGTGCTGGTCCAGAACGAGCTCCTTCTCTCTGTACTAACCCAGTATGTGCTCCTTCTCTCTCTACTAACCCAGTATGAGCTCCTTCTCCCTGTACTAACCAAGTACGACTCCCTTCTCTCTGTACTTGTCCATTACGAGCTCCTTCTCTCTGTACTAACCAAGTACGAGCTCCTTCTCTCTGTACTCGCCCAGTACGAGTCCCTCCACTCTGTACTAGCCCAGTACGTGCCCCTTTTCTCTGTACTTGCCCAGTACGAGCCCCTTCTCTCTGCACTAGCACAGTACGAGATCCTTTTCTCTGCACTTGCCCAGTACGAGCTCCTTCTCTCTGTACTAGCCCAGTACGAGCCCCTTCTCTCTGTACTAACCCAGTACAAGCCCCTTCTCTATTTACTAGCCTAGTACGAGCCCCTTTTCTTTGCGCTTGCCCAGTACGAGATCCTTCTCTCTGTACTAGCCCAGTACAAGCCCGTTCTCTCTGTACTCGCCCAGTACGAGCTCCTTCTCTGTACTAACCCAGTACCAGGCCCTTCTCTCTGTACTAACCCAGAACCAGCCCCTACTCGCTGTACTAACCCAGTACGAGCTTCTTCTCTCTGTTTTTGTCCAGTACGAACCCTTTTTCATGCACTAGCCCAATATGAGCTCCTTCTCTCAGTACTAGCCCAGTACGCGCCCCTTCTCTCTGTACTAATCCAGTACCAGCCTCTTCTCTAAGTACTAGCCTACTACGAGCCCCTTTTATTTGCGCTTGCCCAGTACGAGCTCCTTCTCTCTGTACTAGCCCAGTACGAGCCCCTTTTCTCTGCACTAGCACAGAACGAGCTCCTTCTCTCTGCTTTTGTCCGCTACGAGCCCGATTTTGATGTACTAGCCCAGTACAAGCCCCTTCTCTCTGTAGTAGCCCAGTACGAGCTCCTTCTCTGTACTAACCCAGTACGAGCCCCTTCTCTCTGTACTAACCCTGTACCAGCCCCTTCTCTCTGTACTATCCCAGTACCAGCCCCTTCTCTTTGTACTAACCCAGTACGAGCTCCTTCTCTCTGCTTTTGTCCAGTACCAGCCCGTTTTTGATGCACTAGCCCATTACGAGCTTCTTCTCTCTGCACTAGCCAAGTACGAGCTCCTTCTCTCTGCACTAGCCCAGTATGAGCTTTTTCTCTCTGTACTAGTCCATTACAAGCTCCTTCTATATATACTAGACCAGTACGAGCTCCTTCTCTCTGTATTAACCCAGTACGAGCTCCTTCTCTCTGCACTAACCAAGTACGAGCACCTTCTCTCTGTACTAACCAAGTACGAGTCCCTTCTCTCTGTACTCGCCCAGTACGAGCCCCTTTTCTCTGTACTAGTCCATTACGAGCTCCTTCTCTCTGTCCTAACCAAGTACGTGCTCCTTCTCTCAGTACTCGCCCAGTACGAGCCCCTTTTCTCTGTACTAGTCCAGTATGAGTTCCTTCTCTCTGCAGTAGCACAGTACGAGCCCCTTCTCTCTGTACTTGCCGAGTACGAGCCCCTTCTCTCTGTACTTGCCCAGTACGAGCCCCTTCTCTCTGTACTTGCCCAGTACGAGCCCCTTCTCTCTGTACTTGCCCAGTTCGGGCTCCAACTCTCTGTACTAACCCAGTAAGAACTCCTTCTCTCTGCACTAGCACAGTACAAGCCCCTTTCCTCTGCACTTTCCCAGTACAACTCTTTCTGTCTGTACTTGCACAGTGCGGACTCCTCCTCTCTGTACTAGCCCAATATGAGCTCCTTCTCTCTGTACTAGCCCAGTACGACCTCCTTCTCTCTGTACTTGCCCAGTACAAGCTCCTTCTCTCTACTAGCCCAGTGCAAGCCCCTTTTCTCTGCACTAGCCCAATACGACCTCCTTCTCTCTGTAATTGCCCAGTACAAGCTCCTTCTCTCTACTAGCCCAGTACAAGCCCCTTTTCTCTGTACTAGCCCAGTACGAGCCGCTTTTCTCTGCACTAGCCCAGTACGAACCCCTTTTCTCTGCACTAGCCCAGTACGAGCCCCTTCTCTCTGCACTTGCCCAGTACGGGCTCCATCTCTCTGTACTAGTCCAGTACGAGCTCCTTCTCTCTGTACTAGTCCAGTACGAGCTCCTTCTCTCTGTACTAGTCCAGTACGAGCTCCTTCTCTCTGTACTAACACAGTATGAGCTCCTTCTCTCTGTGCTAACCAAGTACGAGTCCCTTCTCTCTGTACTAACCAAGTACGAGCTCCTTCTCTCTGTACTCGCCCAGTACGAGCCCCTTATCTCTGTAATAACCCAGTACGAGCCACTTTTCTCTGCACTAGACCAGCACAAGACCCTTCTCTCTGTAGTAGTCCAGTACGAGCTTTTTCTCTCAGTACTAGCCCCGTATGAGCTCCTTCTCTCTTTCCTAATCAAGTACGAGCCCCTTCTCTCTGTACTAGCCCAGTACAAGCTCCTTCTCTCTGTACTAACCAAGTACGAGTTCCTTTTCTCTGTACTTGCCCATTACGACCCCCTTTTCACTGCGCTTGCCCAGTACGAGCTCCTTCTCTCTGTACTTGCCTAGTAGGTGCTCCTTCTCTCTGTACTTGCCCAGTACGGGCTCTTTCTCTCTGTACTTGCCCAGTTCGGGCTCCATCTCTCTGTACTTGCCCAGTACGGACTCCTTCTCTCTGTACTTGGCCAGTACCGGCTCCTTCACTCTGTACTAGCCCAGTACGACCCCCTTCTCTCAGTACTGGCCCAGTACGAGATCCTTCTCTCTGTACTAGCCCAGTACGAGCTCCTTCTCTCTGTACTAGCCCAGTACGACCCCCTTCTCTCTGCACTAACCCAGTACATGCCCCTTCTCTCTGTACTAGCCCAGTGCGAGCCCTTTTCTCTGCACTAGCACAGAACAACCTCCTTCTCTCTGTGCTAGTCCAGTACGAGCTCCTTCTCTCTGTACTAACCCAGTATGAGCTCCTTCTCTCTCTACTAACCCAGTATGAGCTCCTTCTCTCTCTACTAACCAAGTACGACTCCCTTCTCTCTTTATTTGCCCAGTTCGAGCCCCTCCTCTCTGTACTTGCCCAGTACGAGCCTCTTTTCTCTGTACTAGCCCAGTACGAGCCCCTTTTCTCTGTACTTGCCCAGTAGGAGCCCCTTCTCTCCGTACTAGCCCAGTAAGAACTCCTTCTATCTGCACTAGCACAGTACGAGACGCTTTTCTCTGCACTTGCCCAGTACAAGCTCATTCTCTCTGTACTTGCACAGTGCAGACTCCTCCTCTCTGTACTAGCCCAATATGAGCTCCTTCTCTCTGTACTAGCCCAGTACGAGCCCCTTCTCTGTGTACTAACCCAGTAAGAACTCCTTGTCGCTGCACTAGCACAGTACGAGCCCCTTTTCTCTGCACTTGCCGAGTACAAGCTCCTTATCTCTGTACTTGCACAGTGCGGACTCCTCCTCTCTGTACTAGCCAAATATGATCTCCTTCTCTCTGTACGAACCCAGTACGAGCCCCTTTTCTCTGTACCAGCCCAGTACGAGCCCCTTTTCTCTGCAATAGCACAGAATGACCTCCCACTCTCTGTACTAGTCCAGTACGAGCTCCTTCTCTCTGTACTCGCCCAGTACGAGCCCCTCCTCTCTGTACTTGCCCAGTACGAGCCCCTTTTCTCTGTACTAGCCCAATATGATCTCCTTCTCTCTGTACGAACCCAGAACGAGCCCCTTTTCTCTGTACTTGCCCAGTACGAGCCCCTTCTCTCAGTACTAACACAGTAAGAACTCCTTCTCTCTGCATTAGCACAGTACTAGCCCCTTTACTGCTCACTTGCCCAGTACAAGCTCCTTCTCTCTGTACTCGCCCAGTACGAGCCCCTTCTCTCTGCACCAGCCCACTAGGAGCCCCTTCTCTCTGTACGAGCCCAGGAGGAGCTCCTCCTCTCTATACTAGCACGTTACAAGCCCCTTCTCTCTGTAATAACCCAGTACAAGCCCCTTTCTCTCTGTACTAACCCAGTTCCAGCCCCTTCTCTCTGTACTAACCCAGTACCAGCCCCTTCTCTCTGTACTAACCCAGTACGAGCTCCTTCTCTCTGTTTTTGTCCAGTACGAGCCCCTTTTTGATGCACTAGCCCATACGAGCTTCTTCTCTCTGCACTTGCACAGTAGGAGAACCTTCTCTCTGCACTAGCCCAATATGAGCTCCTTCTCTCTGTACTAGTCCAGTACGAGCTCCTTCTATATGTACTAGACCAGTACGAGCTCCTTCTCTCTGTATTAACACAGTATGAGCTCCTTCTCTCTGTACTAACCAAGTACGAGTCCCTTCTCTCTGTACTTGCCCAGTACGAGCTCCTTCTCTCTATACTAGCCCAGTACGAGCTCCTTCTCTGTACTAGCCCAGTACCAGCCCCTTCTCTCTGTACTAACCCAGTACCAGCCCCTTCTCCATGTACTAACCCAGTACCAGCCTCTTCTCTCTGTACTAACCCAGTGCGAGCTCCTTCTCTCTGTTTTTGTCCAGTACGAGCCCCTTTTTGATGCACTAGCCCAGTACGAGCTCCTTCTCTCTGCACTAACAAAGTACGTGTCCCTTCTCTCTGTACTTGCCCAGTACGAGCTCCTTCTCTCTGTAGTAACCAAGTACGAGCTCCTTCTCTCTGTACTCGTCCAGTACGAGCCCCTTTTCTCTGTACCAGCCCAGTACGAGCTCCATCTCTCTGTAGTAACCAAGTACGAGCTCCTTCTCTCTGTACTCGCCCAGTACGAGCCCCTTTTCTCTGTACTAACCCATTAAGAACTCCTTCTCTCTGCACTAGCACAGTACGAGCCCCTTTTCTCTGCACTTGCCCAGTACAAAGCTCCTTCTCTCTGTACTTGCAGTGCGGACTCCTCCACTTTGTACTAGCCCAATATGAGCTCCTTCTCTCTGTACTAGCACAGTACGACCCCCTTTTCTCTGCACTTGCCCAGTACAAGCTCCTTCTCTCTGTACTTGCAGTGCGGACTCCTCCACTTTGTACTAGCCCAATATGAGCTCCTTCTCTCTGTACTAGCCCAGTACGAGACCCTTCTCTCTGTACTAGCACAGAACGAGCTCCTTCTCTCTGTATTAGTTCAGTACAAGATCCTTCTCTCTGTACAAACCCAGTATGAACTCCTTCTCTCTGTACTAACCAAGTACGATCTCCTTCTCTCTGTACACGCCCAGTACGAGACCCTCCTTTCTGTACTTTCCCAGTACGAGCCTCTTTTCTCTGTACTAGACCAGTACGAGCCCCTTTTCTCTGTACTTGCCCAGTACGAGCCCCTTCTCTCTGTACTTGACAAGTACAAGCTCCTTCTCTCTACTAGACCAGTACAAGCCCCTTTTCTCTGCACTAGCCCAGTACGAACCCCTTCTCTCTGCACTTGCCCAGTACGGGCTCGTTCTCTCTGTACTAGTCCAGTACGAGCTCCTTCTCTCTGTCCTAGTCCAGTACGAGCTCCTTCTCTCTGTACTAACACAGTATGAGCTCCTTCTCTCTGTGCTAACCAAGAACGAGTCCCTCCTCTCTGTACTAAACAAGTACGAGCCCCTTTTCTCTGTACTAGCCCAGTACGTGCTCCTTCTCTCTGTCCTAACCAAGTACGAGCTCCTTCTCTCTGTACTCGCCCAGTACGAGACACTTTTCTCTGTACTAGCCCAGTATGAGCTCCTTCTCTCTCTACTAACCCAGTATGAGCTCCTTCTCTCTCTACTAACCAAGTACGACTCCCTTCTCTCTTTACTTGCCCAGTACGAGCCCCTCCTCTCTGTACTTGCCCAGTACGAGCCTCTTTTCTCTGTACTAGCCCAGTACGAGCCCCTTATCTCTGTACTTGCCCAGTATGAGCCCCTTCTCTCCATACTAGCCCAGTAAGAACTCCTTCTATCTGCACTAGCACAGTACGAGACGCTTTTCTCTGCACTTGCCCAGTACAAGCTCATTCTCTCTGTACTTGCACAGTGCAGACTCCTCCTCTCTGTATTAGCCCAATATGAGCTGCTTCTCTCTGTACTAGCCCAGAACGAGCCCCTTCTCTGTGTACTAACTCAGTAAGAACTCCTTGTCGCTGCACTAGCACAGTACGAGCCCCTTTTCTCTGCACTTGCCGAGTACAAGCTCCTTCTCTCTGTACTTGCACAGTGCGGACTCCTCCTCTCTGTACTAGCCCAATATGATCTCCTTCTCCCTGTACGAACCCAGAACGAGCCCCTTTTCTCTGTACTTGCCCAGTACGAGCCCCTTCTCTCAGTACTAACACAGTAAGAACTCCTTCTCTCTGCATTAGCACAGTACTAGCCCCTTTACTGCTCACTTGCCCAGTACAAGCTCCTTCTCTCTGTACTCGCCCAGTACGAGCCCCTTCTCTCTGCACCAGCCCACTAGGAGCCCCTTCTCTCTGTACGAGCCCAGGAGGAGCTCCTCCTCTCTATACTAGCACGTTACAAGCCCCTTCTCTCTGTAATAACCCAGTACAAGCCCCTTTCTCTCTGTACTAACCCAGTTCCAGCCCCTTCTCTCTGTACTAACCCAGTACCAGCCCCTTCTCTCTGTACTAACCCAGTACGAGCTCCTTCTCTCTGTTTTTGTCCAGTACGAGCCCCTTTTTGATGCACTAGCCCATACGAGCTTCTTCTCTCTGCACTTGCACAGTAGGAGAACCTTCTCTCTGCACTAGCCCAATATGAGCTCCTTCTCTCTGTACTAGTCCAGTACGAGCTCCTTCTATATGTACTAGACCAGTACGAGCTCCTTCTCTCTGTATTAACACAGTATGAGCTCCTTCTCTCTGTACTAACCAAGTACGAGTCCCTTCTCTCTGTACTTGCCCAGTACGAGCTCCTTCTCTCTATACTAGCCCAGTACGAGCTCCTTCTCTGTACTAGCCCAGTACCAGCCCCTTCTCTCTGTACTAACCCAGTACCAGCCCCTTCTCCATGTACTAACCCAGTACCAGCCTCTTCTCTCTGTACTAACCCAGTGCGAGCTCCTTCTCTCTGTTTTTGTCCAGTACGAGCCCCTTTTTGATGCACTAGCCCAGTACGAGCTCCTTCTCTCTGCACTAACCAAGTACGTGTCCCTTCTCTCTGTACTTGCCCAGTACGAGCTCCATCTCTCTGTAGTAACCAAGTACGAGCTCCTTCTCTCTGTACTCGTCCAGTACGAGCCCCTTTTCTCTGTACCAGCCCAGTACGAGCTCCGTCTCTCTGTAGTAACCAAGTACGAGCTCCTTCTCTCTGTACTCGCCCAGTACGAGCCCCTTTTCTCTGTACTAACCCATTAAGAACTCCTTCTCTCTGCACTAGCACAGTACGAGCCCCTTTTCTCTGCACTTGCCCAGTACAAAACTCCTTCTCTCTGTACTTGCAGTGCGGACTCCTCCACTTTGTACTAGCCCAATATGAGCTCCTTCTCTCTGTACTAGCACAGTACGACCCCCTTTTCTCTGCACTTGCCCAGTACAAGCTCC
The DNA here is from genome assembly GCF_017639515.1 of Carcharodon carcharias. Classification (NCBI taxonomy): domain Eukaryota; kingdom Metazoa; phylum Chordata; class Chondrichthyes; order Lamniformes; family Lamnidae; genus Carcharodon; species Carcharodon carcharias. The sequence goes on along the minus strand of NC_054488.1, from coordinate 4,288,787 downwards.
TTCTCTCTGTACTTGCAGTGCGGACTCCTCCACTTTGTACTAGCCCAATATGAGCTCCTTCTCTCTGTACTAGCCCAGTACGAGACCCTTCCCTCTGTACTAGCACAGAACGAGCTCCTTCTCTCTGTATTAGTTCAGTACAAGATCCTTCTCTCTGTACAAACCCAGTATGAACTCCTTCTCTCTGTACTAACCAAGTACGATCTCCTTCTCTCTGTACACGCCCAGTACGAGACCCTCCTTTCTGTACTTTCCCAGTACGAGCCTCTTTTCTCTGTACTAGACCAGTACGAGCCCCTTTTCTCTGTACTTGCCCAGTACGAGCCCCTTCTCTCTGTACTTGACAAGTACAAGCTCCTTCTCTCTACTAGACCAGTACAAGCCCCTTTTCTCTGCACTAGCCCAGTACGAACCCCTTCTCTCTGCACTTGCCCAGTACGGGCTCGTTCTCTCTGTACTAGTCCAGTACGAGCTCCTTCTCTCTGTCCTAGTCCAGTACGAGCTCCTTCTCTCTGTACTAACACAGTATGAGCTCCTTCTCTCTGTGCTAACCAAGAACGAGTCCCTCCTCTCTGTACTAAACAAGTACGAGCCCCTTTTCTCTGTACTAGCCCAGTACGTGCTCCTTCTCTCTGTCCTAACCAAGTACGAGCTCCTTCTCTCTGTACTCGCCCAGTACGAGACACTTTTCTCTGTACTAGCCCAGTATGAGCTCCTTCTCTCTCTACTAACCCAGTATGAGCTCCTTCTCTCTCTACTAACCAAGTACGACTCCCTTCTCTCTTTACTTGCCCAGTACGAGCCCCTCCTCTCTGTACTTGCCCAGTACGAGCCTCTTTTCTCTGTACTAGCCCAGTACGAGCCCCTTATCTCTGTACTTGCCCAGTATGAGCCCCTTCTCTCCGTACTAGCCCAGTAAGAACTCCTTCTATCTGCACTAGCACAGTACGAGACGCTTTTCTCTGCACTTGCCCAGTACAAGCTCATTCTCTCTGTACTTGCACAGTGCAGACTCCTCCTCTCTGTATTAGCCCAATATGAGCTGCTTCTCTCTGTACTAGCCCAGTACGAGCCCCTTCTCTGTGTACTAACTCAGTAAGAACTCCTTGTCGCTGCACTAGCACAGTACGAGCCCCTTTTCTCTGCACTTGCCGAGTACAAGCTCCTTCTCTCTGTACTTGCACAGTGCGGACTCCTCCTCTCTGTACTAGCCCAATATGATCTCCTTCTCCCTGTACGAACCCAGAACGAGCCCCTTTTCTCTGTACTTGCCCAGTACGAGCCCCTTCTCTCAGTACTAACACAGTAAGAACTCCTTCTCTCTGCATTAGCACAGTACTAGCCCCTTTACTGCTCACTTGCCCAGTACAAGCTCCTTCTCTCTGTACTCGCCCAGTACGAGCCCCTTCTCTCTGCACCAGCCCACTAGGAGCCCCTTCTCTCTGTACGAGCCCAGGAGGAGCTCCTCCTCTCTATACTAGCACGTTACAAGCCCCTTCTCTCTGTAATAACCCAGTACAAGCCCCTTTCTCTCTGTACTAACCCAGTTCCAGCCCCTTCTCTCTGTACTAACCCAGTACCAGCCCCTTCTCTCTGTACTAACCCAGTACGAGCTCCTTCTCTCTGTTTTTGTCCAGTACGAGCCCCTTTTTGATGCACTAGCCCATACGAGCTTCTTCTCTCTGCACTAGCACAGTAGGAGAACCTTCTCTCTGCACTAGCCCAATATGAGCTCCTTCTCTCTGTACTAGTCCAGTACGAGCTCCTTCTCTCTGTACTAACCCAGTACGAGTCCCTTCTCTCTGTACTTGCCCAGTACGAGCTCCTTCTCTCTATACTAGCCCAGTACGAGCTCCTTCTCTGTACTAGCCCAGTACCAGCCCCTTCTCTCTGTACTAACCCAGTACCAGCCCCTTCTCTATGTACTAACCCAGTACCAGCGCCTTCTCTCTGTACTAACCCAGTGCGAGCACCTTCTCTCTGTTTTTGTCCAGTACGAGCCCCTTTTTGATGCACTAGCCCAGTACGAGCTCCTTCTCTCTGCACTAACCAAGTACGTGTCCCTTCTCTCTGTACTTGCCCAGTACGAGCCCCTTCTCTCTGTACTAACCCAGTAAGAACTCTTGTCGCTGCACTAGCACAGTACGAGCCCCTTTTCTCTGCACTTGCCGAGTACAAGCTCCTTCTCTCTGTACTTGCACAGTGCGGACTCCTCCTCTCTGTACTAGCCCAATATGATCTCCTTCTCTCTGTACGAACCCAGTACGAGCCCCTTTTCTCTGTACTAGCCCAGTACGAGCCCCTTTTCTCTGCAATAGCACAGAATGACCTCCCACTCTCTGTACTAGTCCAGTACGAGCTCCTTCTCTCTGTACTCGCCCACTACGAGCCCCTCCTCTCTGTACTAACCCAGTACGAGCCCCTTTTCTCTGTACTTGCCCAGTACGAGCCCCTTCTCTCAGTACTAACACAGTAAGAACTCCTTCTCTCTGCACTAGCACAGTACGAGCCCCTTTACTGCTCACTTGCCCAGTACAAGCTCCTTCTCTCTGTACTCGCCCAGTACGAGCCCCTTCTCTCTGCACTAGCCCACTAGGAGCACCTTCTCTCTGTACGAGCCCAGGAGGAGCTCCTCCTCTCTATACTAGCACGTTACGAGCCCCTTCTCTCTGTAATAACCCAGTACGAGCCCCTTTCTCTCTGTACTAACCCAGTTCCAGCCCCTTCTCTCTGAACTAACCCAGTACCAGCCCCTTCTCTCTGTACTAACCCAGTACGAGCTCCTTCTCTCTGTTTTTGTCCAGTACGAGCCCCTTTTTGATGCACTAGCCCATACGAGCTTCTTCTCTCTGCACTCGCACAGTAGGAGAACCTTCTCTCTGCACTAGCCCAATATGAGCTCCTTCTCTCTGTACTCGTCCAGTACGAGCTCCTTCTATATGTACTAGACCAGTACGAGCTCCTTCTCTCTGTATTAACACAGTATGAGCTCCTTCTCTCTGTACTAACCAAGTACGAGTCCCTTCTCTCTGTACTTGCCCAGTACGAGCTCCTTCTCTCTATACTAGCCCAGTACGAGCTCCTTCTCTGTACTAGCCCAGTACCAGCCCCTTCTCTCTGTACTAACCCAGTACCAACCCCTTCTCTATGTACTAACCCAGTACCAGCGCCTTCTCTCTGTACTAACCCAGTGCGAGCTCCTTCTCTCTGTTTTTGTCCAGTACGAGCCCCTGTTTGATGCACCAGCCCAGTACGAGCTCCTTCTCTCTGCACTAACCAAGTACGTGTCCCTTCTCTCTGTACTTGCCCAGTACGAGCTCCTTCTCTCTGTAGTAACCAAGTACGAGCTCCTTCTCTCTGTACTCGCCAAATACGAGCCCCTTTTCTCTGTACCAGCCCAGTATGAGCTCCTTCTCTCTGTAGTAACCAAGTACGAGCTCCTTCTCTCTGTCCTAGTCCAGTACGAGCCCCTTTTCTCTGTACTAACCCATTAAGAACTCCTTCTCTCTGCACTAGCACAGTACGAGCCCCTTTTCTCTGCACTTGCCCAGTACAAGGTCCTTCTCTCTGTACTTGCAGTGCGGACTCCTCCACTTTGTACTAGCCCAATATGAGCTCCTTCTCTCTGTACTAGCCCAGTTCGAGACCCTTCTCTCTGTACTAGCCCAGTAAAAGCCCCTTTTCTCTGCACTAGCACAGAACGAGCTCCTTCTCTCTGTACTAGTCCAGTACAAGATCCTTCTCTCTGTACAAACCCAGTATGAACTCCTTCTCTCTGTACTAACCAAGTACGATCTCCTTCTCTCTGTACTCGCCCAGTACGAGACCCTCCTTTCTGTACTTTCCCAGTACGAGCCTCTTTTCTCTGTACTAGACCAGTACGAGCCCCTTTTCTCTGTACTTGCCCAGTACGAGCCCCTTCTCTCTGTACTTGACAAGTACAAGCTCCTTCTCTCTACTAGACCAGTACAAGCCCCTTTTCTCTGCACTAACCCAGTACGACCCCCTTCTCTCTGCAATTGCCCAGTACGGGCTCGTTCTCTCTGTACTAGTCCAGTACGAGCTCCTTCTCTCTGTCCTAGTCCAGTACGAGCTCCTTCTCTCTGTACTAACACAGTATGAGCTCCTTCTCTCTGTGCTAACCAAGAACGAGTCCCTTCTCTCTGTACTAAACAAGTACGAGCCCCTTTTCTCTGTACTAGCCCAGTACGTGCTCCTTCTCTCTGTCCTAACCAAGTACGAGCTCCTTCTCTCTGTACTCGCCCAGTACGAGACACTTTTCTCTGTACTAGCCCAGTATGAGCTCCTTCTCTCTCTACTAACCCAGTATGAGCTCCTTCTCTCTCTACTAACCAAGTACGACTCCCTTCTCTCTTTACTTGCCCAGTACGAGCCCCTCCTCTCTGTACTTGCCCAGTACGAGCCTCTTTTCTCTGTACTAGCCCAGTACGAGCCCCTTTTCTCTGTATTTGCCCAGTATGAGCCCCTTCTCTCCGTACTAGCCCAGTAAGAACTCCTTCTATCTGCACTAGCACAGTACGAGACGCTTTTCTCTGCACTTGCCCAGTACAAGCTCATTCTCTCTGTACTTGCACAGTGCAGACTCCTCCTCTCTGTATTAGCCCAATATGAGCTCCTTCTCTCTGTACTAGCCCAGTACGAGCCCCTTCTCTGTGTACTAACCCAGTAAGAACTCCTTGTCGCTGCACGAGCACAGTACGAGCCCCTTTTCTCTGCACTTGTCGAGTACAAGCTCCTTCTCTCTGTACTTGCACAGTGCGGACTCCTCCTCTCTGTACTAGCCCAATATGATCTCCTTCTCTCTGTACGAACCCAGTACGAGCCCCTTTTCTCTGTACTAGCCCAGTACGAGCCCCTTTTCTCTGCAATAGCACAGAATGACCTCCCACTCTCTGTACTAGTCCAGTACGAGCTCCTACTCTCTGTACTCGCCCAGTACGAGCCCCTCCTCTCTGTACTAACCCAGTACGAGCCCCTTTTCTCTGTACTAGCCCACTATGATCTCCTTCTCTCTGTACTAACCCAGTAAGAAATCCTTGTCTCTGCACTAGCACAGTACGAGCCCCTTGTCTCTGCACTTGCCGAGTACAAGCTCCTTCTCTCTGTACTTGCACAGTGCGGACTCCTCCTCTCTGTACTTGCCCAATATGATCTCCTTCTCTCTGTACGAACCCAGAACGAGCCCCTTTTCTCTGTACTTGCCCAGTACGAGCCCCTTCTCTCAGTACTAACACAGTAAGAACTCCTTCTCTCTGCACTAGCACAGTACGAGCCCCTTTACTGCTCACTTGCCCAGTACAAGCTCCTTCTCTCTGTACTCGCCCAGTACGAGCCCCTTCTCTCTGCACTAGCCCACTAGGAGCCCCTTCTCTCTGTACGAGCCCAAGAGGAGCTCCTCCTCTCTATACTAGCACGTTACGAGCCCCTTCTCTCTGTAATAACCCAGTACGAGCCCCTTTCTCTCTGTACTAACCCAGTTCCAGCCCCTTCTCTCTGTACTAACCCAGTACCAGCCCCTTCTCTCTGTACTAACCCAGTACGAGCTCCTTCTCTCTGTTTTTGTCCAGTACGAGCCCCTTTTTGATGCACTAGCCCATACGAGCTTCTTCTCTCTGCACTCGCACAGTAGGAGAACCTTCTCTCTGCACTAGCCCAATATGAGCTCCTTCTCTCTGTACTCGTCCAGTACGAGCTCCTTCTATATGTACTAGACCAGTACGAGCTCCTTCTATATGTACTAGACCAGTACGAGCTCCTTCTATATGTACTAGACCAGTACGAGCTCCTTCTCTCTGTATTAACACAGTATGAGCTCCTTCTCTCTGTACTAGCCAAGTACGAGTCCCTTCTCTCTGTACTTGCCCAGTACGAGCCCCTTCTCTCTGTACTTGACAAGTACAAGCTCCTTCTCTCTACTACACCAGTACAAGCCCCTTTTCTCTGCACTAGCCCAGTACGTACCCCTTCTCTCTGCACTTGCCCAGTATGGGCTCGTTCTCTCTCTACTAGTCCAGTACGAGCTCCTTCTCTCTGTACTAGCCCAGTACGAGCTCCTTCTCTCTGTACTAACACAGTATGAGCTCCTTCTCTCTGTGCTAACCAAGAACGAGTCCCTTCTCTCTGTACTAAACAAGTACGAGCCCCTTTTCTCTGTACTAGCCCAGTACGTGCTCCTTCTCTCTGTCCTAACCAAGTACGAGCTCCTTCTCTCTGTACTCGCCCAGTACGAGACACTTTTCTCTGTACTAGCCCAGTATGAGCTCCTTTTCTCTGTACTAGCACAGTACGAGCCCCTTTTCTCTGCATTAGCCCACTACGAGCCCCTTTTCCCTGTAGTTGCACAGTACGAGCCCCTTTTCTCTGTACTGGCCCAGTACGAGACCCTTTTCTCTGTACTAGCCCAGTACGAGCCCCTTTTCGCTGCACTTGCCCAGTACAAGCTCCTTCTCTCTGTACTTGCACAGTGCAGACTCCTCCTCTCTGTACTAGCCCAATATGAGCTCCTTCTCTCTGGACTAGACCAGTACGAGCCCCTTCTCTCTGTACTAGCCCACTAAAAGCCCCTTCTCTCTGTACTAGCCCAGTACGAGCTACTTCTCTGTACTAGCCCAGTACGAGCTCCTTCTCTCTGTACTAGTCCAGTACGAGCTCCTTCTCTCTCTACTACTACAGTACGAGCTCCTTCTCTCTGTACTAACACAGTATGAGCTCCTTCTCTCTGTACTCGCCCAGTACGAGCCCTTTGTCTCTGTACTAGCCCAGCATGAGCCCCTTTTTTCTGTACTAGCACTGTACGAGCCCCTTTTCTCTGCATTAGCCCACTACGAGCCCCTTTTCTCTGTACTTGCCCAGTATAAACCCCTTCACTGTGTACTAGACCAGTACGAGCCCCTTCCCTCTGTACTTGCCCAGTACGAGCCCCTTCTCTCTGTACTAACCCAGTGAGAACTCCTTCTCTCTGCACTAGCACAGTACGAGCCCCTTTTCTCTGCACTTGCCCAGTACAAGCTCCTTGTCTCTGTACTTGCCCAGTGCGGACTTCTCCTCTCTGTAAAAGCCCAATATGAGCTCCTTCTCTCTGTACTAGCCCAGTGCGAGCCCCTTTTCTCTGCACTAGCACAGAACGACCTCCTCTCTGTACAAGTCCAGTACGAGCCCCTTCTCTCTGTACTAACCAAGTACGAGTCCCTTCTCTCTGTACTTGCCCAGTACGAGCCCCTTCTCTCTGTACTTGACAAGTACAAGCTCCTTCGCTCTACTAGAACAGTACAAGCCCCTTTTCTCTGCACTAGCCCAGTACGTGCTCCTTCTCTCTGTCCTAACCAAGTACGAGCTCCTTCTCTCTGTACTCGCCCAGTACGAGTCACTTTTCTCTGTACTAGCCCAGTATGAGCTCCTTCTCTCTCTACTACCCCAGTATGAGCTCCTTCTCTCTCTACTAAACAAGTACGACTCCCTTCTCTCTTTACTTGCCCAGTACGAACCCCTCCTCTCTGTACTTGCCCAGTACGAGCCTCTTTTCTCTGTACTAGCCCAGTACGAGCCCCTTTTCTCTGTATTTGCCCAGTATGAGCCCCTTCTCTCCGTACTAGCCCAGTAAGAACTCCTTCTATCTGCACTAGCACAGTACGAGACGCTTTTCTCTGCACTTGCCCAGTACAAGCTCATTCTCTCTGTACTTGCACAGTGCAGACTCCTCCTCTCTGTACTAGCCCAATATGAGCTCCTTCTCTCTGTACTAGCCCAGTACGAGCCCCTTCTCTGTGTACTAACCCAGTAAGAACTCCTTGTCGCTGCACGAGCACAGTACGAGCCCCTTTTCTCTGCACTTGTCGAGTACAAGCTCCTTCTCTCTGTACTTGCACAGTGCGGACTCCTCCTCTCTGTACTAGCCCAATATGATCTCCTTCTCTCTGTACGAACCCAGTACGAGCCCCTTTTCTCTGTACTAGCCCAGTACGAGCCCCTTTTCTCTGCAATAGCACAGAATGACCTCCCACTCTCTGTACTAGTCCAGTACGAGCTCCTACTCTCTGTACTAACCCAGTACGAGCCCCTTTTCTCTGTACTAGCCCACTATGATCTCCTTCTCTCTGTACTAACCCAGTAAGAACTCCTTGTCTCTGCACTAGCACAGTACGAGCCCCTTTTCTCTGCACTTGCCGAGTACACGCTCCTTCTCTCTGTACTTGCACAGTGTGGACTCCTCCTCTCTGTACTAGCCCAATATGATCTCCTTCTCTCTGTACTAACCCAGTAAGAACTCCTTGTCTCTGCACTAGCACAGTACGAGCCCCTTGTCTCTGCACTTGCCGAGTACAAGCTCCTTCTCGCTGTACTTGCACAGTGCGGACTCCTCCTCTCTGTACTAGCCCAATATGATCTCCTTCTCTCTGTACGAACCCAGAACGAGCCCCTTTTCTCTGTACTTGCCCAGTACGAGCCCCTTCTCTCAGTACTAACACAGTAAGAACTCCTTCTCTCTGCACTAGCACAGTACGAGCCCCTTTACTGCTCACTTGTACAGTACAAGCTCCTTCTATCTGTACTCGCCCAGTACGAGCCCCTTCTCTCTGCACTAGCCCACTAGGAGCCCCTTCTCTCTGTACGAGCCCAGGAGGAGCTCCTCCTCTCTATACTAGCACGTTACGAGCCCCTTCTCTCTGTAATAACCCAGTACGAGCCCCTTTCTCTCTGTACTAACCCAGTTCCAGCCCCTTCTCTCTGTACTAACCCAGTACCAGCCCCTTCTCTCTGTACTAACCCAGTACCAGCCCCTTCTCTCTGTACTAACCCAGTACCAGCCCCTTCTCTCTGTTTTTGTCCAGTACCAGCCCCTTTTTGATGCACTAGCCCATACGAGCTTCTTCTCTCTGCACTAGCACAGTAGGAGAACCTTCTCTCTGCACTAGCCCAGTACGAGACACTTTTCTCTGTACTAGCCCAGTATGAGCTCCTTCTCTCTCTACTAACCCAGTATGAGCTCCTTCTCTCTCTACTAACCAAGTACGACTCCCTTCTCTCTTTACTTGCCCAGTACGAGCCCCTCCTCTCTGTACTTGCCCAGTACGAGCCTCTTTTCTCTGTACTAGCCCAGTACGAGCCCCTTTTCTCTGTACTTGCCCAGTATGAGCCCCTTCTCTCCGTACTAGCCCAGTAAGAACTCCTTCTATCTGCACTAGCACAGTACGAGACGCTTTTCTCTGCACTTGCCCAGTACAAGCTCATTCTCTCTGTACTTGCACAGTGCAGACTCCTCCTCTCTGTACTAGCCCAATATGAGCTGCTTCTCTCTGTACTAGCCCAGTACGAGCCCCTTCTCTGTGTACTAACCCAGTAAGAACTCCTTGTCGCTGCACTAGCACAGTACGAGCCCCTTTTCTCTGCACTTGCCGAGTACAAGCTCCTTCTCTCTGTACTTGCACAGTGCGGACTCCTCCTCTCTGTACTAGCCCAATATGATCTCCTTCTCTCTGTACGAACCCAGTACGAGCCCCTTTTCTCTGTACTAGCCCAGTACGAGCCCCTTTTCTCTGCAATAGCACAGAATGACCTCCCACTCTCTGTACTAGTCCAGTACGAGCTCCTTCTCTCTGTACTCGCCCACTACGAGCCCCTCCTCTCTGTACTAACCCAGTACGAGCCCCTTTTCTCTGTACTAGCCCACTATGATCTCCTTCTCTCTGTACTAACCCAGTAAGAACTCCTTGTCTCTGCACTAGCACAGTACGAGCCCCTTTTCTCTGCACTTGCCGAGTACAAGCTCCTTCTCTCTGTACTTGCACAGTGCGGACTCCTCCTCTCTGTACTAGCCCAATATGATCTCCTTCTCTCTGTACTAACCCAGTAAGAACTCCTTGTCTCTGCACTAGCACAGTACGAGCCCCTTTTCTCTGCACTTGCCGAGTACAAGCTCCTTCTCTCTGTACTTGCACAGTGCGGACTCCTCCTCTCTGTACTTGCCCAATATGATCTCCTTCTCTCTGTACGAACCCAGAACGAGCCCCTTTTCTCTGTACTTGCCCAGTACGAGCCCCTTCTCTCAGTACTAACACAGTAAGAACTCCTTCTCTCTGCACTAGCACAGTACGAGCCCCTTTACTGCTCACTTGCCCAGTACAAGCTCCTTCTCTCTGTACTCGCCCAGTACGAGCCCCTTCTCTCTGCACTAGCCCACTAGGAGCCCCTTCTCTCTGTACGAGCCCAGGAGGAGCTCCTCCTCTCTATACTAGCACGTTACGAGCCCCTTCTCTCTGTAATAACCCAGTACGAGCCCCTTTCTCTCTGTACTAACCCAGTTCCAGCCCCTTCTCTCTGTACTAACCCAGTACCAGCCCCTTCTCTCTGTACTAACCCAGTACGAGCTCCTTCTCTCTGTTTTTGTCCAGTACGAGCCCCTTTTTGATGCACTAGCCCATACGAGCTTCTTCTCTCTGCACTCGCACAGTAGGAGAACCTTCTCTCTGCACTAGCCCAATATGAGCTCCTTCTCTCTGTACTCGTCCAGTACGAGCTCCTTCTATATGTACTAGACCAGTACGAGCTCCTTCTATATGTACTAGACCAGTACGAGCTCCTTCTCTCTGTATTAACCAAGTACGAGTCCCTTCTCTCTGTACTTGACAAGTACAAGCTCCTTCTCTCTACTAGACCAGTACAAGCCCCTTTTCTCTGCACTAGCCCAGTACGTGCTCCTTCTCTCTGTACTAACTAAGTACGAGTCCCTTCTCTCTGTACTTGCCCATTACGAGCTCCTTCTCTCTGTACTAACCAAGTACGAGCTCCTTCTCTCTGTCCTCGCCCAGTACGAGCCCCTCCTCTCTGTACTTGCAAAGTACGAGCCCCTTTTCTCTGTACTAGCCCAGTACCAGCCCGTTCTCTCTGTACTAACACAGTAAGACCTCCTTCTCTCTGCACTAGCACAGTATGAGCCCCTTTTCTCTGCACTTGCCGACTACAAGCTCCTTCTCTATGTACTTGCACAGTGCGGACTCCTCCTCTCTGTACTAGCCCAACATGAGCTCCTTCTCTCTGTACGAACCCAGTACGAGCCCCTTCTCTCTGTACTAGCCCAGTACGAGCCCCTTTTCTTTGCACTAGCACAGAACGACCTCCTTTTCTCTGTACTGGTCCAGTACGAGCCCCTTCTCTCTGTACTAACCCAGTATGAGTTCCTTCTCTCTGTACTAAAAAAGTACGAGCTCCTTCTCTCTGTACTCGCCAAGTACGAGCCCCTGCTCTCTGTACTTGCCCAGTACGAGCCCCTTCTCTCTGCACTAGCCCACTAGGAGCCCCTTCTCTCTGTACGAGCCCAGGAGGAGCTCCTCCTCTCTATACTAGCACGTTACGAGCCCCTTCTCTCTGTAATAACCCAGTACGAGCCCCTTTCTCTCTGTACTAACCCAGTTCCAGCCCCTTCTCTCTGTACTAACCCAGTACCAGCCCCTTCTCTCTGTACTAACCCAGTACGAGCTCCTTCTCTCTGTTTTTGTCCAGTACGAGCCCCTTTTTGATGCACTAGCCCATACGAGCTTCTTCTCTCTGCACTCGCACAGTAGGAGAACCTTCTCTCTGCACTAGCCCAATATGAGCTCCTTCTCTCTGTACTCGTCCAGTACGAGCTCCTTCTATATGTACTAGACCAGTACGAGCTCCTTCTATATGTACTAGACCAGTACGAGCTCCTTCTCTCTGTATTAACACAGTATGAGCTCCTTCTCTCTGTACTAACCAAGTACGAGTCCCTTCTCTCTGTACTTGCCCAGTACGAGCCCCTTCTCTCTGTACTTGACAAGTACAAGCTCCTTCTCTCTACTAGACCAGTACAAGCCCCTTTTCTCTGCACTAGCCCAGTACGTGCTCCTTCTCTCTGTCCTAACCAAGTACGAGCTCCTTCTCTCTGTACTCGCCCAGTACGAGACACTTTTCTCTGTACTAGCCCAGTATGAGCTCCTTCTCTCTCTACTAACCCAGTATGAGCTCCTTCTCTCTCTACTAACCAAGTACGACTCCCTTCTCTCTTTACTTGCCCAGTACGAGCCCCTCCTCTCTGTACTTGCCCAGTACGAGCCTCTTTTCTCTGTACTAGCCCAGTACGAGCCCCTTTTCTCTGTATTTGCCCAGTATGAGCCCCTTCTCTCCGTACTAGCCCAGTAAGAACTCCTTCTATCTGCACTAGCACAGTACGAGACGCTTTTCTCTGCACTTGCCCAGTACAAGCTCATTCTCTCTGTACTTGCACAGTGCAGACTCCTCCTCTCTGTACTAGCCCAATATGAGCTCCTTCTCTCTGTACTAGCCCAGTACGAGCCCCTTCTCTGTGTACTAACCCAGTAAGAACTCCTTGTCGCTGCACGAGCACAGTACGAGCCCCTTTTCTCTGCACTTGTCGAGTACAAGCTCCTTCTCTCTGTACTTGCACAGTGCGGACTCCTCCTCTCTGTACTAGCCCAATATGATCTCCTTCTCTCTGTACGAACCCAGTACGAGCCCCTTTTCTCTGTACTAGCCCAGTACGAGCCCCTTTTCTCTGCAATAGCACAGAATGACCTCCCACTCTCTGTACTAGTCCAGTACGAGCTCCTACTCTCTGTACTCGCCCAGTACGAGCCCCTCCTCTCTGTACTAACCCAGTACGAGCCCCTTTTCTCTGTACTAGCTCACTATGATCTCCTTCTCTCTGTACTAACCCAGTAAGAACTCCTTGTCTCTGCACTAGCACAGTACGAGCCCCTTTTCTCTGCACTTGCTGAGTACACGCTCCTTCTCTCTGTACTTGCACAGTGCGGACTCCTCCTCTCTGTACTAGCCCAATATGATCTCCTTCTCTCTGTACTAACCCAGTAAGAACTCCTTGTCTCTGCACTAGCACAGTACGAGCCCCTTGTCTCTGCACTTGCCGAGTACAAGCTCCTTCTCGCTGTACTTGCACAGTGCGGACTCCTCCTCTCTGTACTAGCCCAATATGATCTCCTTCTCTCTGTACGAACCCAGAACGAGCCCCTTTTCTCTGTACTTGCCCAGTACGAGCCCCTTCTCTCAGTACTAACACAGTAAGAACTCCTTCTCTCTGCACTAGCACAGTACGAGCCCCTTTACTGCTCACTTGTACAGTACAAGCTCCTTCTATCTGTACTCGCCCAGTACGAGCCCCTTCTCTCTGCACTAGCCCACTAGGAGCCCCTTCTCTCTGTACGAGCCCAGGAGGAGCTCCTACTCTCTATACTAGCACGTTAAGAGCCCCTTCTCTCTGTAATAACCCAGTACGAGCCCCTTTCTCTCTGTACTAACCCAGTTCCAGCCCCTTCTCTCTGTACTAACCCAGTACCAGCCCCTTCTCTCTGTACTAACCCAGTACCAGCCCCTTCTCTCTGTACTAACCCAGTACCAGCCCCTTCTCTCTGTTTTTGTCCAGTACCAGCCCCTTTTTGATGCACTAGCCCATACGAGCTTCTTCTCTCTGCACTAGCACAGTAGGAGAACCTTCTCTCTGCACTAGCCCAGTACGAGACACTTTTCTCTGTACTAGCCCAGTATGAGCTCCTTCTCTCTCTACTAACCCAGTATGAGCTCCTTCTCTCTCTACTAACCAAGTACGACTCCCTTCTCTCTTTACTTGCCCAGTACGAGCCCCTCCTCTCTGTACTTGCCCAGTACGAGCCTCTTTTCTCTGTACTAGCCCAGTACGAGGCCCTTTTCTCTGTACTTGCCCAGTATGAGCCCCTTCTCTCCGTACTAGCCCAGTAAGAACTCCTTCTATCTGCACTAGCACAGTACGAGACGCTTTTCTCTGCACTTGCCCAGTACAAGCTCATTCTCTCTGTACTTGCACAGTGCAGACTCCTCCTCTCTGTACTAGCCCAATATGAGCTGCTTCTCTCTGTACTAGCCCAGTACGAGCCCCTTCTCTGTGTACTAACCCAGTAAGAACTCCTTGTCGCTGCACTAGCACAGTACGAGCCCCTTTTCTCTGCACTTGCCGAGTACAAGCTCCTTCTCTCTGTACTTGCACAGTGCGGACTCCTCCTCTCTGTACTAGCCCAATATGATCTCCTTCTCTCTGTACGAACCCAGTACGAGCCCCTTTTCTCTGTACTAGCCCAGTACGAGCCCCTTTTCTCTGCAATAGCACAGAATGACCTCCCACTCTCTGTACTAGTCCAGTACGAGCTCCTTCTCTCTGTACTCGCCCACTACGAGCCCCTCCTCTCTGTACTAACCCAGTACGAGCCCCTTATCTCTGTACTAGCCCACTATGATCTCCTTCTCTCTGTACTAACCCAGTAAGAACTCCTTGTCTCTGCACTAGCACAGTACGAGCCCCTTTTCTCTGCACTTGCCGAGTACAAGCTCCTTCTCTCTGTACTTGCACAGTGCGGACTCCTCCTCTCTGTACTAGCCGAATATGATCTCCTTCTCTCTGTACTAACCCAGTAAGAACTCCTTGTCTCTGCACTAGCACAGTACGAGCCCCTTTTCTCTGCACTTGCCGAGTACAAGCTCCTTCTCTCTGTACTTGCACAGTGCGGACTCCTCCTCTCTGTACTTGCCCAATATGATCTCCTTCTCTCTGTACGAACCCAGAACGAGCCCCTTTTCTCTGTACTTGCCCAGTACGAGCCCCTTCTCTCAGTACTAACACAGTAAGAACTCCTTCTCTCTGCACTAGCACAGTACGAGCCCCTTTACTGCTCACTTGCCCAGTACAAGCTCCTTCTCTCTGTACTCGCCCAGTACGAGCCCCTTCTCTCTGCACTAGCCCACTAGGAGCCCCTTCTCTCTGTACGAGCCCAGGAGGAGCTCCTCCTCTCTATACTAGCACGTTACGAGCCCCTTCTCTCTGTAATAACCCAGTACGAGCCCCTTTCTCTCTGTACTAACCCAGTTCCAGCCCCTTCTCTCTGTACTAACCCAGTACCAGCCCCTTCTCTCTGTACTAACCCAGTACGAGCTCCTTCTCTCTGTTTTTGTCCAGTACGAGCCCCTTTTTGATGCACTAGCCCATACGAGCTTCTTCTCTCTGCACTCGCACAGTAGGAGAACCTTCTCTCTGCACTAGCCCAATATGAGCTCCTTCTCTCTGTACTCGTCCAGTACGAGCTCCTTCTATATGTACTAGACCAGTACGAGCTCCTTCTATATGTACTAGACCAGTACGAGCTCCTTCTATATGTACTAGACCAGTACGAGCTCCTTCTCTCTGTATTAACCAAGTACGAGTCCCTTCTCTCTGTACTTGACAAGTACAAGCTCCTTCTCTCTACTAGACCAGTACAAGCCCCTTTTCTCTGCACTAGCCCAGTACGTGCTCCTTCTCTCTGTACTAACTAAGTACGAGTCCCTTCTCTCTGTACTTGCCCATTACGAGCTCCTTCTCTCTGTACTAACCAAGTACGAGCTCCTTCTCTCTGTCCTCGCCCAGTACGAGCCCCTCCTCTCTGTACTTGCAAAGTACGAGCCCCTTTTCTCTGTACTAGCCCAGTACCAGCCCGTTCTCTCTGTACTAACACAGTAAGACCTCCTTCTCTCTGCACTAGCACAGTATGAGCCCCTTTTCTCTGCACTTGCCGACTACAAGCTCCTTCTCTATGTACTTGCACAGTGCGGACTCCTCCTCTCTGTACTAGCCCAACATGAGCTCCTTCTCTCTGTACGAACCCAGTACGAGCCCCTTCTCTCTGTACTAGCCCAGTACGAGCCCCTTTTCTTTGCACTAGCACAGAACGACCTCCTTTTCTCTGTACTGGTCCAGTACGAGCCCCTTCTCTCTGTACTAACCCAGTATGAGTTCCTTCTCTCTGTACTAAAAAAGTACGAGCTCCTTCTCTCTGTACTCGCCAAGTACGAGCCCCTGCTCTCTGTACTTGCCCAGTACGAGCCCCTTCTCTCTGCACTTGCCCAGTACGAGCCCGTTCTCTCTGTACTAGCCCAGTACGAGCCCCTTTTCTCTGCAATAGCACAGAATGACCTCCCACTCTCTGTACTAGTCCAGTACGAGCTCCTACTCTCTGTACTCGCCCAGTACGAGCCCCTCCTCTCTGTACTAACCCAGTACGAGCCCCTTTTCTCTGTACTAGCCCACTATGATCTCCTTCTCTCTGTACTAACCCAGTAAGAACTCCTTGTCTCTGCACTAGCACAGTACGAGCCCCTTTTCTCTGCACTTGCCGAGTACAAGCTCCTTCTCTCTGTACTTGCACAGTGCGGACTCCTCCTCTCTGTACTAGCCGAATATGATCTCCTTCTCTCTGTACTAACCCAGTAAGAACTCCTTCTATCTGCACTAGCACAGTACGAGCCCCTTTTCTCTGCACTTGCCGAGTACAAGCTCCTTCTCTCTGTACTTGCACAGTGCGGACTCCTCCTCTCTGTACTTGCCCAATATGATCTCCTTCTCTCTGTACGAACCCAGAACGAGCCCCTTTTCTCTGTACTTGCCCAGTACGAGCCCCTTCTCTCAGTACTAACACAGTAAGAACTCCTTCTCTCTGCACTAGCACAGTACGAGCCCCTTTACTGCTCACTTGCCCAGTACAAGCTCCTTCTCTCTGTACTCGCCCAGTACGAGCCCCTTCTCTCTGCACTAGCCCACTAGGAGCCCCTTCTCTCTGTACGAGCCCAGGAGGAGCTCCTCCTCTCTATACTAGCACGTTACGAGCCCCTTCTCTCTGTAATAACCCAGTACGAGCCCCTTTCTCTCTGTACTAACCCAGTTCCAGCCCCTTCTCTCTGTACTAACCCAGTACCAGCCCCTTCTCTCTGTACTAACCCAGTACGAGCTCCTTCTCTCTGTTTTTGTCCAGTACGAGCCCCTTTTTGATGCACTAGCCCATACGAGCTTCTTCTCTCTGCACTCGCACAGTAGGAGAACCTTCTCTCTGCACTAGCCCAATATGAGCTCCTTCTCTCTGTACTCGTCCAGTACGAGCTCCTTCTATATGTACTAGACCAGTACGAGCTCCTTCTATATGTACTAGACCAGTACGAGCTCCTTCTCTCTGTATTAACACAGTATGAGCTCCTTCTCTCTGTACTAACCAAGTACGAGTCCCTTCTCTCTGTACTTGCCCAGTACGAGCCCCTTCTCTCTGTACTTGACAAGTACAAGCTCCTTCTCTCTACTAGACCAGTACAAGCCCCTTTTCTCTGCACTAGCCCAGTACGTGCTCCTTCTCTCTGTCCTAACCAAGTACGAGCTCCTTCTCTCTGTACTCGCCCAGTACGAGACACTTTTCTCTGTACTAGCCCAGTATGAGCTCCTTCTCTCTCTACTAACCCAGTATGAGCTCCTTCTCTCTCTACTAACCAAGTACGACTCCCTTCTCTCTTTACTTGCCCAGTACGAGCCCCTCCTCTCTGTACTTGCCCAGTACGAGCCTCTTTTCTCTGTACTAGCCCAGTACGAGCCCCTTTTCTCTGTATTTGCCCAGTATGAGCCCCTTCTCTCCGTACTAGCCCAGTAAGAACTCCTTCTATCTGCACTAGCACAGTACGAGACGCTTTTCTCTGCACTTGCCCAGTACAAGCTCATTCTCTCTGTACTTGCACAGTGCAGACTCCTCCTCTCTGTACTAGCCCAATATGAGCTCCTTCTCTCTGTACTAGCCCAGTACGAGCCCCTTCTCTGTGTACTAACCCAGTAAGAACTCCTTGTCGCTGCACGAGCACAGTACGAGCCCCTTTTCTCTGCACTTGTCGAGTACAAGCTCCTTCTCTCTGTACTTGCACAGTGCGGACTCCTCCTCTCTGTACTAGCCCAATATGATCTCCTTCTCTCTGTACGAACCCAGTACGAGCCCCTTTTCTCTGAACTAGCCCAGTACGAGCCCCTTTTCTCTGCAATAGCACAGAATGACCTCCCACTCTCTGTACTAGTCCAGTACGAGCTCCTACTCTCTGTACTCGCCCAGTACGAGCCCCTCCTCTCTGTACTAACCCAGTACGAGCCCCTTTTCTCTGTACTAGCCCACTATGATCTCCTTCTCTCTGTACTAACCCAGTAAGAACTCCTTGTCTCTGCACTAGCACAGTACGAGCCCCTTTTCTCTGCACTTGCCGAGTACACGCTCCTTCTCTCTGTACTTGCACAGTGCGGACTCCTCCTCTCTGTACTAGCCCAATATGATCTCCTTCTCTCTGTACTAACCCAGTAAGAACTCCTTGTCTCTGCACTAGCACAGTACGAGCCCCTTGTCTCTGCACTTGCCGAGTACAAGCTCCTTCTCGCTGTACTTGCACAGTGCGGACTCCTCCTCTCTGTACTAGCCCAATATGATCTCCTTCTCTCTGTACGAACCCAGAACGAGCCCCTTTTCTCTGTACTTGCCCAGTACGAGCCCCTTCTCTCAGTACTAACACAGTAAGAACTCCTTCTCTCTGCACTAGCACAGTACGAGCCCCTTTACTGCTCACTTGTACAGTACAAGCTCCTTCTATCTGTACTCGCCCAGTACGAGCCCCTTCTCTCTGCACTAGCCCAGTACGAGCCCCTTTTCTCTGCAATAGCACAGAATGACCTCCCACTCTCTGTACTAGTCCAGTACGAGCTCCTACTCTCTGTACTCGCCCAGTACGAGCCCCTCCTCTCTGTACTAACCCAGTACGAGCCCCTTTTCTCTGTACTAGCCCACTATGATCTCCTTCTCTCTGTACTAACCCAGTAAGAACTCCTTGTCTCTGCACTAGCACAGTACGAGCCCCTTTTCTCTGCACTTGTCGAGTACAAGCTCCTTCTCTCTGTACTTGCACAGTGCGGACTCCTCCTCTCTGTACTAGCCGAATATGATCTCCTTCTCTCTGTACTAACCCAGTAAGAACTCCTTGTCTCTGCACTAGCACAGTACGAGCCCCTTTTCTCTGCACTTGCCGAGTACAAGCTCCTTCTCTCTGTACTTGCACAGTGCGGACTCCTCCTCTCTGTACTTGCCCAATATGATCTCCTTCTCTCTGTACGAACCCAGAACGAGCCCCTTTTCTCTGTACTTGCCCAGTACGAGCCCCTTCTCTCAGTACTAACACAGTAAGAACTCCTTCTCTCTGCACTAGCACAGTACGAGCCCCTTTACTGCTCACTTGCCCAGTACAAGCTCCTTCTCTCTGTACTCGCCCAGTACGAGCCCCTTCTCTCTGCACTAGCCCACTAGGACCCCCTTCTCTCTGTACGAGCCCAGGAGGAGCTCCTCCTCTCTATACTAGCACGTTACGAGCCCCTTCTCTCTGTAATAACCCAGTACGAGCCCCTTTCTCTCTGTACTAACCCAGTTCCAGCCCCTTCTCTCTGTACTAACCCAGTACCAGCCCCTTCTCTCTGTACTAACCCAGTACCAGCCCCTTCTCTCTGTACTAACCCAGTACCAGCCCCTTCTCTCTGTTTTTGTCCAGTACCAGCCCCTTTTTGATGCACTAGCCCATACGAGCTTCTTCTCTCTGCACTAGCACAGTAGGAGAACCTTCTCTCTGCACTAGCCCAGTACGAGACACTTTTCTCTGTACTAGCCCAGTATGAGCTCCTTCTCTCTCTACTAACCCAGTATGAGCTCCTTCTCTCTCTACTAACCAAGTACGACTCCCTTCTCTCTTTACTTGCCCAGTACGAGCCCCTCCTCTCTGTACTTGCCCAGTACGAGCCTCTTTTCTCTGTACTAGCCCAGTACGAGCCCCTTTTCTCTGTACTTGCCCAGTATGAGCCCCTTCTCTCCGTACTAGCCCAGTAAGAACTCCTTCTATCTGCACTAGCACAGTACGAGACGCTTTTCTCTGCACTTGCCCAGTACAAGCTCATTCTCTCTGTACTTGCACAGTGCAGACTCCTCCTCTCTGTACTAGCCCAATATGAGCTGCTTCTCTCTGTACTAGCCCAGTACGAGCCCCTTCTCTGTGTACTAACCCAGTAAGAACTCCTTGTCGCTGCACTAGCACAGTACGAGCCCCTTTTCTCTGCACTTGCCGAGTACAAGCTCCTTCTCTCTGTACTTGCACAGTGCGGACTCCTCCTCTCTGTACTAGCCCAATATGATCTCCTTCTCTCTGTACGAACCCAGTACGAGCCCCTTTTCTCTGTACTAGCCCAGTACGAGCCCCTTTTCTCTGCAATAGCACAGAATGACCTCCCACTCTCTGTACTAGTCCAGTACGAGCTCCTTCTCTCTGTACTCGCCCACTACGAGCCCCTCCTCTCTGTACTAACCCAGTACGAGCCCCTTTTCTCTGTACTAGCCCACTATGATCTCCTTCTCTCTGTACTAACCCAGTAAGAACTCCTTGTCTCTGCACTAGCACAGTACGAGCCCCTTTTCTCTGCACTTGCCGAGTACAAGCTCCTTCTCTCTGTACTTGCACAGTGCGGACTCCTCCTCTCTGTACTAGCCGAATATGATCTCCTTCTCTCTGTACTAACCCAGTAAGAACTCCTTGTCTCTGCACTAGCACAGTATGAGCCCCTTTTCTCTGCACTTGCCGAGTACAAGCTCCTTCTCTCTGTACTTGCACAGTGCGGACTCCTCCTCTCTGTACTTGCCCAATATGATCTCCTTCTCTCTGTACGAACCCAGAACGAGCCCCTTTTCTCTGTACTTGCCCAGTACGAGCCCCTTCTCTCAGTACTAACACAGTAAGAACTCCTTCTCTCTGCACTAGCACAGTACGAGCCCCTTTACTGCTCACTTGCCCAGTACAAGCTCCTTCTCTCTGTACTCGCCCAGTACGAGCCCCTTCTCTCTGCACTAGCCCACTAGGAGCCCCTTCTCTCTGTACGAGCCCAGGAGGAGCTCCTCCTCTCTATACTAGCACGTTACGAGCCCCTTCTCTCTGTAATAACCCAGTACGAGCCCCTTTCTCTCTGTACTAACCCAGTTCCAGCCCCTTCTCTCTGTACTAACCCAGTACCAGCCCCTTCTCTCTGTACTAACCCAGTACGAGCTCCTTCTCTCTGTTTTTGTCCAGTACGAGCCCCTTTTTGATGCACTAGCCCATACGAGCTTCTTCTCTCTGCACTCGCACAGTAGGAGAACCTTCTCTCTGCACTAGCCCAATATGAGCTCCTTCTCTCTGTACTCGTCCAGTACGAGCTCCTTCTATATGTACTAGACCAGTACGAGCTCCTTCTATATGTACTAGACCAGTACGAGCTCCTTCTATATGTACTAGACCAGTACGAGCTCCTTCTATATGTACTAGACCAGTACGAGCTCCTTCTCTCTGTATTAACATAGTATGAGCTCCTTCTCTCTGTACTAACCAAGTACGAGTCCCTTCTCTCTGTACTTGCCCAGTACGAGCCCCTTCTCTCTGTACTTGACAAGTACAAGCTCCTTCTCTCTACTAGACCAGTACAAGCCCCTTTTCTCTGCACTAGCCCAGTACGTGCTCCTTCTCTCTGTACTAACTAAGTACGAGTCCCTTCTCTCTGTACTTGCCCATTACGAGCTCCTTCTCTCTGTACTAACCAAGTACGAGCTCCTTCTCTCTGTCCTCGCCCAGTACGAGCCCCTCCTCTCTGTACTTGCAAAGTACGAGCCCCTTTTCTCTGTACTAGCCCAGTACCAGCCCGTTCTCTCTGTACTAACACAGTAAGACCTCCTTCTCTCTGCACTAGCACAGTATGAGCCCCTTTTCTCTGCACTTGCCGACTACAAGCTCCTTCTCTATGTACTTGCACAGTGCGGACTCCTCCTCTCTGTACTAGCCCAACATGAGCTCCTTCTCTCTGTACGAACCCAGTACGAGCCCCTTCTCTCTGTACTAGCCCAGTACGAGCCCCTTTTCTTTGCACTAGCACAGAACGACCTCCTTTTCTCTGTACTGGTCCAGTACGAGCCCCTTCTCTCTGTACTAACCCAGTATGAGTTCCTTCTCTCTGTACTAAAAAAGTACGAGCTCCTTCTCTCTGTACTCGCCAAGTACGAGCCCCTGCTCTCTGTACTTGCCCAGTACGAGCCCCTTCTCTCTGCACTTGCCCAGTACGAGCCCGTTCTCTCTGTACTAGCCCAGTACGAGCCCCTTTTCTCTGCAATAGCACAGAATGACCTCCCACTCTCTGTACTAGTCCAGTACGAGCTCCTACTCTCTGTACTCGCCCAGTACGAGCCCCTCCTCTCTGTACTAACCCAGTACGAGCCCCTTTTCTCTGTACTAGCCCACTATGATCTCCTTCTCTCTGTACTAACCCAGTAAGAACTCCTTGTCTCTGCACTAGCACAGTACGAGCCCCTTTTCTCTGCACTTGCCGAGTACAAGCTCCTTCTCTCTGTACTTGCACAGTGCGGACTCCTCCTCTCTGTACTTGCCCAATATGATCTCCTTCTCTCTGTACGAACCCAGAACGAGCCCCTTTTCTCTGTACTTGCCCAGTACGAGCCCCTTCTCTCAGTACTAACACAGTAAGAACTCCTTCTCTCTGCACTAGCACAGTACGAGCCCCTTTACTGCTCACTTGCCCAGTACAAGCTCCTTCTCTCTGTACTCGCCCAGTACGAGCCCCTTCTCTCTGCACTAGCCCACTAGGAGCCCCTTCTCTCTGTACGAGCCCAGGAGGAGCTCCTCCTCTCTATACTAGCACGTTACGAGCCCCTTCTCTCTGTAATAACCCAGTACGAGCCCCTTTCTCTCTGTACTAACCCAGTTCCAGCCCCTTCTCTCTGTACTAACCCAGTACCAGCCCCTTCTCTCTGTACTAACCCAGTACGAGCTCCTTCTCTCTGTTTTTGTCCAGTACGAGCCCCTTTTTGATGCACTAGCCCATACGAGCTTCTTCTCTCTGCACTCGCACAGTAGGAGAACCTTCTCTCTGCACTAGCCCAATATGAGCTCCTTCTCTCTGTACTCGTCCAGTACGAGCTCCTTCTATATGTACTAGACCAGTACGAGCTCCTTCTATATGTACTAGACCAGTACGAGCTCCTTCTCTCTGTATTAACACAGTATGAGCTCCTTCTCTCTGTACTAACCAAGTACGAGTCCCTTCTCTCTGTACTTGCCCAGTACGAGCCCCTTCTCTCTGTACTTGACAAGTACAAGCTCCTTCTCTCTACTAGACCAGTACAAGCCCCTTTTCTCTGCACTAGCCCAGTACGTGCTCCTTCTCTCTGTCCTAACCAAGTACGAGCTCCTTCTCTCTGTACTCGCCCAGTACGAGACACTTTTCTCTGTACTAGCCCAGTATGAGCTCCTTCTCTCTCTACTAACCCAGTATGAGCTCCTTCTCTCTCTACTAACCAAGTACGACTCCCTTCTCTCTTTACTTGCCCAGTACGAGCCCCTCCTCTCTGTACTTGCCCAGTACGAGCCTCTTTTCTCTGTACTAGCCCAGTACGAGCCCCTTTTCTCTGTACTTGCCCAGTATGAGCCCCTTCTCTCCGTACTAGCCCAGTAAGAACTCCTTCTATCTGCACTAGCACAGTACGAGACGCTTTTCTCTGCACTTGCCCAGTACAAGCTCATTCTCTCTGTACTTGCACAGTGCAGACTCCTCCTCTCTGTACTAGCCCAATATGAGCTCCTTCTCTCTGTACTAGCCCAGTACGAGCCCCTTCTCTGTGTACTAGCCCAGTAAGAACTCCTTGTCGCTGCACGAGCACAGTATGAGCCCCTTTTCTCTGCACTTGTCGAGTACAAGCTCCTTCTCTCTGTACTTACACAGTGCGGACTCCTCCTCTCTGTACTAGCCCAATATGATCTCCTTCTCTCTGTACGAACCCAGTACGAGCCCCTTTTCTCTGTACTAGCCCAGTACGAGCCCCTTTTCTCTGCAATAGCACAGAATGACCTCCCACTCTCTGTACTAGTCCAGTACGAGCTCCTACTCTCTGTACTCGCCCAGTACGAGCCCCTCCTCTCTGTACTAACCCAGTACGAGCCCCTTTTCTCTGTACTAGCCCACTATGATCTCTTTCTCTCTGTACTAACCCAGTAAGAACTCCTTGTCTCTGCACTAGCACAGTACGAGCCCCTTTTCTCTGCACTTGCCGAGTACACGCTCCTTCTCTCTGTACTTGCACAGTGCGGACTCCTCCTCTCTGTACTAGCCCAATATGATCTCCTTCTCTCTGTACTAACCCAGTAAGAACTCCTTGTCTCTGCATTAGCACAGTACGAGCCCCTTGTCTCTGCACTTGCCGAGTACAAGCTCCTTCTCTCTGTACTTGCACAGTGCGGACTCCTCCTCTCTGTACTAGCCCAATATGATCTCCTTCTCTCTGTACGAACCCAGAACGAGCCCTTTTTCTCTGTATTTGCCCAGTACGAGCCCCTTCTCTCAGTACTAACACAGTAAGAACTCCTTCTCTCTGCACTAGCACAGTACGAGCCCCTTTACTGCTCACTTGTACAGTACAAGCTCCTTCTATCTGTACTCGCCCAGTACGAGCCCCTTCTCTCTGCACTAGCCCACTAGGAGCCCCTTCTCTCTGTACGAGCCCAGGAGGAGCTCCTCCTCTCTATACTAGCACGTTACGAGCCCCTTCTCTCTGTAATAACCCAGTACGAGCCCCTTTCTCTCTGTACTAACCCAGTTCCAGCCCCTTCTCTCTGTACTAATCCAGTACCAGCCCCTTCTCTCTGTACTAACCCAGTACCAGCCCCTTCTCTCTGTACTAACCCAGTACCAGCCCCTTCTCTCTGTTTTTGTCCAGTACCAGCCCCTTTTTGATGCACTAGCCCATACGAGCTTCTTCTCTCTGCACTAGCACAGTAGGAGAACCTTCTCTCTGCACTAGCCCAGTACGAGACACTTTTCTCTGTACTAGCCCAGTATGAGCTCCTTCTCTCTCTACTAACCCAGTATGAGCTCCTTCTCTCTCTACTAACCAAGTACGACTCCCTTCTCTCTTTACTTGCCCAGTACGAGCCCCTCCTCTCTGTACTTGCCCAGTACGAGCCTCTTTTCTCTGTACTAGCCCAGTACGAGCCCCTTTTCTCTGTACTTGCCCAGTATGAGCCCCTTCTCTCCGTACTAGCCCAGTAAGAACTCCTTCTATCTGCACTAGCACAGTACGAGCCCCTTTTCTCTGCACTTGCCGAGTACAAGCTCCTTCTCTCTGTACTTGCACAGTGCGGACTCCTCCTCTCTGTACTTGCCCAATATGATCTCCTTCTCTCTGTACGAACCCAGAACGAGCCCCTTTTCTCTGTACTTGCCCAGTACGAGCCCCTTCTCTCAGTACTAACACAGTAAGAACTCCTTCTCTCTGCACTAGCACAGTACGAGCCCCTTTACTGCTCACTTGCCCAGTACAAGCTCCTTCTCTCTGTACTCGCCCAGTACGAGCCCCTTCTCTCTGCACTAGCCCACTAGGAGCCTCTTCTCTCTGTACGAGCCCAGGAGGAGCTCCTCCTCTCTATACTAGCACGTTACGAGCCCCTTCTCTCTGTAATAACCCAGTACGAGCCCCTTTCTCTCTGTACTAACCCAGTTCCAGCCCCTTCTCTCTGTACTAACCCAGTACCAGCCCCTTCTCTCTGTACTAACCCAGTACCAGCCCCTTCTCTCTGTACTAACCCAGTACGAGCTCCTTCTCTCTGTTTTTGTCCCGTACGAGCCCCTTTTTGATGCACTAGCCCATACGAGCTTCTTCTCTCTGCACTCGCACAGTAGGAGAACCTTCTCTCTGCACTAGCCCAATATGAGCTCCTTCTCTCTGTACTCGTCCAGTACGAGCTCCTTCTATATGTACTAGACCAGTACGAGCTCCTTCTATATGTACTAGACCAGTACGAGCGCCTTCTCTCTGTATTAACACAGTATGAGCTCCTTCTCTCTGTACTAACCAAGTACGAGTCCCTTCTCTCTGTACTTGCCCAGTACGAGCCCCTTCTCTCTGTACTTGACAAGTACAAGCTCCTTCGCTCTACTAGAACAGTACAAGCCCCTTTTCTCTGCACTAGCCCAGTACGTGCTCCTTCTCTCTGTCCTAACCAAGTACGAGCTCCTTCTCTCTGTACTCGCCCAGTACGAGACACTTTTCTCTGTACTAGCCCAGTATGAGCTCCTTCTCTCTCTACTACCCCAGTATGAGCTCCTTCTCTCTCTACTAACCAAGTACGACTCCCTTCTCTCTTTACTTGCCCAGTACGAACCCCTCCTCTCTGTACTTGCCCAGTACGAGCCTCTTTTCTCTGTACTAGCCCAGTACGAGCCCCTTTTCTCTGTATTTGCCCAGTATGAGCCCCTTCTCTCCGTACTAGCCCAGTAAGAACTCCTTCTATCTGCACTAGCACAGTACGAGACGCTTTTCTCTGCACTTGCCCAGTACAAGCTCATTCTCTCTGTACTTGCACAGTGCAGACTCCTCCTCTCTGTACTAGCCCAATATGAGCTCCTTCTCTCTGTACTAGCCCAGTACGAGCCCCTTCTCTGTGTACTAACCCAGTAAGAACTCCTTGTCGCTGCACGAGCACAGTACGAGCCCCTTTTCTCTGCACTTGTCGAGTACAAGCTCCTTCTCTCTGTACTTGCACAGTGCGGACTCCTCCTCTCTGTACTAGCCCAATATGATCTCCTTCTCTCTGTACGAACCCAGTACGAGCCCCTTTTCTCTGTACTAGCCCAGTACGAGCCCCTTTTCTCTGCAATAGCACAGAATGACCTCCCACTCTCTGTACTAGTCCAGTACGAGCTCCTACTCTCTGTACTAACGCAGTACGAGCCCCTTTTCTCTGTACTAGCCCACTATGATCTCCTTCTCTCTGTACTAACCCAGTAAGAACTCCTTGTCTCTGCACTAGCACAGTACGAGCCCCTTTTCTCTGCACTTGCCGAGTACACGCTCCTTCTCTCTGTACTTGCACAGTGTGGACTCCTCCTCTCTGTACTAGCCCAATATGATCTCCTTCTCTCTGTACTAACCCAGTAAGAACTCCTTGTCTCTGCACTAGCACAGTACGAGCCCCTTGTCTCTGCACTTGCCGAGTACAAGCTCCTTCTCGCTGTACTTGCACAGTGCGGACTCCTCCTCTCTGTACTAGCCCAATATGATCTCCTTCTCTCTGTACGAACCCAGAACGAGCCCCTTTTCTCTGTACTTGCCCAGTACGAGCCCCTTCTCTCAGTACTAACACAGTAAGAACTCCTTCTCTCTGCACTAGCACAGTACGAGCCCCTTTACTGCTCACTTGTACAGTACAAGCTCCTTCTATCTGTACTCGCCCAGTACGAGCCCCTTCTCTCTGCACTAGCCCACTAGGAGCCCCTTCTCTCTGTACGAGCCCAGGAGGAGCTCCTCCTCTCTATACTAGCACGTTACGAGCCCCTTCTCTCTGTAATAACCCAGTACGAGACCCTTTCTCTCTGTACTAACCCAGTTCCAGCCCCTTCTCTCTGTACTAATCCAGTACCAGCCCCTTCTCTCTGTACTAACCCAGTACCAGCCCCTTCTCTCTGTACTAACCCAGTACCAGCCCCTTCTCTCTGTTTTTGTCCAGTACCAGCCCCTTTTTGATGCACTAGCCCATACGAGCTTCTTCTCTCTGCACTAGCACAGTAGGAGAACCTTCTCTCTGCACTAGCCCAGTACGAGACACTTTTCTCTGTACTAGCCCAGTATGAGCTCCTTCTCTCTCTACTAACCCAGTATGAGCTCCTTCTCTCTCTACTAACCAAGTACGACTCCCTTCTCTCTTTACTTGCCCAGTACGAGCCCCTCCTCTCTGTACTTGCCCAGTACGAGCCTCTTTTCTCTGTACTAGCCCAGTACGAGCCCCTTTTCTCTGTACTTGCCCAGTATGAGCCCCTTCTCTCCGTACTAG
The DNA here is from genome assembly GCF_017639515.1 of Carcharodon carcharias. Lineage (NCBI taxonomy): Eukaryota > Metazoa > Chordata > Chondrichthyes > Lamniformes > Lamnidae > Carcharodon > Carcharodon carcharias. The sequence goes on along the minus strand of NC_054488.1, from coordinate 4,261,028 downwards.
CCCAGTAAGAACTCCTTCTATCTGCACTAGCACAGTACGAGCCCCTTTTCTCTGCACTTGCCGAGTACAAGCTCCTTCTCTCTGTACTTGCACAGTGCGGACTCCTCCTCTCTGTACTTGCCCAATATGATCTCCTTCTCTCTGTACGAACCCAGAACGAGCCCCTTTTCTCTGTACTTGCCCAGTACGAGCCCCTTCTCTCAGTACTAACACAGTAAGAACTCCTTCTCTCTGCACTAGCACAGTACGAGCCCCTTTACTGCTCACTTGTACAGTACAAGCTCCTTCTATCTGTACTCGCCCAGTACGAGCCCCTTCTCTCTGCACTAGCCCACTAGGAGCCCCTTCTCTCTGTACGAGCCCAGGAGGAGCTCCTCCTCTCTATACTAGCACGTTACGAGCCCCTTCTCTCTGTAATAACCCAGTACGAGCCCCTTTCTCTCTGTACTAACCCAGTTCCAGCCCCTTCTCTCTGTACTAACCCAGTACCAGCCCCTTCTCTCTGTACTAACCCAGTACGAGCTCCTTCTCTCTGTTTTTGTCCAGTACGAGCCCCTTTTTGATGCACTAGCCCATACGAGCTTCTTCTCTCTGCACTCGCACAGTAGGAGAACCTTCTCTCTGCACTAGCCCAATATGAGCTCCTTCTCTCTGTACTCGTCCAGTACGAGCTCCTTCTATATGTACTAGACCAGTACGAGCTCCTTCTATATGTACTCGTCCAGTACGAGCTCCTTCTATATGTACTAGACCAGTACGAGCTCCTTCTATATGTACTAGACCAGTACGAGCTCCTTCTCTCTGTATTAACACAGTATGAGCTCCTTCTCTCTGTACTAACCAAGTACGAGCTCCTTCTCTCTGTACTCGCCCAGTACGAGACACTTTTCTCTGTACTAGCCCAGTATGAGCTCCTTCTCTCTCTACTACCCCAGTATGAGCTCCTTCTCTCTCTACTAACCAAGTACGACTCCCTTCTCTCTTTACTTGCCCAGTACGAGCCCCTCCTCTCTGTACTTGCCCAGTACGAGCCTCTTTTCTCTGTACTAGCCCAGTACGAGCCCCTTTTCTCTGTATTTGCCCAGTATGAGCCCCTTCTCTCCGTACTAGCCCAGTAAGAACTCCTTCTATCTGCACTAGCACAGTACGAGACGCTTTTCTCTGCACTTGCCCAGTACAAGCTCATTCTCTCTGTACTTGCACAGTGCAGACTCCTCCTCTCTGTACTAGCCCAATATGAGCTCCTTCTCTCTGTACTAGCCCAGTACGAGCCCCTTCTCTGTGTACTAACCCAGTAAGAACTCCTTGTCGCTGCACGAGCACAGTACGAGCCCCTTTTCTCTGCACTTGTCGAGTACAAGCTCCTTCTCTCTGTACTTGCACAGTGCGGACTCCTCCTCTCTGTACTAGCCCAATATGATCTCCTTCTCTCTGTACGAACCCAGTACGAGCCCCTTTTCTCTGTACTAGCCCAGTACGAGCCCCTTTTCTCTGCAATAGCACAGAATGACCTCCCACTCTCTGTACTAGTCCAGTACGAGCTCCTACTCTCTGTACTAACCCAGTACGAGCCCCTTTTCTCTGTACTAGCCCACTATGATCTCCTTCTCTCTGTACTAACCCAGTAAGAACTCCTTGTCTCTGCACTAGCACAGTACGAGCCCCTTTTCTCTGCACTTGCCGAGTACACGCTCCTTCTCTCTGTACTTGCACAGTGTGGACTCCTCCTCTCTGTACTAGCCCAATATGATCTCCTTCTCTCTGTACTAACCCAGTAAGAACTCCTTGTCTCTGCACTAGCACAGTACGAGCCCCTTGTCTCTGCACTTGCCGAGTACAAGCTCCTTCTCGCTGTACTTGCACAGTGCGGACTCCTCCTCTCTGTACTAGCCCAATATGATCTCCTTCTCTCTGTACGAACCCAGAACGAGCCCCTTTTCTCTGTACTTGCCCAGTACGAGCCCCTTCTCTCAGTACTAACACAGTAAGAACTCCTTCTCTCTGCACTAGCACAGTACGAGCCCCTTTACTGCTCACTTGTACAGTACAAGCTCCTTCTATCTGTACTCGCCCAGTACGAGCCCCTTCTCTCTGCACTAGCCCACTAGGAGCCCCTTCTCTCTGTACGAGCCCAGGAGGAGCTCCTCCTCTCTATACTAGCACGTTACGAGCCCCTTCTCTCTGTAATAACCCAGTACGAGCCCCTTTCTCTCTGTACTAACCCAGTTCCAGCCCCTTCTCTCTGTACTAACCCAGTACCAGCCCCTTCTCTCTGTACTAACCCAGTACCAGCCCCTTCTCTCTGTACTAACCCAGTACCAGCCCCTTCTCTCTGTTTTTGTCCAGTACCAGCCCCTTTTTGATGCACTAGCCCATACGAGCTTCTTCTCTCTGCACTAGCACAGTAGGAGAACCTTCTCTCTGCACTAGCCCAGTACGAGACACTTTTCTCTGTACTAGCCCAGTATGAGCTCCTTCTCTCTCTACTAACCCAGTATGAGCTCCTTCTCTCTCTACTAACCAAGTACGACTCCCTTCTCTCTTTACTTGCCCAGTACGAGCCCCTCCTCTCTGTACTTGCCCAGTACGAGCCTCTTTTCTCTGTACTAGCCCAGTACGAGCCCCTTTTCTCTGTACTTGCCCAGTATGAGCCCCTTCTCTCCGTACTAGCCCAGTAAGAACTCCTTCTATCTGCACTAGCACAGTACGAGACGCTTTTCTCTGCACTTGCCCAGTACAAGCTCATTCTCTCTGTACTTGCACAGTGCAGACTCCTCCTCTCTGTACTAGCCCAATATGAGCTGCTTCTCTCTGTACTAGCCCAGTACGAGCCCCTTCTCTGTGTACTAACCCAGTAAGAACTCCTTGTCGCTGCACTAGCACAGTACGAGCCCCTTTTCTCTGCACTTGCCGAGTACAAGCTCCTTCTCTCTGTACTTGCACAGTGCGGACTCCTCCTCTCTGTACTAGCCCAATATGATCTCCTTCTCTCTGTACGAACCCAGTACGAGCCCCTTTTCTCTGTACTAGCCCAGTACGAGCCCCTTTTCTCTGCAATAGCACAGAATGACCTCCCACTCTCTGTACTAGTCCAGTACGAGCTCCTTCTCTCTGTACTCGCCCACTACGAGCCCCTCCTCTCTGTACTAACCCAGTACGAGCCCCTTTTCTCTGTACTAGCCCACTATGATCTCCTTCTCTCTGTACTAACCCAGTAAGAACTCCTTGTCTCTGCACTAGCACAGTACGAGCCCCTTTTCTCTGCACTTGCCGAGTACAAGCTCCTTCTCTCTGTACTTGCACAGTGCGGACTCCTCCTCTCTGTACTAGCCGAATATGATCTCCTTCTCTCTGTACTAACCCAGTAAGAACTCCTTGTCTCTGCACTAGCACAGTACGAGCCCCTTTTCTCTGCACTTGCCGAGTACAAGCTCCTTCTCTCTGTACTTGCACAGTGCGGACTCCTCCTCTCTGTACTTGCCCAATATGATCTCCTTCTCTCTGTACGAACCCAGAACGAGCCCCTTTTCTCTGTACTTGCCCAGTACGAGCCCCTTCTCTCAGTACTAACACAGTAAGAACTCCTTCTCTCTGCACTAGCACAGTACGAGCCCCTTTACTGCTCACTTGCCCAGTACAAGCTCCTTCTCTCTGTACTCGCCCAGTACGAGCCCCTTCTCTCTGCACTAGCCCACTAGGAGCCCCTTCTCTCTGTACGAGCCCAGGAGGAGCTCCTCCTCTCTATACTAGCACGTTACGAGCCCCTTCTCTCTGTAATAACCCAGTACGAGCCCCTTTCTCTCTGTACTAACCCAGTTCCAGCCCCTTCTCTCTGTACTAACCCAGTACCAGCCCCTTCTCTCTGTACTAACCCAGTACGAGCTCCTTCTCTCTGTTTTTGTCCAGTACGAGCCCCTTTTTGATGCACTAGCCCATACGAGCTTCTTCTCTCTGCACTCGCACAGTAGGAGAACCTTCTCTCTGCACTAGCCCAATATGAGCTCCTTCTCTCTGTACTCGTCCAGTACGAGCTCCTTCTATATGTACTAGACCAGTACGAGCTCCTTCTATATGTACTAGACCAGTACGAGCTCCTTCTATATGTACTAGACCAGTACGAGCTCCTTCTATATGTACTAGACCAGTACGAGCTCCTTCTCTCTGTATTAACCAAGTACGAGTCCCTTCTCTCTGTACTTGACAAGTACAAGCTCCTTCTCTCTACTAGACCAGTACAAGCCCCTTTTCTCTGCACTAGCCCAGTACGTGCTCCTTCTCTCTGTACTAACTAAGTACGAGTCCCTTCTCTCTGTACTTGCCCATTACGAGCTCCTTCTCTCTGTACTAACCAAGTACGAGCTCCTTCTCTCTGTCCTCGCCCAGTACGAGCCCCTCCTCTCTGTACTTGCAAAGTACGAGCCCCTTTTCTCTGTACTAGCCCAGTACCAGCCCGTTCTCTCTGTACTAACACAGTAAGACCTCCTTCTCTCTGCACTAGCACAATATGAGCCCCTTTTCTCTGCACTTGCCGACTACAAGCTCCTTCTCTATGTACTTGCACAGTGCGGACTCCTCCTCTCTGTACTAGCCCAACATGAGCTCCTTCTCTCTGTACGAACCCAGTACGAGCCCCTTCTCTCTGTACTAGCCCAGTACGAGCCCCTTTTCTTTGCACTAGCACAGAACGACCTCCTTTTCTCTGTACTGGTCCAGTACGAGCCCCTTCTCTCTGTACTAACCCAGTATGAGTTCCTTCTCTCTGTACTAAAAAAGTACGAGCTCCTTCTCTCTGTACTCGCCAAGTACGAGCCCCTGCTCTCTGTACTTGCCCAGTACGAGCCCCTTCTCTCTGCACTAGCCCACTAGGAGCCCCTTCTCTCTGTACGAGCCCAGGAGGAGCTCCTCCTCTCTATACTAGCACGTTACGAGCCCCTTCTCTCTGTAATAACCCAGTACGAGCCCCTTTCTCTCTGTACTAACCCAGTTCCAGCCCCTTCTCTCTGTACTAACCCAGTACCAGCCCCTTCTCTCTGTACTAACCCAGTACGAGCTCCTTCTCTCTGTTTTTGTCCAGTACGAGCCCCTTTTTGATGCACTAGCCCATACGAGCTTCTTCTCTCTGCACTCGCACAGTAGGAGAACCTTCTCTCTGCACTAGCCCAATATGAGCTCCTTCTCTCTGTACTCGTCCAGTACGAGCTCCTTCTATATGTACTAGACCAGTACGAGCTCCTTCTATATGTACTAGACCAGTACGAGCTCCTTCTCTCTGTATTAACACAGTATGAGCTCCTTCTCTCTGTACTAACCAAGTACGAGTCCCTTCTCTCTGTACTTGCCCAGTACGAGCCCCTTCTCTCTGTACTTGACAAGTACAAGCTCCTTCTCTCTACTAGACCAGTACAAGCCCCTTTTCTCTGCACTAGCCCAGTACGTGCTCCTTCTCTCTGTCCTAACCAAGTACGAGCTCCTTCTCTCTGTACTCGCCCAGTACGAGACACTTTTCTCTGTACTAGCCCAGTATGAGCTCCTTCTCTCTCTACTAACCCAGTATGAGCTCCTTCTCTCTCTACTAACCAAGTACGACTCCCTTCTCTCTTTACTTGCCCAGTACGAGCCCCTCCTCTCTGTACTTGCCCAGTACGAGCCTCTTTTCTCTGTACTAGCCCAGTACGAGCCCCTTTTCTCTGTATTTGCCCAGTATGAGCCCCTTCTCTCCGTACTAGCCCAGTAAGAACTCCTTCTATCTGCACTAGCACAGTACGAGACGCTTTTCTCTGCACTTGCCCAGTACAAGCTCATTCTCTCTGTACTTGCACAGTGCAGACTCCTCCTCTCTGTACTAGCCCAATATGAGCTCCTTCTCTCTGTACTAGCCCAGTACGAGCCCCTTCTCTGTGTACTAACCCAGTAAGAACTCCTTGTCGCTGCACGAGCACAGTACGAGCCCCTTTTCTCTGCACTTGTCGAGTACAAGCTCCTTCTCTCTGTACTTGCACAGTGCGGACTCCTCCTCTCTGTACTAGCCCAATATGATCTCCTTCTCTCTGTACGAACCCAGTACGAGCCCCTTTTCTCTGTACTAGCCCAGTACGAGCCCCTTTTCTCTGCAATAGCACAGAATGACCTCCCACTCTCTGTACTAGTCCAGTACGAGCTCCTACTCTCTGTACTCGCCCAGTACGAGCCCCTCCTCTCTGTACTAACCCAGTACGAGCCCCTTTTCTCTGTACTAGCTCACTATGATCTCCTTCTCTCTGTACTAACCCAGTAAGAACTCCTTGTCTCTGCACTAGCACAGTACGAGCCCCTTTTCTCTGCAATTGCTGAGTACACGCTCCTTCTCTCTGTACTTGCACAGTGCGGACTCCTCCTCTCTGTACTAGCCCAATATGATCTCCTTCTCTCTGTACTAACCCAGTAAGAACTCCTTGTCTCTGCACTAGCACAGTACGAGCCCCTTGTCTCTGCACTTGCCGAGTACAAGCTCCTTCTCGCTGTACTTGCACAGTGCGGACTCCTCCTCTCTGTACTAGCCCAATATGATCTCCTTCTCTCTGTACGAACCCAGAACGAGCCCCTTTTCTCTGTACTTGCCCAGTACGAGCCCCTTCTCTCAGTACTAACACAGTAAGAACTCCTTCTCTCTGCACTAGCACAGTACGAGCCCCTTTACTGCTCACTTGTACAGTACAAGCTCCTTCTATCTGTACTCGCCCAGTACGAGCCCCTTCTCTCTGCACTAGCCCACTAGGAGCCCCTTCTCTCTGTACGAGCCCAGGAGGAGCTCCTCCTCTCTATACTAGCACGTTACGAGCCCCTTCTCTCTGTAATAACCCAGTACGAGCCCCTTTCTCTCTGTACTAACCCAGTTCCAGCCCCTTCTCTCTGTACTAACCCAGTACCAGCCCCTTCTCTCTGTACTAACCCAGTACCAGCCCCTTCTCTCTGTACTAACCCAGTACCAGCCCCTTCTCTCTGTTTTTGTCCAGTACCAGCCCCTTTTTGATGCACTAGCCCATACGAGCTTCTTCTCTCTGCACTAGCACAGTAGGAGAACCTTCTCTCTGCACTAGCCCAGTACGAGACACTTTTCTCTGTACTAGCCCAGTATGAGCTCCTTCTCTCTCTACTAACCCAGTATGAGCTCCTTCTCTCTCTACTAACCAAGTACGACTCCCTTCTCTCTTTACTTGCCCAGTACGAGCCCCTCCTCTCTGTACTTGCCCAGTACGAGCCTCTTTTCTCTGTACTAGCCCAGTACGAGCCCCTTTTCTCTGTACTTGCCCAGTATGAGCCCCTTCTCTCCGTACTAGCCCAGTAAGAACTCCTTCTATCTGCACTAGCACAGTACGAGACGCTTTTCTCTGCACTTGCCCAGTACAAGCTCATTCTCTCTGTACTTGCACAGTGCAGACTCCTCCTCTCTGTACTAGCCCAATATGAGCTGCTTCTCTCTGTACTAGCCCAGTACGAGCCCCTTCTCTGTGTACTAACCCAGTAAGAACTCCTTGTCGCTGCACTAGCACAGTACGAGCCCCTTTTCTCTGCACTTGCCGAGTACAAGCTCCTTCTCTCTGTACTTGCACAGTGCGGACTCCTCCTCTCTGTACTAGCCCAATATGATCTCCTTCTCTCTGTACGAACCCAGTACGAGCCCCTTTTCTCTGTACTAGCCCAGTACGAGCCCCTTTTCTCTGCAATAGCACAGAATGACCTCCCACTCTCTGTACTAGTCCAGTACGAGCTCCTTCTCTCTGTACTCGCCCACTACGAGCCCCTCCTCTCTGTACTAACCCAGTACGAGCCCCTTATCTCTGTACTAGCCCACTATGATCTCCTTCTCTCTGTACTAACCCAGTAAGAACTCCTTGTCTCTGCACTAGCACAGTACGAGCCCCTTTTCTCTGCACTTGCCGAGTACAAGCTCCTTCTCTCTGTACTTGCACAGTGCGGACTCCTCCTCTCTGTACTAGCCGAATATGATCTCCTTCTCTCTGTACTAACCCAGTAAGAACTCCTTGTCTCTGCACTAGCACAGTACGAGCCCCTTTTCTCTGCACTTGCCGAGTACAAGCTCCTTCTCTCTGTACTTGCACAGTGCGGACTCCTCCTCTCTGTACTTGCCCAATATGATCTCCTTCTCTCTGTACGAACCCAGAACGAGCCCCTTTTCTCTGTACTTGCCCAGTACGAGCCCCTTCTCTCAGTACTAACACAGTAAGAACTCCTTCTCTCTGCACTAGCACAGTACGAGCCCCTTTACTGCTCACTTGCCCAGTACAAGCTCCTTCTCTCTGTACTCGCCCAGTACGAGCCCCTTCTCTCTGCACTAGCCCACTAGGAGCCCCTTCTCTCTGTACGAGCCCAGGAGGAGCTCCTCCTCTCTATACTAGCACGTTACGAGCCCCTTCTCTCTGTAATAACCCAGTACGAGCCCCTTTCTCTCTGTACTAACCCAGTTCCAGCCCCTTCTCTCTGTACTAACCCAGTACCAGCCCCTTCTCTCTGTACTAACCCAGTACGAGCTCCTTCTCTCTGTTTTTGTCCAGTACGAGCCCCTTTTTGATGCACTAGCCCATACGAGCTTCTTCTCTCTGCACTCGCACAGTAGGAGAACCTTCTCTCTGCACTAGCCCAATATGAGCTCCTTCTCTCTGTACTCGTCCAGTACGAGCTCCTTCTATATGTACTAGACCAGTACGAGCTCCTTCTATATGTACTAGACCAGTACGAGCTCCTTCTATATGTACTAGACCAGTACGAGCTCCTTCTCTCTGTATTAACCAAGTACGAGTCCCTTCTCTCTGTACTTGACAAGTACAAGCTCCTTCTCTCTACTAGACCAGTACAAGCCCCTTTTCTCTGCACTAGCCCAGTACGTGCTCCTTCTCTCTGTACTAACTAAGTACGAGTCCCTTCTCTCTGTACTTGCCCATTACGAGCTCCTTCTCTCTGTACTAACCAAGTACGAGCTCCTTCTCTCTGTCCTCGCCCAGTACGAGCCCCTCCTCTCTGTACTTGCAAAGTACGAGCCCCTTTTCTCTGTACTAGCCCAGTACCAGCCCGTTCTCTCTGTACTAACACAGTAAGACCTCCTTCTCTCTGCACTAGCACAGTATGAGCCCCTTTTCTCTGCACTTGCCGACTACAAGCTCCTTCTCTATGTACTTGCACAGTGCGGACTCCTCCTCTCTGTACTAGCCCAACATGAGCTCCTTCTCTCTGTACGAACCCAGTACGAGCCCCTTCTCTCTGTACTAGCCCAGTACGAGCCCCTTTTCTTTGCACTAGCACAGAACGACCTCCTTTTCTCTGTACTGGTCCAGTACGAGCCCCTTCTCTCTGTACTAACCCAGTATGAGTTCCTTCTCTCTGTACTAAAAAAGTACGAGCTCCTTCTCTCTGTACTCGCCAAGTACGAGCCCCTGCTCTCTGTACTTGCCCAGTACGAGCCCCTTCTCTCTGCACTTGCCCAGTACGAGCCCGTTCTCTCTGTACTAGCCCAGTACGAGCCCCTTTTCTCTGCAATAGCACAGAATGACCTCCCACTCTCTGTACTAGTCCAGTACGAGCTCCTACTCTCTGTACTCGCCCAGTACGAGCCCCTCCTCTCTGTACTAACCCAGTACGAGCCCCTTTTCTCTGTATTAGCCCACTATGATCTCCTTCTCTCTGTACTAACCCAGTAAGAACTCCTTGTCTCTGCACTAGCACAGTACGAGCCCCTTTTCTCTGCACTTGCCGAGTACAAGCTCCTTCTCTCTGTACTTGCACAGTGCGGACTCCTCCTCTCTGTACTAGCCGAATATGATCTCCTTCTCTCTGTACTAACCCAGTAAGAACTCCTTGTCTCTGCACTAGCACAGTATGAGCCCCTTTTCTCTGCACTTGCCGAGTACAAGCTCCTTCTCTCTGTACTTGCACAGTGCGGACTCCTCCTCTCTGTACTTGCCCAATATGATCTCCTTCTCTCTGTACGAACCCAGAACGAGCCCCTTTTCTCTGTACTTGCCCAGTACGAGCCCCTTCTCTCAGTACTAACACAGTAAGAACTCCTTCTCTCTGTACTAGCACAGTACGAGCCCCTTTACTGCTCACTTGCCCAGTACAAGCTCCTTCTCTCTGTACTCGCCCAGTACGAGCCCCTTCTCTCTGCACTAGCCCACTAGGAGCCCCTTCTCTCTGTACGAGCCCAGGAGGAGCTCCTCCTCTCTATACTAGCACGTTACGAGCCCCTTCTCTCTGTAATAACCCAGTACGAGCCCCTTTCTCTCTGTACTAACCCAGTTCCAGCCCCTTCTCTCTGTACTAACCCAGTACCAGCCCCTTCTCTCTGTACTAACCCAGTACGAGCTCCTTCTCTCTGTTTTTGTCCAGTACGAGCCCCTTTTTGATGCACTAGCCCATACGAGCTTCTTCTCTCTGCACTCGCACAGTAGGAGAACCTTCTCTCTGCACTAGCCCAATATGAGCTCCTTCTCTCTGTACTCGTCCAGTACGAGCTCCTTCTATATGTACTAGACCAGTACGAGCTCCTTCTATATGTACTAGACCAGTACGAGCTCCTTCTATATGTACTAGACCAGTACGAGCTCCTTCTATATGTACTAGACCAGTACGAGCTCCTTCTCTCTGTAATAACATAGTATGAGCTCCTTCTCTCTGTACTAACCAAGTACGAGTCCCTTCTCTCTGTACTTGCCCAGTACGAGCCCCTTCTCTCTGTACTTGACAAGTACAAGCTCCTTCTCTCTACTAGACCAGTACAAGCCCCTTTTCTCTGCACTAGCCCAGTACGTGCTCCTTCTCTCTGTACTAACTAAGTACGAGTCCCTTCTCTCTGTACTTGCCCATTATGAGCTCCTTCTCTCTGTACTAACCAAGTACGAGCTCCTTCTCTCTGTCCTCGCCCAGTACGAGCCCCTCCTCTCTGTACTTGCAAAGTACGAGCCCCTTTTCTCTGTACTAGCCCAGTACCAGCCCGTTCTCTCTGTACTAACACAGTAAGACCTCCTTCTCTCTGCACTAGCACAGTATGAGCCCCTTTTCTCTGCACTTGCCGACTACAAGCTCCTTCTCTATGTACTTGCACAGTGCGGACTCCTCCTCTCTGTACTAGCCCAACATGAGCTCCTTCTCTCTGTACGAACCCAGTACGAGCCCCTTCTCTCTGTACTAGCCCAGTACGAGCCCCTTTTCTTTGCACTAGCACAGAACGACCTCCTTATCTCTGTACTGGTCCAGTACGAGCCCCTTCTCTCTGTACTAACCCAGTATGAGTTCCTTCTCTCTGTACTAAAAAAGTACGAGCTCCTTCTCTCTGTACTCGCCCAGTACGAGCCCCTCCTCTCTGTACTTGCCTAGTACGAGGCCCTTCCCTCTGTACTTGCCCAGTACGAGCCCCTTCTCTCTGTACTTGCCCAGTACGAGCCCCTTCTCTCTGCACTTGCCCAGTACAAGCCCGTTCTCTCTGTACTTGCCCAGTACGAGGCCCTTCTCTCTGTACTTGCCCAGTACGAGCTCCTTCTCTCTGTACTTGCCCAGTACGAGCCCCTTCTCTCTGCACTTGCCCAGTACAAGCTCCTTCTCTCTGTACTTGCCCAGTGCGGACTTCTCCTCTCTGTAAAAGCCCAATATGAGCTCCTTCTCTCTGTACTAGCCCAGTGCGAGCCCCTTTTCTCTGCACTAGCACAGAACGAACTCCTCTCTGTACTAGTCCAGTACGAGCCCCTTCTCTGTGTACTAACCCATTATGAGCTCCCTCTCTCTGTACTAACCAAGAAAGAGTCCCTTCTCTCTGTACTTGCCCAGTACGAGCCCCTTTTTTCTGTATTTGCCCAGAACGAGCCCCTTTTACCTGCGCTTGCCCTGTACGAGCCTCTTCTCTCTGTACTAGTCCAGTACGAGTTCATTCTCTCTGTACTAGTCCAGTACGAGCTCCTTCTCTCTGTACTAGTCCAGTACGAGCTCCTACTCTCTGTACTAGTCCTGTACGACCTCCTTCTCTCTGTACTAACACAGTATGAGCTCCTTCTCTCTGTACTTACTCAGTATGAGCTCCTTCCCTCTGTACTAACACAGTATGAGCTCCTTCTCTCTGTGCTAACCAGGCACCAGTCCCTTCTCCATGTACTAAACAAGTATGAGCTCCTTCTCACTGTATTCGCCCTGTACGAGCCCCTTTTCTCTGTACTATCCCAGTACAAGCTCCTTCTCTCTGTACTCGCCCAGTACGAGACCCATTTCTCTGTACTAGCCCAGTATGAGCCCCTTCCCTCTGTACTTGCCCAGTACAAGCCACTTCTATCTGTACTAACCAAGTACGAGCTCGTTCTCTCTGTTTTTGTTCAGTACGAGCCCCTTTTCACTGCACTAGCCCAGTACGAGCCCCTTTTCTCTGTACTTGCCCAGTATGAGCCCCTTCACTCTGTACTAGCCCAGTACGAGCCCCTTCCCTCTGTACTTGCCCAGTACAAGCCCCTTCTCTCTGTCCTAACGAAGTAAGAACTCCTTCTCTCTGCACTAGCACAGTACGAGCCCCTTTTCTATGCACTTGCCCAGTACAAGCTCCTTCTCTCTGTACTTGCACAGTGCGGACTTCTCCTCTCTGTAAAAGCCCAATATGAGCTCCTTCTCTCTGTACTAGCCCAGTACGAGCTCCTTCTCTCTGTACTAGCCCAGTGTGAGCCCCTTTTCTCTGCACTAGCACAGAACGAACACCTCTCTGTACTAGTCCAGTACGAGCCCCTTCTCTGTGTACTAACCCATTATGAGCTCCTTCTCTCTGTACTAACCAAGAAAGAGTCCCTTCTCTCTGTACTAGTCCAGTACGAGTTCATTCTCTCTGTACTAGTCCAGTACGAGCTCCTTCTCTCTGTACTAGTCCAGTACGAGCTCCTTCTCTCTGTACTAGTCCTGTACGAGCTCCTTCTCTCTGTACTAGTCCAGTACGAGCTACTTCTCTCTGTACTAGTCCAGTACGAGCTCCTTCTCTCTGTACTAGTCCAGTACGAGCTCCTTCTCTCTCTACTACTACAGTACGAGCTCCTTCTCTCTGTACTAACACAGTATGAGCTCCTTCTCTCTGTACTCGCCCAGTACGAGCCCTTTGTCTCTGTACTATCCCAGCATGAGCCCCTTTTCTCTGTACTAGCACAGTACGAGCCCCTTTTCTCTGCATTAGCCCACTACGAGCCCCCTTCCTCTGTACTTGCCCAGTATGAGCCCCTTCACTCTGTACTAGACCAGTACGAGCCCCTTCCCTCTGTACTTGCCCAGTACGAGCCCCTTCTCTCTGTACTAACCCAGTAAGAACTCCGTCTCTCTGCACTAGCACAGTACGAGCCCCTTTTCACTGCACTTGCCCAGTACAAGCTCCTTCTCTCTGTACTTGCACGGTGCAGACTTCGCCTCTCTGTAAAAGCCCAATATGAGCTCCTTCTCTCTGTACTAGCCCAGTACTAGCTCTTTCTCTCTGTACTAGCCCAGTGCGAGCCCCTTTTCTCTGCACTAGCACAGAACGACCTCCTCTCTGTACTAGTCCAGTACGAGACCCTTCCCTCTGTACTAACCCAGTACGAGTCCCTTCTCTCTGTACTTGCCCATTACGAGCTCCTTCTCTCTGTCGTAGCCCAGTACGAGTCCCTCCTCTCTGTACTTGCAAAGTACGAGCCCCATTTCTCTGTACTAGCCCAGTACGGGCCCGTTCTATCTGTACTAACCCAATACGAGCCGCTTCTCTCTGTACTAACCAAGTACGAGCCCCTCCTCTCTGTACTTGCCCAGTACGTGCCCCTTTTCTCTGAACTAGCCCAGTACGAGGCCCTTCTCTCTGTACTAACCCAGTAAGAACTCCTTCTCTCTGTACTAGCACAGTACGAGCCCCTTTTCTCTGCACTTGCCCAGTACAAGCTCCTTCTCTCTGTACTTGCACAGTGCGGACTCCTCCTCTCTGTACTAGCCCAATATGAGTCCTTCTCTCTGTACTAGCCCAGTATGAGCCCCTTTTCTCTGCACTAGCCCAGTACGAGCTCCTTCTCTCTGTACTAGCCCAGTAAGAACTCCTACTCTCTGCACTAGCACAGTACTACCTCCTTTTCTCTGTACTTGCCCAGTACGTGCTCCTTCTCTCTACTAGCCCTGTACAAGCCCCTTTTCTCTGTACTAGCCCAGTACGAGCTCCTTCTCTCTGTACTAGTCCAGTACGAGCTCCTTCTCTCTGTACTAAACCAGTATGAGCTTCTTCTCTCCGTACTAAACAAGTACGAGCTCCTTCTCTCTGTTCTCGCCCAGTATGAGCCCCTTTTCTCTGTACTAGCCCAGTCCAAGCTCCTTCTCTCTGTACTTGCACGGTGCGGACTTCGCCTCTCTGTAAAAGCCCAATATGAGCTCCTTCTCTCTGTACTAGCCCAGTGCGAGCCCCTTTTCTCTGCACTAGCAAAGAACAACCTCCTCTCTGTCCTAGTCCAGTACGAGCCCCTTCTCTCTGTACTAACCCAGTACGAGTCCCTTCTCTCTGTACTTGCCCATTACGAGCTCCTTCTCTCTGTACTAACCAAGTACGAGCTCCTTCTCTCTGTCCTCGCCCAGTACGAGCCCCTCCTCTCTGTACTTGCAAAGTACGAGCCCCTTTTCTCTGTACTAGCCCAGTACAGGCCCGTTCTCTCTGTACTAACACAGTAAGACCTCCTTCTCTCTGCACTAGCACAGTACGAGCCCCTTTTCTCTGCACTTGCCGACTACAAGCTCCTTCTCTCTGTACTTGCACAGTGCGGACTCCTCCTCTCTCTACTAGCCCAACATGAGCTCCTTCTCTCTGTACGAACCCAGTACGAGCCCCTTCTCTCTGTACTAGCCCAGTACGAGCCCCTTTTCTCTGCACTAGCACAGAACGACCTCCTTCTCTCTGTACTAGTCCAGTACGAGCCCCTTCTCACTGTACTAACCCAATACGAGCCCCTTCTCTCTGTACTTACCAAGTACGAGCTCCTTCTCTCTGTACTCGCCCAGTACGATCCCCTCCTCTCTGTACTTGCCCAGTACGTGCCCCTTTTCTCTGAACTAGCCCAGTACGAGGCCCTTCTCTCTGTACTAACCCTGTAAGAACTCCTTCTCTCTGCACTAGCGCAGTACGAGACCCTTTTCTCTGCACTTGCCCAGTACAAGCTCCTTCTCTCTGTACTTGCACAGTGCGGACTTCTCCTCTCTGTAAAAGCCCAATATGAGCTCCTTCTCTCTGTACTAGCCCAGTACGAGCTCCTTCTCTCTGTACTAGCCCAGTGCGAGCCCCTTTTCTCTGCACTAGCACAGAACGAACTCCTCTCTGTACTCGTCCAGTACAAGCCCCTTTTCTCTGTACCAGCCCAGTACGAGCTCCTTCTCTCTGTACTAGTCCAGTACGAGCTCCTTCTCTCTGTACTAAACCAGTATGAGCTTCTTCTCTCCGTACTGAACAACTACGAGCTCCTTCTCTCTGTTCTCGCCCAGTACGAGCCCCTTTTCTCTGTACTAGCCCAGTACGAGCACCTTCTCTCTGTACTAACAAAGTACGAGCTCTTTCTCTCTGTACTCGCCCAGTGCAAACCCCTTTTCTCTGTACTAGCCGAGTATGAGCTCCTTCTCTCTGCACTCGTACGGTATCAGCCCCTTTTCTCTGCATTAGCCCAGGACGAGCCTTGTACTATGTACTTCTCCTTGTACTTCTCCATGTACTAAACAAGTATGAGCTCCTTCTCACTGTATTCGCCCTGTACGAGCCCCTTTTCTCTGTACTATCCCAGTACAAGCTCCTTCTCTCTGTACTCGCCCAGTATGAGACCCATTTCTCTGTACTTGCCCAGTACGAGCCCCTTCTCTCTGTACTAACCCAGTAAGAACTCCTTCTCTCTGCACTAGCGCAGTACGAGCCCCTTTTCTCTGCACTTGCCCAGTACAAGCTCCTTCTCTCTGTACTTGCACAGTGCGGACTTCTCCTCTCTGTAAAAGCCCAATATGAGCTCCTCTCTGTACTAGCCCAGTACGAGCTCCTTCTCTCTGTACTAGCCCAGTGCGAGCCCCTTTTCTCTGCACTAGCACAGAACGAACTCCTCTCTGTACTCGTCCAGTACGAGCCCCTTCTCTCTGTACTAACCCATTATGAGCTCCATCTCTCTGTACTAACCAAGAAAGAGTCTCTTCTCTCTGTACTTGCCCATTACGAGCTCCTTCTCTCTGTACTAACCAAGTACGAGCTCCTTCTCTCTGTCCTCGCCCAGTACGAGCCCTCCTCTCTGTACTTGCAAAGTACGAGCCCCTTTTCTCTGTACTAGCCCAGTACGAGCCCCTTCTCTCTGTACTAATCAGTAATACCTCCTTCTCTCTGCACTAGCACAGTACGAGCCCCTTTTCTCTGCATTAGCCCAGTACGAGCCCCTTTTCTCTGTACATGCCCAGTACGAGCCCCTTCTCTCTGTACTAGCCCAGTAAGAACTCCTACTCTCTGCACTATCACAGTACGACCTCCTTCTCTCTGTACTTGCCCAGTACAAGCTCTTTCTCTCTGTACTAACACAGTAAGACCTCCTTCTCTCTGCACTAGCACAGTACGAGCCCCTTTTCTCTGCACTTGCCCAGTACGAGCCCCTTCTCTCTGTACTTGCCGAGTATGGGCTCCTTCTCTCTGTACTTGCCCAGAACGGGCTCCTTCTCTATGCATTGGCCCATTAAGAACTCCTCTCTGCACTAGCCCAGTACAAGCTCCTTCTCTCTGTACTAGTCCAGTACGAGCCCCTTATTTCTGTAATAACCCAGTGCGAGCCACTTTTCTCTGCAATAGACCAGCACAAGCCCCTTCTCTCTGTATTAGTCCAGTACGAGCTTTTTCTCTCAGTACTGGCCCAGTATGAGCTCCTTCTCTCTGTACTAATCAAGTACGAGCCCCGTCTCTCTGTACTAGCCCAGTACAAGCTCCTTCTCCCTGTACTAACCAAGTACGAGCCCCTTCTCTCTGTACTTGCCCAGTACGAGCCCCTTTTACCTGCGCATGCCCAGTACGAGCTCCTTCTCTCTGTACTAGCCCAGTACAAGCCCCTTCTCTATTTAGTAGCCTTGTACGAGCCCCCTTTCTCTGCGCTTGCCCAGTACGAGCTCTTTCTCTCTGTACTAGCCAGTACGAGCCCCTTCTCTCTGTACTAGCCCAGTACAAGCCCCTTCTCTATGTAGTAGCCTTGTACGAGCCCCCTTTCTCTGCACTTGCCCAGTACGAGCTCTTTCTCTCTGTACTAGCCCAGTACGAGCCCCTTCTCTCTGTACTAGCCCAGTACAAGCCGCTTCTCTCTGTACTAGCCCAGTACGAGCTACTTCTCTGTACTAGCCCACTACGAGCCCCTTCTTTCTATACTAACACAATACCAGCCCCTTCTCTCTATACTAACCCAGTACGAGCTCCTTCTCTCTGTTTTTGTCCAGTACGAGCCCCTTTTCGATGCACTAGCCCAGTACGAGCTCTTTCACTCTGCAATAGCCCAGTACGAGCTCCTTCTCTCTACAGTAGCCCAGTACGAGCTCCTTCTCTCTGCAATAGCCCAGTACGAGCTCCTTCTCTCTACAGTAGCCCAGTATGAGCCCCTTTTGTCTGTACGAGCCCAGTACGAGCTCCTTCTCTCTGAACTAGTCCAGGACGAGCTCCTTCTCTCTGTACTAGTCCAGTACAAGCTCCTTCTCTCTGTACTAGTCCATTGCGAGCTCCTTCTAGCTGTACTACTACAGAACGAGCTCCTTCTCTCTGTACTAACACAGTATGAGCTCCTTCTCTCTGTACTAACCAAGTACGAGTCCCTTCTCTCTGTACTAACCAAGTACGAGTCCCTTCTCTCTGTACTTGCCTAGTACGAGCTCCTTCTCTCTGTACTAACCAAGTACGAGTTTCTTCCCTCTGTACTCGCCCAGTACGAGCCCCTCCTCTCTGTACTTACAAAGTACGAGCCCCTTTTCTATGTACTAGCCCAATACGAGCCCCTTCTCACTGTACTAACCCAGTAAGAACTCCTTGTCTCTGCACTAGCCCAGTACGAGCCCCTTTTCTCTGCATTAGCCCAGTACGAGCCCCTTTTCTCTGTACTTGCCCAGTACGAGCCCCTTTTCTCTGTACTAGTCCAGTACGAGCTCCTTCTCTCTGTACTAGTCCAGTACGAGCCCCTTTTCTCTGTACTAGTCCAGTACGAGCTCCTTCTCTCTGTACTAGTCCAGTACGAGCTCCTTCTCTCCGTACTAGTCCAGTACGAGCTCCTTCTCTCTGTACTAGTCCAGTACGAGCTCCTTCTCTCTGTACTAGTCCAGTACAAGCTCCTTCTCTCCGTACTAACCCAGTACGAGCTCCTTCTCTCTGCACTAGTCCAGTACGAGCTCCTTCTCTCTGTACTAGTCCAGTACGAGCTCCTTCTCTCTGTACTAGTCCAGTATGAGCTCCTTCTCTCTGTACTAATCCAGTACGAGCTCCTTCTCTCTGTACTAGTCCAGTACGAGCTCCTTCTCTCTGTACTAGTCCAGTACGAGCTCCTTCTCTCTGTACTAGTCCAGTATGAGCTCCTTCTCTCTGTACTAATCCAGTACGAGCTCCTTCTCTCTGTACTAGTCCAGTACGAGCTCCTTCTCTCTGTACTAATCCAGTACGAGCTCCTTCTCTCTGCATTAGCACAGTATGAGCCCCTTTTCTCTGCATTAGCCCAGTACGAGCCCCTTTTCTCTGTACTTGCCCAGTACGAGCCCCTTTTCTCTGTACTTGCCCAGTACGAGCACCTTCTCTCTGTACTTGCCCAGTGCGAGCACCTTCTCTCTGTACATGCCCAGTACGAGCTCCTTCTCTGTGTACTAGCCCAGTACGAGCCCCTTCTCTCTGTACTTCCCAGTACGAGCTCCTTCTCTCTGTACTAGCCCATTACGAGCTCCTTCTCTCTGTACTTGCCCAGTACGAGCCCCTTCTCTCTGTACTAGCCCAGTAAGAACTCCTCTCTGCACTTGCACAGTACGAGACCCTTTTCTCTGCACTTGCCCAGTACAAGCTCCTTTTCTCTGTACTAGTCCTATACGACCTCCTTCTGTCTGTACTAACACAGTATGAGCTCCTTTTCTCTGTACTAACACAGTATGAGCTCCTTCTCTCTGTGCTAACCAGGCACGAGTCCCTTCTCCCTGTACTAAACAAGTCTGAGCTCCTTCTCACTGTATTCGCCCTGTACGAGGCCCTTTTCTCTGTACTATCCCAGTACAAGCTCCTTCTCTCTGTACTCGCCCAGTATGAGCCCCTTCTCTCTGTACTTGCCCAGTACGAGCCCCTTTTCTCTGTACTTGCCCAGTATGAGCCCCTTCACACTGTACTAGCCCAGTATGAGCCCCTTCCCTCTGTACTTGCCCAGTACAAGCCCCTTCTCTCTGTACTAACGAAGTAAGAACTCCTTCTCTCTGCACTAGCACAGTACGAGTCCCTTTTCTCTGCACTTGCCCAGTACAAGCTCCTTCTCTCTGTACTTGGACAGTGCGGACTTCTCCTCTCTGTAAAAGCCCAATATGAGCTCCTTCTCTCTGTACTAGCCCAGTACAAGCTCCTTCTCTCTGTACTAGCCCAGTGCGAGCCCCTTTTCTCTGCACTAGCACAGAACGAACTCCTCTCTGTACTAGTCCAGTACGAGCCCCTTCTCTCTGTACTAACCCATTATGAGCTCCTTCTCTCTGTACTAACCAATTACGAATCCCTTCTCTCTGTACGTGCCCATTATGAGCTCCTTCTCTCTGTACTAATCAAGTACGAGCTCCTTCTCACTGTACTCGCTCAGTACGAGCCCCTCCTCTCTGTACTTGCAAAGTACGAGCCCCTTTTCTCTGTACTTGCAAAGTACGAGCCCCTTTTCTCTGTACTAGCTCAGTACGAGTCCCTTTTCTCTGTACTCACCCAGTACGAGCCCCTTCTCTCTGTACTAACCCAGTAAGAACTCCTTCTCTCTGCACTAGCACAGTACGAGCCCCTTTTCTCTGTACTAGCCCAGTATGGGCTCCTTCTCTCTGCACTAGCACAGTACGAGCCCCTTTTCACTGCACCTGCCCAGTACAAGCTCCTTCTCTCTGTACTTGCAAGGTGCAGACTTCGCCTCTCTGTTAAAGCCCAATATGAGCTCCTTCTCTCTGTACTAGCCCAGTGCGAGCCCCTTTTCTCTGCACTAGCACAGAACGACCTCCTCTCTGTACTAGTCCAGTACGAGCCCCTTCCCTCTGTACTAACCCAGTACGAGTCCCTTCTCTCTGTACTTGCCCATTACGAGCTCCTTCTCTCTGTACTAACCAAGTACGAGCTCCTTCTCTCTGTCGTAGCCCAGTACGAGTCCCTCCTCTCTGTACTTGCAAAGTACGAGCCCCTTTTCTCTGTACTAGCCCAGTACGGGCCCGTTCTATCTGTACTAACCCAATACGAGCCGCTTCTCTCTGTACTAACTAAGTACAAGCCCCTCCTCTCTGTACTTGCCCAGTACGTGCCCCTTTTCTCTGAACTAGCCCAGTACGAGGCCCTTCTCTCTGTACTAACCCAGTAAGAACTCCTTCTCTCTGTACTAGCACAGTACGAGCCCCTTTTCTCTGCACTTGCCCAGTACAAGCTCCTTCTCTCTGTACTTGCACAGTGCGGACTCCTCCTCTCTGTACTAGCCCAATATGAGTCCTTCTCTCTGTACTAGCCCATTACGAGCCCCTTTTCTCTGCACTAGCCCAGTACGAGCTCCTTCTCTCTGTACTAGCCCAGTAAGAACTCCTACTCTCTGCACTAGCACAGTACGAGACCCTTTTCTCTGTACTAGCTCAGTACGAGCCCCTTTTCTCTGTACTAGCCCAGTATGAGCTCCTTCTCTCTGCACTAGCACAGTACGAGCCCCTTTTCACTGCATTAGCCCAGTACGAGCCCCTTCTTTCTGTACTTGCCCAGTGCGAGCCCCTTCTCTCTGTACTTGCCCAGTGCGAGCCCCTTCTCTCTGTACTCGCCCAGTACGAGCCCCTTCTCTCTGTACTAGCCCAGTACGAGCCCCTTCTCTCTGTACTCGCCCAGTACGAGCTCCTTCTCTCTGTACTAGCCCAGTACGAGACCCTTTTCTCTGTATTTGCCCAGTACAAGCTCCTTCTCTCTGTACTTGCACAGTCAGACTCCTCCTCTCTGTACTAGCCCAATATGAGCTCCTTCTCTCTGAACAAGCCCAGTACGAGCCCCTTTTCTCTGCACTAGCCCAGTGCGACCTCCTTCTCTCTGTACTTGACAATAACAAGGCCCTCCTCTCTGTACCTGCCCAGTACGAGCCCCTTTTCTCTGCACTAGCCCAGTACGACCTCCTTCTCTCTGTACTTGCCCATAAAAAGCCCCTCCTCTCTGTACCTGCCCAGTAAGAGCCCCTTCTCTCTGTACTAACCCAGTAAGAACTCCATCTCTCTGCACTAGGACAGTACGAGCCCCTTTTCTCTGCACTTGCCCAGTACAAGCTCCTTCTCTCTGTACTTGCACAGTGCGGACTCCTCCTCTCTGTACTAGTCCAATATGAGCTCCTTCTCTCAGTACTAGCCCAGTACGACCTCCTTCTCTCTGTACTAGCCCAGTACAAGCTCCTTCTCTCTGTACTAGCCCAGTACGAGCCCCTTTTCTCTGCACTAGCCGAGTACGACCTCCTTCTCTCTGTACTAATCAAGCACGAGCCCCTTCTCTCTGTACTAGCCCAGTACAAGCTCCTTCTCTATCTACTAACCACGTACGAGGCCCTTGTCTCCGTACTTGCCCAGTATGATCCGCTATTCTCTGTACTAGCCCAGTACAAGCCTCTTCTCTCTGTACGAGCCTAGTACAAGCCCCTTTTCTCTGCGCTTGCCCAGTACGAGCTCCTTCTCTCTGTACTAGCCCAGTACGAGCCCCTTTTCTCTGTACTAGCCCAGTATGAGCTCCTTCTCTCTGTACTAGCACAGTACCAGCCCCTTCTCTCTGTACTAATGCAGTACCAGCCCCTTCTCTCTGTACTAACCCAGTACCAGCCCCTTCTCTCTGTACTAACCCAGTACAAGCTCCTTCTCTCTGTTTTTGTGTAGTACGAGCTCCTTCTCTCTGCACTAGTCCAGTACGAGCTCCTTCTCTCTGTACTAGTCCAGTACGAGATCCTTCTCTCTGTACTAACCCAGTACGAGCTCCTTCTCTCTGTACTAATCAAGTACGTGCTCCTTCTCTCTGTACTCGACCAGTACGAGCCCCTTTTCACTGCATTAGCCCAGTACGAGCCCCTTCTCTCTCTACTTGCCCAGTAAGAACTCCTTGTCTCCGCACCAGCACAGTACGAGCCTCATTTCTCTACACTTGCCCAGTACAAGCTCCTTCTCTCTGTACTTGCACTGTGTGGACACGTCCTCTCTGTACTAGCCCAGTACGACCTCCTTCTCTCTGTACTTGCCCAGTACAAGCTCCTTCTCTCTACTAGACCAGTACAAGCCCCTTTTCTCTGAACTAGCCCAGTACGAGCCACTTTTTTCTGCACTAGCCCAGTACGAGCCCCTTTTCTCTGCACTAGCCCAGTACGAGCTCCTTCTCTCTGTAGTAGCCCAGTACAAGCTCCTTCTCTCTGTACTAGCCTAGTAGGAGCCCCTTTTCTCTGCGCTTGCCCAGTACGAGCTCCTTCTCTCTGTACTAGCCCAGTACGAGCCCCTTCTCCCTGTACTAATGCAGTAACAGCCCCTTCTCTCTGTAATAACCCAGTACCAGCCCCTTCTCTCTGTACTAACCCAGTACGAGCTCCTTCTCTCTGTTTTTGTCCAGTACGAGCTCATTCTCTCTGCACTAGCCCAGTACGAGCTCCTTCTCTCTGCACTAGCCCAGTACGAGCTCCTTCTCTCCGCACTAGTCCAGTATGAGCTCCTTCTCTCTGTACTAGCCCAGTACGAGCCCCTTCTCCCTGTACTAATGCAGTAACAGCCCCTTCTCTCTGTAATACCCCAGTACCAGCCCCTTCTCTCTGTACTAACCCAGTACGAGCTCCTTCTCTCTGTTTTTGTCCAGTACGAGCTCATTCTCTCTGCACTAGCCCAGTACGAGCTCCTTCTCTCTGCACTAGCCCAGTACGAGCTCCTTCTCTCTGCACTAGCCCAGTACGAGCTCCTTCTCTTTGCACTAGCCCAGCACGAGCACCTTCGATCTGCACTAGCCCAGTACGAGCTCCTTCGATCTGCACTAGCCCAGTACGAGCTCCTTCGATCTGCACCAGCCCAGTACGAGCTCCTTCTCGCTGTTTTTGTCCAGTACGAGCTCCTTCTCTCTGCAACAGCCCAGTACGAGCTCCTTCTCTCTGTACTAGTACAGTACGAGAAACTTCTCTCTGTACTAACCCAGTATGAGCTCCTTCTCTCTGTACTAATCAAGTACGTGCTCCTTCTCTCTGTACTCGCCCAGTACGAGCCCCTTTTCACTGCATTAGCCCAGTACGAGCCCCTTCTCTCTCTACTTGCCCAGTAAGAACTCCTTGTCTCCGCACCAGCACAGTACGAGCCTCATTTCTCAACACTTGCCCTGTACAAGCTCCTTCTCTCTGTACTTGCACTGTGTGGACACGTCCTCTCTGTACTAGCCCAGTACGACCTCCTTCTCTCTGTACTTGCCCAGTACAAGCTCCTTCTCTCTACTAGACCAGTACAAGCCCCTTTTCTCTGAACTAGCCCAGTACGAGCCACTTTTTTCTGCACTAGCCCAGTACGAGCCCCTTTTCTCTGCACTAGCCCAGTACGAGCTCCTTCTCTCTGTAGTAGCCCAGTACAAGCTCCTTCTCTCTGTACTAGCCTAGTAGGAGCCCCTTTTCTCTGCGCTTGCACAGTACGAGCTCCTTCTCTCTGTACTAGCCCAGTACGAGCCCCTTCTCTCTGCACTAGCCCAGTACGAGCTCCTTCTCTCCGCACTAGTCCAGTATGAGCTCCTTCTCTCTGTACTAGCCCAGTACGAGCCCCTTCTCCCTGTACTAATGCAGTAACAGCCCCTTCTCTCTGTAATAACCCAGTACCAGCCCCTTCTCTCTGTACTAACCCAGTACGAGCTCCTTCTCTCTGTTTTTGTCCAGTACGAGCTCATTCTCTCTGCACTAGCCCAGTACGAGCTCCTTCTCTCTGCACTAGCCCAGTACGAGCTCCTTCTCTCTGCACTAGCCCAGTACGAGCTCCTTCTCTTTGCACTAGCCCAGCACGAGCACCTTCGATCTGCACTAGCCCAGTACGAGCTCCTTCGATCTGCACTAGCCCAGTACGAGCTCCTTCGATCTGCACCAGCCCAGTACGAGCTCCTTCTCTCTGCAACAGCCCAGTACGAGCTCCTTCTCTCTGTACTAGTACAGTACGAGAAACCCCTCTCTGTACTAACCCAGTTTGAGCTCCTTCTCTGTGTACTAACCCAGTACCAGCCCCTTCTCTCTGTCCTAACCAAGTACGAGCTCCTTCTCTCTGTTTTTGTCCAGTACGAGCCCCTTTTCACTGCACTAGCCCAGTACGAGCTCCTTCTCTCTGCACTAGCCTAGTACGAGCTCCTTCTCTCTGCACTAGCCCAGTACGAGCTCCTTCTCTCTGCACTAGCCTAGTACGAGCTCCTTCTCTCTGTACTAGCCCAGTACGAGCTCCTTCTCTCTGCACTAGCCCAGTACGAGCTCCTTCTCTCTGCACTAGCCCAGTACGAGCTCATTCTCTCTGCAACAGCCCAGTACGAGCTCCTTCTCTCTGCACTAGCCCAGTACGAGCTCCTTCTCTCTGCACTAGCCCAGTACGAGCTCCTTCTCTCTGCACTAGCCCAGTACGAGCACCTTCGATCTGCACTAGCCCAGTACGAGCTCCTTCGATCTGCACTAGACCAGTACGAGCTTCTTCGATCTGCAACAGCCCAGTACGAGCTCCTTCTCTCTGTACTAGTACAGTACGAGAAACTTCTCTCTGTACTAACCCAGTTTGAGCTCCTTCTCTGTGTACTAACCCAGTACCAGCCCCTTCTCTCTGTCCTAACCAAGTACGAGCTCCTTCTCTCTGTTTTTGTCCAGTACAAGCCCCTTTTCACTGCACTAGCCCAGTACGAGCCCCTTCTCTCTGTGGTAGCCCAGTACAAGCTCCTTCTCTCTCTACTAACCAAGTACGAGCCCCTTCTCTCCATACTAGCCTAGTAGGAGCCCCTTTTCTCTGCGCTTGCCCAGTATGAGATCCTTCTCTCTGTACTAGTCCAGTACGAGCCCCTTCTCTCTGTACTAGCCCAGTACGAGCTCCTTCTCTCTGTACTAGCCCAGTACGAGCCCCTTCTCTCTGTACTAATGCAGTACCATCCCCTTCTCTCTGTACTAACCCAGTACCAGCCCCTTCTCTCTGTACTAACGCAGTACCTGTCCCTTCTCTCTGTACTAACCCAGTACGAGCTCCTTCTCTCTGCACTAGCCCAGTACCAGCTCCATCTCTCTGCACTAGCCCAGTACGAGCTCCTTCTCTCTGCACTAGCCCAGTACGAGCTCCTTCTCTCTGCACTAGCCCAGTACCAGCTCCTTCTCTCTGCACTAGCCCAGTACAAACTCCTTCGATCTGCTCCAGCCGAGTACAAGCTCCTTCTCTCTTCACTAGCCCAGTACAAGCTCCTTCTCTCCGCACTAGTCCAGTACGAGCTCCTTCTCTCTGCACTAGCCCAGTACGAGCTCCTTCTCTCTGCGCTAGCCCAGTACGAGCTCCTTCTCTCTGCACTAGCCCAGTACGACCTCCTTCTCTCTGCACTAGCCCAGTACGAGCTCCTTCTCTCTGCACTAGCCCAGTACGAGCTCCTTCTCTCTGCACTAGCCCAGCACGAGCTCCTTCTCACTGCACTAGCCCAGTACGAGCTCCATCGATCTGCACTAGCGCAGTACGAGCTCCTTCTCTCTGTACTAGCCCAGTACGAGCCCCTTCTCTCTGTACTAATGCAGTAACAGCCCCTTCTCTCTGTAATAACCCAGTACCAGCCCCTTCTCTCTGTACTAACCCAGTACGAGCTCCTTCTCTCTGTTTTTATCCAGTACGAGCTCATTCTCTCTGCAACAGCCCAGTACGAGCTCCTTCTCTCTGCACTAGCCCAGTACGAGCCCCTTCTCTCTGTACTAATGCAGTAACAGCCCCTTCTCTCTGTAATAACCCAGTAGCAGCCCCTTCTCTCTGTACTAACCCAGTACGAGCTCCTTCTCTCTGTTTTTGTCCAGTACGAGCTCATTCTCTCTGCAACAGCCCAGTACGAGCTCCTTCTCTCTGCACTAGCCCAGTACGAGCTCCTTCTCTCTGCACTAGCCCAGTACGAGCTCCTTCTCTCTGCACTAGCCCAGTACGAGCTCCTTCTCTCTGCACTAGCCCAGCACGAGCACCTTCGATCTGCACTAGCCCAGTACGAGCTCCTTCGATCTGCACTAGCCCAGTACGAGCTCCTTCGATCTGCACCAGCCCAGTATGAGCTCCTTCTCGCTGTTTTTGTCCAGTACGAGCTCCTTCTCTCTGCAACAGCCCAGTACGAGCTCCTTCTCTCTGTACTAGTACAGTACGAGAAACTTCTCTCTGTACTAACCCAGTTTGAGCTCCTTCTCTGTGTACTAACCCAGTACCAGCCCCTTCTCTCTGTCCTAACCAAGTACGAGCTCCTTCTCTCTGTTTTTGTCCAGTACGAGCCCCTTTTCACTGCACTAGCCCAGTACGAGCCCCTTCTCTCTGTGGTAGCCCAGTACAAGCTCCTTCTCTCTCTACTAACCAAGTACGAGTCCCTTCTCTCCATACTAGCCTAGTAGCAGCCCCTTTTCTCTGCGCTTGCCCAGTACGAGATCCTTCTCTCTGTACTAGTCCAGTACGAGCCCCTTCTCTCTGTACTAGTCCAGTACGAGCCCCTTCTCTCTGTACTAGCCCAGTACGAGCTCCTTCTCTCTGTACTAGCCCAGTACGAGCCCCTTCTCTCTGTACTAGCCGAGTACGAGCCCCTTCTCTCTGTACTAATGCAGTACCATCCCCTTCTCTCTGTACTAACCCAGTACCAGCCCCTTCTCTCTGTACTAACGCAGTACCTGTCCCTTCTCTCTGTACTAACCCAGTACGAGCTCCTTCTCTCTGCACTAGCCCAGTACCAGCTCCATCTCTCTGCACTAGCCCAGTACGAGCTCCTTCTCTCTGCACTAGCCCAGTACGAGCTCCTTCTCTCTGCACTAGCCCAGCACGAGCTCCTTCTCTCTGCACTAGCCCAGTATGAGCTCCTTCGATCTGCACAAGCCCAGTACAAGCTCCTTCTCTCTTCACTAGCCCAGTACGAGCTCCTTCTCTCCGCACTAGTCCAGTACGAGCTCCTTCTCTCTGCACTAGCCCAGTACCAGCTCCTTCTCTCTGCACTAGCCCAGTACAAGCTCCTTCGATCTGCTCTAGCCGAGTACAAGCTCCTTCTCTCTTCACTAGCCCAGTACAAGCTCCTTCTCTCTTCACTAGCCCAGTACGAGCTCCTTCTCTCCGCACTAGTCCAGTACGAGCTCCTTCTCTCTGCACTAGCCCAGTACCAGCTCCTTCTCTCTGCACTAGCCCAGTACAAGCTCCTTCGATCTGCACTAGCCGAGTACAAGCTCCTTCTCTCTTCACTAGCCCAGTACAAGCTCCTTCTCTCCGCACTAGCCCAGTACGAGCTCCTTCTCTCTGCACTAGCCCAGTACGAGCTCCTTCTCTCTGCACTAGCCCAGTACGAGCTCCTTCGATCTGCACTAGCCCAGTACGAGCTCCTTCTCTCCGCACTAGTCCAGTATGAGCTCCTTCTCTCTGTACTAGCCCAGTACGAGCCCCTTCTCTCTGTACTAGTCCAGTACGAGCTCCTTCTCTCTGTACTAGTCCAGTACGAGCTCCTTCTCTCTGTACTAAACCAGTATGAGCTCCTTCTCTCTGTAATAACCCAGTACCAGCCCCTTCTCTCTGTACTAACCCAATACGAGCTCCTTCTCTCTGTTTTTGTCCAGTACGAGCTCCTTCTCTCTGCACTAGACCAGAACGAGCTCCTTCTCTCTGCAGTAGTCCAGTACGAGATCCTTCTCTCTGTACTAGTCCAGTACGAGCTCCTTCTCTCTGTACTAAACCAGTACGAGCTCCTTCTCTCTGTACTAACCAAGTACGTGCTCCTTCTCCCTGTACTCGCCCAGTACGAGCCCCTTTTCTCTGCATTAGCCCAGTAAGAGCCCCTTCACTCTGTACTAGCCCAGTACGAGCCGCTTCTCTCTGTACTAATGCAGTACCAGCCCCTTCTCTCTGTACTAACCCAGTACAAGCTCCTTCTCTCTGTTTTTGTGTAGTACGAGCTCCTTCTCTCTGCACTAGCCCAGTACAAGCTCCTTCTCTCTGCACTAGCCCAGTACGAGCTCCTTCTCTCTGCACTAGTCCAGTACGAGTTCCTTTTCTCTGCACTAGTCCAGTACGAGCTCCTTCTCTCTGTACTAGTCCAGTACGAGCTCCTTCTCTCTGTACTAACCCAGTATGAGCTCCTTCTCTCTGTACTAACCAAGAACGAGTCCCTTTTCTCTGTACTAGCCCAGTACAAGCTCCTTCTCTCTGCACTAGCCCAGTACGAGCTCCTTCTCTCTGCACTAGTCCAGTACGAGTTCCTTTTCTCTGCACTAGTCCAGTACGAGCTCCTTCTCTCTGTACTTGCCCAGTACGAGCTCCTTCTCTCTGCACTAGCCCAGTACGAGCTCCTTCTCTCTGCACTAGCCCAGTACGAGCTCCTTCTCTCTGTACTAAACCAGTATGAGCTCCTTCTCTCTGTAATAACCCAGTACCAGCCCCTTCTCTCTGTACTAACCCAATACGAGCTCCTTCTCTCTGTTTTTGTCCAGTACGAGCTCCTTCTCTCTGCACTAGACCAGAACGAGCTCCTTCTCTCTGCAGTAGTCCAGTACGAGATCCTTCTCTCTGTACTAGTCCAGTACGAGCTCCTTCTCTCTGTACTAAACCAGTACGAGCTCCTTCTCTCTGTACTAACCAAGTACGTGCTCCTTCTCCCTGTACTCGCCCAGTACGAGCCCCTTTTCTCTGCATTAGCCCAGTAAGAGCCCCTTCACTCTGTACTAGCCCAGTACGAGCCGCTTCTCTCTGTACTAATGCAGTACCAGCCCCTTCTCTCTGTACTAACCCAGTACAAGCTCCTTCTCTCTGTTTTTGTGTAGTACGAGCTCCTTCTCTCTGCACTAGCCCAGTACAAGCTCCTTCTCTCTGCACTAGCCCAGTACGAGCTCCTTCTCTCTGCACTAGTCCAGTACGAGTTCCTTTTCTCTGCACTAGTCCAGTACGAGCTCCTTCTCTCTGTACTAGTCCAGTACGAGCTCCTTCTCTCTGTACTAACCCAGTATGAGCTCCTTCTCTCTGTACTAACCAAGAACGAGTCCCTTTTCTCTGTACTAGCCCAGTACAAGCTCCTTCTCTCTGCACTAGCCCAGTACGAGCTCCTTCTCTCTGCACTAGTCCAGTACGAGTTCCTTTTCTCTGCACTAGTCCAGTACGAGCTCCTTCTCTCTGTACTTGCCCAGTACGAGCTCCTTCTCTCTGCACTAGCCCAGTACGAGCTCCTTCTCTCTGCACTAGCCCAGTACGAGCTCCTTCTCTTTGCACTAGCCCAGCACGAGCACCTTCGATCTGCACTAGCCCAGTACGAGCTCCTTCTCTCTGCACTAGCCCAGTACGAGCTCCTTCGATCTGCACCAGCCCAGTACGAGCTCCTTCTCGCTGTTTTTGTCCAGTACGAGCTCCTTCTCTCTGCAACAGCCCAGTACGAGCTCCTTCTCTCTGTACTAGTACAGTACGAGAAACCACTCTCTGTACTAACCCAGTTTGAGCTCCTTCTCTGTGTACTAACCCAGTACCAGCCCCTTCTCTCTGTCCTAACCAAGTACGAGCTCCTTCTCTCTGTTTTTGTCCAGTACGAGCCCCTTTTCACTGCACTAGCCCAGTACGAGCTCCTTCTCTCTGCACTAGCCTAGTACGAGCTCCTTCTCTCTGCACTAGCCCAGTACGAGCTCCTTCTCTCTGTACTAGCCCAGTACGAGCTCCTTCTCTCTGCACTAGCCCAGTACGAGCTCCTTCTCTCTGCACTAGCCCAGTACGAGCTCCATCGATCTGCACTAGCCCAGTACAAGCTCCTTCTCCCTGCACTAGACCAGTACGAGCTCCTTCTCTCCGCACTAGTCCAGTATGAGCTCCTTCTCTCTGTACTAGCCCAGTACGAGCCCCTTCTCTCTGTACTAATGCAGTAACAGCCCCTTCTCTCTGTAATAACCCAGTACCAGCCCCTTCTCTCTGTACTAACCCAGTACGAGCTCCTTCTCTCTGTTTTTGTCCAGTACGAGCTCATTCTCTCTGCAACAGCCCAGTACGAGCTCCTTCTCTCTGCACTAGCCCAGTACGAGCTCCTTCTCTCTGCACTAGCCCAGTACGAGCTCCTTCTCTCTGCACTAGCCCAGTACGAGCACCTTCGATCTGCACTAGCCCAGTACGAGCTCCTTCGCTCTGCACTAGACCAGTACGAGCTCCTTCGATCTGCAACAGCCCAGTACGAGCTCCTTCTCTCTGTACTAGTACAGTACGAGAAACTTCTCTCTGTACTAACCCAGTTTGAGCTCCTTCTCTGTGTACTAACCCAGTACCAGCCCCTTCTCTCTGTCCTAACCAAGTACGAGCTCCTTCTCTCTGTTTTTGTCCAGTACGAGCCCCTTTTCACTGCACTAGCCCAGTACGAGCCCCTTCTCTCTGTGGTAGCCCAGTACAAGCTCCTTCTCTCTCTACTAACCAAGTACGAGCCCCTTCTCTCCATACTAGCCTAGTAGGAGCCCCTTTTCTCTGCGCTTGCCCAGTACGAGATCCTTCTCTCTGTACTAGTCCAGTACGAGCCCCTTCTCTCTGTACTAGCCCAGTACGAGCTCCTTCTCTCTGTACTAGCCCAGTACGAGCCCCTTCTCTCTGTACTAATGCAGTACCATCCCCTTCTCTCTGTACTAACCCAGTACCAGCCCCTTCTCTCTGTACTAACGCAGTACCTGTCCCTTCTCTCTGTACTAACCCAGTACGAGCTCCTTCTCTCTGCACTAGCCCAGTACCAGCTCCATCTCTGCACTAGCCCAGTACGAGCTCCTTCTCTCTGCACTAGCCCAGTACGAGCTCCTTCTCTCTGCACTAGCCCAGTACGACCTCCTTCTCTCTGCACTAGCCCAGTACGAGCTCCTTCTCTCCGCACTAGTCCAGTACGAGCTCCTTCTCTCTGCACTAGCCCAGTACGAGCTCCTTCTCTCTGCACTAGCCCAGTACGACCTCCTTCTCTCTGCACTAGCCCAGTACGAGCTCCTTCTCTCTGTACTAGCCCAGTACGAGCTCCTTCTCTCTGCACTAGCCCAGCACGAGCTCCTTCTCACTGCACTAGCCCAGTACGAGCTCCATCGATCTGCACTAGCCCAGTACGAGCTCCTTCTCTCTGTACTAGCCCAGTACGAGCCCCTTCTCTCTGT
Source organism: Carcharodon carcharias (assembly GCF_017639515.1). Lineage (NCBI taxonomy): Eukaryota > Metazoa > Chordata > Chondrichthyes > Lamniformes > Lamnidae > Carcharodon > Carcharodon carcharias. Next base: position 4,229,508 of record NC_054488.1, on the reverse strand, counting down.
ACTAATTCAGTAACAGCCCCTTCTCTCTGTAATAACCCAGTACCAGCCCCTTCTCTCTGTACTAACCCAGTACGAGCTCCTTCTCTCTGTTTTTGTCCAGTACGAGCTCATTCTCTCTGCAACAGCCCAGTACGAGCTCCTTCTCTCTGCACTAGCCCAGTACGAGCCCCTTCTCTCTGTACTAATGCAGTAACAGCCCCTTCTCTCTGTAATAACCCAGTACCAGCCCCTTCTCTCTGTACTAACCCAGTACGAGCTCCTTCTCTCTGTTTTTGTCCAGTACGAGCTCATTCTCTCTGCAACAGCCCAGTACGAGCTCCTTCGATCTGCACTAGCGCAGTACGAGCTCCTTCGATCTGCACTAGCCCAGTACGAGCTCCTTCGATCTGCACCAGCCCAGTATGAGCTCCTTCTCGCTGTTTTTGTCCAGTACGAGCTCCTTCTCTCTGCAACAGCCCAGTACGAGCTCCTTCTCTCTGTACTAGCCCAGTACGAGCCCCTTTTCTCTGTACTAGCCCAGTATGAGCTCCTTCTCTCTGTACTAGCACAGTACCAGCCCCTTCTCTCTGTACTAATGCAGTACCAGCCCCTTCTCTCTGTACTAACCCAGTACCAGCCCCTTCTCTCTGTACTAACCCAGTACAAGCTCCTTCTCTCTGTTTTTGTGTAGTACGAGCTCCTTCTCTCTGCACTAGTCCAGTACGAGCTCCTTCTCTCTGTACTAGTCCAGTACGAGATCCTTCTCTCTGTACTAACCCAGTATGAGCTCCTTCTCTCTGTACTAATCAAGTACGTGCTCCTTCTCTCTGTACTCGACCAGTACGAGCCCCTTTTCACTGCATTAGCCCAGTACGAGCCACTTCTCTCTCTACTTGCCCAGTAAGAACTCCTTGTCTCCGCACCAGCACAGTACGAGCCTCATTTCTCTACACTTGCCCAGTACAAGCTCCTTCTCTCTGTACTTGCACTGTGTGGACACGTCCTCTCTGTACTAGCCCAGTACGACCTCCTTCTCTCTGTACTTGCCCAGTACAAGCTCCTTCTCTCTACTAGACCAGTACAAGCCCCTTTTCTCTGAACTAGCCCAGTACGAGCCACTTTTTTCTGCACTAGCCCAGTACGAGCCCCTTTTCTCTGCACTAGTCCAGTACGAGCTCCTTCTCTCTGTAGTAGCCCAGTACAAGCTCCTTCTCTCTGTACTAGCCTAGTAGGAGCCCCTTTTCTCTGTGCTTGCCCAGTACGAGCTCCTTCTCTCTGTACTAGCCCAGTACGAGCTCCTTCTCTCCGCACTAGTCCAGTATGAGCTCCTTCTCTCTGTACTAGCCCAGTACGAGCCCCTTCTCCCTGTACTAATGCAGTAACAGCCCCTTCTCTCTGTAATAACCCAGTACCAGCCCCTTCTCTCTGTACTAACCCAGTACGAGCTCCTTCTCTCTGTTTTTGTCCAGTACGAGCTCATTCTCTCTGCACTAGCCCAGTACGAGCTCCTTCTCTCTGCACTAGCCCAGTACGAGCTCCTTCTCTTTGCACTAGCCCAGCACGAGCACCTTCGATCTGCACTAGCCCAGTACGAGCTCCTTCGATCTGCACTAGCCCAGTACGAGCTCCTTCGATCTGCACCAGCCCAGTACGAGCTCCTTCTCGCTGTTTTTGTCCAGTACGAGCTCCTTCTCTCTGCAACAGCCCAGTACGAGCTCCTTCTCTCTGTACTAGTACAGTACGAGAAACCCCTCTCTGTACTAACCCAGTTTGAGCTCCTTCTCTGTGTACTAACCCAGTACCAGCCCCTTCTCTCTGTCCTAACCAAGTACGAGCTCCTTCTCTCTGTTTTTGTCCAGTACGAGCCCCTTTTCACTGCACTAGCCCAGTACGAGCTCCTTCTCTCTGCACTAGCCTAGTACGAGCTCCTTCTCTCTGCACTAGCCCAGTACGAGCTCCTTCTCTCTGCACTAGCCCAGTACGAGCACCTTCGATCTGCACTAGCCCAGTACGAGCTCCTTCGATCTGCACTAGACCAGTACGAGCTCCTTCGATCTGCAACAGCCCAGTACGAGCTCCTTCTCTCTGTACTAGTACAGTACGAGAAACTTCTCTCTGTACTAACCCAGTTTGAGCTCCTTCTCTGTGTACTAACCCAGTACCAGCCCCTTCTCTCTGTCCTAACCAAGTACGAGCTCCTTCTCTCTGTTTTTGTCCAGTACGAGCCCCTTTTCACTGCACTAGCCCAGTACGAGCCCCTTCTCTCTGTGGTAGCCCAGTACAAGCTCCTTCTCTCTCTACTAACCAAGTACGAGCCCCTTCTCTCCATACTAGCCTAGTAGGAGCCCCTTTTCTCTGCGCTTGCCCAGTACGAGATCCTTCTCTCTGTACTAGTCCAGTACGAGCCCCTTCTCTCTGTACTAGCCCAGTACGAGCTCCTTCTCTCTGTACTAGCCCAGTACGAGCCCCTTCTCTCTGTACTAATGCAGTACCATCCCCTTCTCTCTGTACTAACCCAGTACCAGCCCCTTCTCTCTGTACTAACGCAGTACCTGTCCCTTCTCTCTGTACTAACCCAGTACGAGCTCCTTCTCTCTGCACTAGCCCAGTACCAGCTCCATCTCTCTGCACTAGCCCAGTACGAGCTCCTTCTCTCTGCACTAGCCCAGTACCAGCTCCTTCTCTCTGCACTAGCCCAGTACCAGCTCCTTCTCTCTGCACTAGCCCAGTACAAACTCCTTCGATCTGCTCCAGCCGAGTACAAGCTCCTTCTCTCTTCACTAGCCCAGTACAAGCTCCTTCTCTCCGCACTAGTCCAGTACGAGCTCCTTCTCTCTGCACTAGCCCAGTACGAGCTCCTTCTCTCTGCGCTAGCCCAGTACGAGCTCCTTCTCTCTGCACTAGCCCAGTACGACCTCCTTCTCTCTGCACTAGCCCAGTACGAGCTCCTTCTCTCTGCACTAGCCCAGTACGAGCTCCTTCTCTCTGCACTAGCCCAGCACGAGCTCCTTCTCACTGCACTAGCCCAGTACGAGCTCCATCGATCTGCACTAGCCCAGTACGAGCTCCTTCTCTCTGTACTAACCCAGTACGAGCTCCTTCTCTCTGTTTTTGTCCAGTACGAGCTCATTCTCTCTGCAACAGCCCAGTACGAGCTCCTTCTCTCTGCACTAGCCCAGTACGAGCCCCTTCTCTCTGTACTAATGCAGTAACAGCCCCTTCTCTCTGTAATAACCCAGTACCAGCCCCTTCTCTCTGTACTAACCCAGTACGAGCTCCTTCTCTCTGTTTTTGTCCAGTACGAGCTCATTCTCTCTGCAACAGCCCAGTACGAGCTCCTTCTCTCTGCACTAGCCCAGTACGAGCTCCTTCTCTCTGCACTAGCCCAGTACGAGCTCCTTCTCTCTGCACTAGCCCAGTACGAGCTCCTTCTCTCTGCACTAGCCCAGCACGAGCACCTTCGATCTGCACTAGCCCAGTACGAGCTCCTTCGATCTGCACTAGCCCAGTACGAGCTCCTTCGATCTGCACCAGCCCAGTATGAGCTCCTTCTCGCTGTTTTTGTCCAGTATGAGCTCCTTCTCTCTGCAACAGCCCAGTACGAGCTCCTTCTCTCTGTACTAGTACAGTACGAGAAACTTCTCTCTGTACTAACCCAGTTTGAGCTCCTTCTCTGTGTACTAACCCAGTACCAGCCCCTTCTCTCTGTCCTAACCAAGTACGAGCTCCTTCTCTCTGTTTTTGTCCAGTACGAGCCCCTTTTCACTGCACTAGCCCAGTACGAGCCCCTTCTCTCTGTGGTAGCCCAGTACAAGCTCCTTCTCTCTCTACTAACCAAGTTCGAGTCCCTTCTCTCCATACTAGCCTAGTAGCAGCCCCTTTTCTCTGCGCTTGCCCAGTACGAGATCCTTCTCTCTGTACTAGTCCAGTACGAGCCCCTTCTCTCTGTACTAGTCCAGTACGAGCCCCTTCTCTCTGTACTAGCCCAGTACGAGCTCCTTCTCTCTGTACTAGCCCAGTACGAGCCCCTTCTCTCTGTACTAGCCGAGTACGAGCCCCTTCTCTCTGTACTAATGCAGTACCATCCCCTTCTCTCTGTACTAACCCAGTACCAGCCCCTTCTCTCTGAACTAACGCAGTACCTGTCCCTTCTCTCTGTACTAACCCAGTACGAGCTCCTTCTCTCTGCACTAGCCCAGTACCAGCTCCATCTCTCTGCACTAGCCCAGTACGAGCTCCTTCTCTCTGCACTAGCCCAGTACGAGCTCCTTCTCTCTGCACTAGCCCAGCACGAGCTCCTTCTCTCTGCACTAGCCCAGTATGAGCTCCTTCGATCTGCACAAGCCCAGTACAAGCTCCTTCTCTCTTCACTAGCCCAGTACGAGCTCCTTCTCTCCGCACTAGTCCAGTACGAGCTCCTTCTCTCTGCACTAGCCCAGTACCAGCTCCTTCTCTCTGCACTAGCCCAGTACAAGCTCCTTCGATCTGCTCTAGCCGAGTACAAGCTCCTTCTCTCTTCACTAGCCCAGTACAAGCTCCTTCTCTCTTCACTAGCCCAGTACGAGCTCCTTCTCTCCGCACTAGTCCAGTACGAGCTCCTTCTCTCTGCACTAGCCCAGTACCAGCTCCTTCTCTCTGCACTAGCCCAGTACAAGCTCCTTCGATCTGCTCTAGCCGAGTACAAGCTCCTTCTCTCTTCACTAGCCCAGTACAAGCTCCTTCTCTCCGCACTAGCCCAGTACGAGCTCCTTCTCTCTGCACTAGCCCAGTACGAGCTCCTTCTCTCTGCACTAGCCCAGTACGAGCTCCTTCGATCTGCACTAGCCCAGTACGAGCTCCTTCTCTCCGCACTAGTCCAGTATGAGCTCCTTCTCTCTGTACTAGCCCAGTACGAGCCCCTTCTCTCTGTACTAGTCCAGTACGAGCTCCTTCTCTCTGTACTAGTCCAGTACGAGCTCCTTCTCTCTGTACTAAACCAGTATGAGCTCCTTCTCTCTGTACTAGACCAGTATGAGCTCCTTCTCTCTGTAATAACCCTGTACCAGCCCCTACTCTCTGTACTAACCCAATACGAGCTCCTTCTCTCTGTTTTTGTCCAGTACGAGCTCCTTCTCTCTGCACTAGACCAGTACGAGCTCCTTCTCTCTGCAGTAGTCCAGTACGAGATCCTTCTCTCTGTACTAGTCCAGTACGAGCTCCTTCTCTCTGTACTAAACCAGTATGAGCTCCTTCTCTCTGTACTAAACCAGTATGAGCTCCTTCTCTCTGTACTAACCAAGTACGTGCTCCTTCTCCCTGTACTCGCCCAGTACGAGCCCCTTTTCTCTGCATTAGCCCAGTAAGAGCCCCTTCACTCTGTACTAGCCCAGTACGAGCCCCTTCTCTCTTTACTAGCCCAGTATGAGCTCCTTCTCTCTGTACTAGCCCAGTACGAGCCCCTTCTCTCTGTACTAATGCAGTACCAGCCCCTTCTCTCTGTACTAACCCAGTACCAGCCCCTTCTCTCTGTACTAACCCAGTACAAGCTCGTTCTCTCTGTTTTTGTGTAGTACGAGCTCCTTCTCTCTGCACTAGCCCAGTACAAGCTCCTTCTCTCTGCACTAGCCCAGTACGAGCTCCTTCTCTCTGCACTAGTCCAGTACGAGTTCCTTTTCTCTGCACTAGTCCAGTACGAGCTCCTTCTCTCTGTACTAGTCCAGTAGGAGCTCCTTCTCTCTGTACTAACCCAGTATGAGCTCCTTCTCTCTGTACTAACCAAGAACGAGTCCCTTTTCTCTGTACTTGCCCAGTACGAGCTCCTTCTCTCTGCACTAGCCCAGTACGAGCTCCTTCTCTCTGCACTAGCCCAGTACGAGCTCCTTCTCTTTGCACTAGCCCAGTACGAGCTCCTTCTCTCTGCACTAGCCCAGTACGAGCTCCTTCTCTTTGCACTAGCCCAGCACGAGCACCTTCGATCTGCACTAGCCCAGTACGAGCTCCTTCTCTCTGCACTAGCCCAGTACGAGCTCCTTCGATCTGCACCACCCCAGTACGAGCTCCTTCTCGCTGTTTTTGTCCAGTACGAGCTCCTTCTCTCTGCAACAGCCCAGTACGAGCTCCTTCTCTCTGTACTAGTACAGTACGAGAAACCCCTCTCTGTACTAACCCAGTTTGAGCTCCTTCTCTGTGTACTAACCCAGTACCAGCCCCTTCTCTCTGTCCTAACCAAGTACGAGTTCCTTCTCTCTGTTTTTGTCCAGTACGAGCCCCTTTTCACTGCACTAGCCCAGTACGAGCTCCTTCTCTCTGCACTAGCCTAGTACGAGCTCCTTCTCTCTGTACTAGCCCAGTACGAGCTCCTTCTCTCTGCACTAGCCCAGTACGAGCTCCATCGATCTGCACTAGCCCAGTACGAGCTCCTTCTCTCCGCACTAGTCCAGTATGAGCTCCTTCTCTCTGTACTAGCCCAGTACGAGCCCCTTCTCTCTGTACTAATGCAGTAACAGCCCCTTCTCTCTGTAATAACCCAGTACCAGCCCCTTCTCTCTGTACTAACCCAGTACGAGCTCGTTCTCTCTGTTTTTGTCCAGTACGAGCTCATTCTCTCTGCAACAGCCCAGTACGAGCTCCTTCTCTCTGCACTAGCCCAGTACGAGCTCCTTCTCTCTGCACTAGCCCAGTACGAGCTCCTTCTCTCTGCACTAGCCCAGTACGAGCACCTTCGATCTGCACTAGCCCAGTACGAGCTCCTTCGATCTGCACTAGACCAGTACGAGCTCCTTCGATCTGCAACAGCCCAGTACGAGCTCCTTCTCTCTGTACTAGTACAGTACGAGAAACTTCTCTCTGTACTAACCCAGTTTGAGCTCCTTCTCTGTGTACTAACCCAGTACCAGCCCCTTCTCTCTGTCCTAACCAAGTACGAGCTCCTTCTCTCTGTTTTTGTCCAGTACGAGCCCCTTTTCACTGCACTAGCCCAGTACGAGCCCCTTCTCTCTGTGGTAGCCCAGTACAAGCTCCTTCTCTCTCTACTAACCAAGTACGAGCCCCTTCTCTCCATACTAGCCTAGTAGGAGCCCCTTTTCTCTGCGCTTGCCCAGTACGAGATCCTTCTCTCTGTACTAGTCCAGTACGAGCCCCTTCTCTCTGTACTAGCCCAGTACGAGCTCCTTCTCTCTGTACTAGCCCAGTACGAGCCCCTTCTCTCTGTACTAATGCAGTACCATCCCCTTCTCTCTGTACTAACCCAGTACCAGCCCCTTCTCTCTGTACTAACGCAGTACCTGTCCCTTCTCTCTGTATTAACCCAGTACGAGCTCCTTCTCTCTGCACTAGCCCAGTACCAGCTCCATCTCTCTGCACTAGCCCAGTACGAGCTCCTTCTCTCTGCACTAGCCCAGTACGAGCTCCTTCTCTCTGCACTAGCCCAGTACGAGCTCCTTCTCTCTGCACTAGCCCAGTACCAGCTCCTTCTCTCTGCACTAGCCCAGTACAAACTCCTTCGATCTGCTCCAGCCGAGTACAAGCTCCTTCTCTCTTCACTAGCCCAGTACAAGCTCCTTCTCTCCGCACTAGTCCAGTACGAGCTCCTTCTCTCTGCACTAGCCCAGTACGAGCTCCTTCTCTCTGCGCTAGCCCAGTACGAGCTCCTTCTCTCTGCACTAGCCCAGCACGACCTCCTTCTCTCTGCACTAGCCCAGTACGAGCTCCTTCTCTCTGCACTAGCCCAGTACGAGCTCCTTCTCTCTGCACTAGCCCAGCACGAGCTCCTTCTCACTGCACTAGCCCAGTACGAGCTCCATCGATCTGCACTAGCCCAGTACGAGCTCCTTCTCTCTGTACTAGCCCAGTACGAGCCCCTTCTCTCTGTACTAATGCAGTAACAGCCCCTTCTCTCTGTAATAACCCAGTACCAGCCCCTTCTCTCTGTACTAACCCAGTACAAGCTCCTTCTCTCTGTTTTTGTCCAGTACGAGCTCATTCTCTCTACAACAGCCCAGTACGAGCTCCTTCTCTCTGCACTAGCCCAGTACGAGGCCCTTCTCTCTGTACTAATGCAGTAACAGCCCCTTCTCTCTGTAATAACCAAGTACCAGCCCCTTCTCTCTGTACTAACCCAGTACGAGCTCCTTCTCTCTGTTTTTGTCCAGTACAAGCTCATTCTCTCTGCAACAGCCCAGTACGAGCTCCTTCTCTCTGCACTAGCCCAGTACGAGCTCCTTCTCTCTGCACTAGCCCAGTACGAGCTCCTTCTCTCTGCACTAGCCCAGCACGAGCACCTTCGATCTGCACTAGCCCAGTACGAGCTCCTTCGATCTGCACTAGCCCAGTACGAGCTCCTTCGATCTGCACCAGCCCAGTATGAGCTCCTTCTCGCTGTTTTTGTCCAGTACGAGCTCCTTCTCTCTGCAACAGCCCAGCACGAGCTCCTTCTCTCTGCACTAGCCCAGTATGAGCTCCATCGATCTGCACAAGCCCAGTACAAGCTCCTTCTCTCTTCACTAGCCCAGTACGAGCTCCTTCTCTCCGCACTAGTCCAGTACGAGCTCCTTCTCTCTGCACTAGCCCAGTACCAGCTCCTTCTCTCTGCACTAGCCCAGTACAAGCTCCTTCGATCTGCTCTAGCCGAGTACAAGCTCCTTCTCTCTTCACTAGCCCAGTACGAGCTCCTTCTCTCCGCTCTAGTCCAGTACGAGCTCCTTCTCTCTGCACTAGCCCAGTACCAGCTCCTTCTCTCTGCACTAGCCCAGTACAAGCTCCTTCGATCTGCTCTAGCCGAGTACAAGCTCCTTCTCTCTTCACTAGCCCAGTACAAGCTCCTTCTCTCCGCACTAGCCCAGTACGAGCTCCTTCTCTCTGCACTAGCCCAGTACGAGCTCCTTCTCTCAGCACTAGCCCAGTACGAGCTCCTTCGATCTGCACTAGCCCAGTACGAGCTCCTTCTCTCCGCACTAGTCCAGTATGAGCCCCTTTTCTCTGCACTTGCCCAGTACAAGCTCCTTCTCTCTGTACTTGCACAGTGCGGACTCCTCCTCTCTGTACTAGCCCAATATGAGCTCCTTCTCTCTGTACTAACCCAGTACCAGCCCCTTCTCTCTGTACTAGCCCAGTACGAGCCCCTTCTCTCTGTACTAGTCCAGTACGAGCTCCTTCTCTCTGTAATGGTCCAGTACGAGCTCCTTCTCTCTGTACTAAACCAGTATGAGCTCCTTCTCTCTGTACTAAACCAGTATGAGCTCCTTCTCTCTGTAATAACCCAGTACCAGCCCCTTCTCTCTGTACTAACCCAGTACGAGCTCCTTCTCTCTGTTTTTGTCCAGTACGAGCTCATTCTCTCTGCAACAGCCCAGTACGAGCTCCTTCTCTCTGCACTAGCCCAGTACGAGCTCCTTCTCTCTGCACTAGCCCAGCACGAGCACCTTCGATCTGCACTAGCCCAGTACGAGCTCCTTCGATCTGCACTAGCCCAGTACGAGCTCCTTCGATCTGCACCAGCCCAGTATGAGCTCCTTCTCGCTGTTTTTGTCCAGTACGAGCTCCTTCTCACTGCAACAGCCCAGTACGAGCTCCTTCTCTCTGTACTAGTACAGTACGAGAAACTTCTCTCTGTACTAACCCAGTTTGAGCTCCTTCTCTGTGTACTAACCCAGTACCAGCCCCTTCTCTCTGTCCTAACCAAGTACGAGCTCCTTCTCTCTGTTTTTGTCCAGTACGAGCCCCTTTTCACTGCACTAGCCCAGTACGAGCCCCTTCTCTCTGTGGTAGCCCAGTACAAGCTCCTTCTCTCTCTACTAACCAAGTACGAGTCCCTTCTCTCCATACTAGCCTAGTAGCAGCCCCTTTTCTCTGCGCTTGCCCAGTACGAGATCCTTCTCTCTGTACTAGTCCAGTACGAGCCCCTTCTCTCTGTACTAGCCCAGTACGAGCTCCTTCTCTCTGTACTAGCCCAGTACGAGCCCCTTCTCTCTGTACTAGCCGAGTACGAGCCCCTTCTCTCTGTACTAATGCAGTACCATCCCCTTCTCTCTGTACTAACCCAGTACCAGCCCCTTCTCTCTGTACTAACGCAGTACCTGTCCCTTCTCTCTGTACTAACCCAGTACGAGCTCCTTCTCTCTGCACTAGCCCAGTACCAGCTCCATCTCTCTGCACTAGCCCAGTACGAGCTCCTTCTCTCTGCACTAGCCCAGTACGAGCTCCTTCTCTCTGCACTAGCCCAGCACGAGCTCCTTCTCTCTGCACTAGCCCAGTATGAGCTCCTTCGATCTGCACAAGCCCAGTACAAGCTCCTTCTCTCTTCACTAGCCCAGTACGAGCTCCTTCTCTCCGCACTAGTCCAGTACGAGCTCCTTCTCTCTGCACTAGCCCAGTACCAGCTCCTTCTCTCTGCACTAGCCCAGTACAAGCTCCTTCGATCTGCTCTAGCCGAGTACAAGCTCCTTCTCTCTTCACTAGCCCAGTACAAGCTCCTTCTCTCTTCACTAGCCCAGTACGAGCTCCTTCTCTCCGCTCTAGTCCAGTACGAGCTCCTTCTCTCTGCACTAGCCCAGTACCAGCTCCTTCTCTCTGCACTAGCCCAGTACAAGCTCCTTCGATCTGCTCTAGCCGAGTACAAGCTCCTTCTCTCTTCACTAGCCCAGTACGAGCTCCTTCTCTCTGCACTAGCCCAGTACGAGCTCCTTCTCTCTGCACTAGCCCAGTACGAGCTCCTTCTCTCCGCACTAGTCCAGTATGAGCCCCTTTTCTCTGCACTTGCCCAGTACAAGCTCCTTCTCTCTGTACTTGCACAGTGCGGACTCCTCCTCTCTGTACTAGCCCAATATGTGCTCCTTCTCTCTGTACTAACCCAGTACCAGCCCCTTCTCTCTGTACTAGCCCAGTACGAGCCCCTTCTCTCTGTACTAGTCCAGTACGAGCTCCTTCTCTCTGTACTAGTCCAGTACGAGCTCCTTCTCGCTGTACTAAACCAGTATGAGCTCCTTCTCTCTGTACTAAACCAGTATGAGCTCCTTCTCTCTGTAATAACCCAGTACCAGCCCCTTCTCTCTGTACTAACCCAATACGAGCTCCTTCTCTCTGTTTTTGTCCAGTACGAGCTCCTTCTCTCTGCACTAGACCAGTACGAGCTCCTTCTCTCTGCAGTAGTCCAGTACGAGATCCTTCTCTCTGTACTAGTCCAGTACGAGCTCCTTCTCTCTGTACTAAACCAGTATGAGCTCCTTCTCTCTGTACTAACCAAGTACGTGCTCCTTCTCCCTGTACTCGCCCAGTACGAGCCCCTTTTCTCTGCATTAGCCCAGTAAGAGCCCCTTCACTCTGTACTAGCCCAGTACGAGCCCCTTCTCTCTTTACTAGCCCAGTATGAGCTCCTTCTCTCTGTACTAGCCCAGTACGAGCCGCTTCTCTCTGTACTAATGCAGTACCAGCCCCTTCTCTCTGTACTAACCCAGTACCAGCCCCTTCTCTCTGTACTAACCCAGTACAAGCTCCTTCTCTCTGTTTTTGTGTAGTACGAGCTCCTTCTCTCTGCACTAGCCCAGTACGAGCTCCTTCTCTCTGCACTAGTCCAGTACGAGCTCCTTCTCTCTGTACTAGTCCAGTATGAGCTCCTTCTCTCTGTACTAACCCAGTATGAGCTCCTTCTCTCTGTACTAACCAAGAACGAGTCCCTTTTCTCTGTACTTGCCCAGTACGAGCTCCTTCTCTCTGCACTAGCCCAGTACGAGCTCCTTCTCTCTGCACTAGCCCAGTACGAGCTCCTTCTCTTTGCACTAGCCCAGCACGAGCACCTTCGATCTGCACTAGCCCAGTACGAGCTCCTTCTCTCTGCACTAGCCCAGTACGAGCTCCTTCGATCTGCACCAGCCCAGTACGAGCTCCTTCTCGCTGTTTTTGTCCAGTACGAGCTCCTTCTCTCTGCAACAGCCCAGTACGAGCTCCTTCTCTCTGTACTAGTACAGTACGAGAAACGGCTCTCTGTACTAACCCAGTTTGAGCTCCTTCTCTGTGTACTAACCCAGTACCAGCCCCTTCTCTCTGTCCTAACCAAGTACGAGCTCCTTCTCTCTGTTTTTGTCCAGTACGAGCCCCTTTTCACTGCAATAGCCCAGTACGAGCTCCTTCTCTCTGCACTAGCCTAGTACGAGCTCCTTCTCTCTGCACTAGCCCAGTACGAGCTCCTTCTCTCTGCACTAGCCTAGTACGAGCTCCTTCTCTCTGTACTAGCCCAGTACGAGCTCCTTCTCTCTGCACTAGCCCAGTACGAGCTCCTTCTCTCTGTACTAGCCCAGTACGAGCCCCTTCTCTCTGTACTAATGCAGTAACAGCCCCTTCTCTCTGTAATAACCCAGTACCAGCCCCTTCTCTCTGTACTAACCCAGTACGTGCTCCTTCTCTCTGCACTAGCCCAGTACCAGCTCCATCTCTCTGCACTAGCCCAGTACGAGCTCCTTCTCTCTGCACTAGCCTAGTACGAGCTCCTTCTCTCTGTACTAGCCCAGCACGAGCACCTTCGATCTGCACTAGCCCAGTACGAGCTCCTTCTCTCTGCACTAGCCCAGTACGAGCTCCTTCTCTCTGCACTAGCCCAGTACGAGGTCCTTCTCACTGCACTAGCCCAGTACGAGCTCCTTCTCTCTGCACTAGCCCAGTACGAGCTCCTTCTCTCTGCACTAGCCCAGTACGAGCTCCATCGATCTGCACTAGCCCAGTACGAGCTCCTTCTCTCTGCACTAGACCAGTACGAGCTCCTTCTCTCCGCACTAGTCCAGTATGAGCTCCTTCTCTCTGTACTAGCCCAGTACGAGCCCCTTCTCTCTGTACTAATGCAGTAACAGCCCCTTCTCTCTGTAATAACCCAGTACCAGCCCCTTCTCTCTGTACTAACCCAGTACGAGCTCCTTCTCTCTGTTTTTGTCCAGTACGAGCTCATTCTCTCTGCAACAGCCCAGTACGAGCTCCTTCTCTCTGCACTAGCCCAGTACGAGCTCCTTCTCTCTGCGCTAGCCCAGTACGAGCTCCTTCTCTCTGCACTAGCCCAGTACGAGCACCTTCGATCTGCACTAGCCCAGTACGAGCTCCTTCGATCTGCACTAGACCAGTACGAGCTCCTTCGATCTGCAACAGCCCAGTACGAGCTCCTTCTCTCTGTACTAGTACAGTACGAGAAACTTCTCTCTGTACTAACCCAGTTTGAGCTCCTTCTCTGTGTACTAACCCAGTACCAGCCCCTTCTCTCTGTCCTAACCAAGTACGAGCTCCTTCTCTCTGTTTTTGTCCAGTACGAGCCCCTTTTCACTGCACTAGCCCAGTACGAGCCCCTTCTCTCTGTGGTAGCCCAGTACAAGCTCCTTCTCTCTCTACTAACCAAGTACGAGCCCCTTCTCTCCGTACTAGCCTAGTAGGAGCCCCTTTTCTCTGCGCTTGCCCAGTACGAGATCCTTCTCTCTGTACTAGTCCAGTACGAGCCCCTTCTCTCTGTACTAGCCCAGTACGAGCTCCTTCTCTCTGTACTAGCCCAGTACGAGCCCCTTCTCTCTGTACTAGCCCAGTACGAGCCCCTTCTCTCTGTACTAATGCAGTACCATCCCCTTCTCTCTGTACTAACCCAGTACCAGCCCCTTCTCTCTGTACTAACGCAGTACCTGTCCCTTCTCTCTGCACTAACCCAGTACGAGCTCCTTCTCTCTGCACTAGCCCAGTACCAGCTCCATCTCTCTGCACTAGCCCAGTACGAGCTCCTTCTCTCTGCACTAGCCCAGTACGAGCTCCTTCTCTCTGCACTAGCCCAGCACGAGCTCCTTCTCTCTGCACTAGCCCAGTATGAGCTCCTTCGATCTGCACAAGCCCAGTACAAGCTCCTTCTCTCTTCACTAGCCCAGTACGAGCTCCTTCTCTCCGCACTAGTCCAGTACGAGCTCCTTCTCTCTGCACTAGCCCAGTACCAGCTCCTTCTCTCTGCACTAGCCCAGTACAAGCTCCTTCGATCTGCTCTAGCCGAGTACAAGCTCCTTCTCTCTTCACTAGCCCAGTACAAGCTCCTTCTCTCTTCACTAGCCCAGTACGAGCTCCTTCTCTCCGCACTAGTCCAGTACGAGCCCCTTCTCTCTGTACTAATGCAGTAACAGCCCCTTCTCTCTGTAATAACCCAGTACCAGCCCCTTCTCTCTGTACTAACCCAGTACGAGCTCCTTCTCTCTGTTTTTGTCCAGTACGAGCTCATTCTCTCTGCAACAGCCCAGTACGAGCTCCTTCTCTCTGCACTAGCCCAGTACGAGCTCCTTCTCTCTGCACTAGCCCAGTACGAGCTCCTTCTCTCTGCACTAGCCCAGTACGAGCACCTTCGATCTGCACTAGCCCAGTACGAGCTCCTTCGATCTGCACTAGACCAGTACGAGCTCCTTCGATCTGCAACAGCCCAGTACGAGCTCCTTCTCTCTGTACTAGTACAGTACGAGAAACTTCTCTCTGTACTAACCCAGTTTGAGCTCCTTCTCTGTGTACTAACCCAGTACCAGCCCCTTCTCTCTGTCCTAACCAAGTACGAGCTCCTTCTCTCTGTTTTTGTCCAGTACGAGCCCCTTTTCACTGCACTAGCCCAGTACGAGCCCCTTCTCTCTGTGGTAGCCCAGTACAAGCTCCTTCTCTCTCTACTAACCAAGTACGAGCCCCTTCTCTCCATACTAGCCTAGTAGGAGCCCCTTTTCTCTGCGCTTGCCCAGTACGAGATCCTTCTCTCTGTACTAGTCCAGTACGAGACCCTTCTCTCTGTACTAGCCCAGTACGAGCTCCTTCTCTCTGTACTAGCCCAGTACGAGCCCCTTCTCTCTGTACTAATGCAGTACCATCCCCTTCTCTCTGTACTAACCCAGTACCAGCCCCTTCTCTCTGTACTAACGCAGTACCTGTCCCTTCTCTCTGTACTAACCCAGTACGAGCTCCTTCTCTCTGCACTAGCCCAGTACCAGCTCCATCTCTCTGCACTAGCCCAGTACGAGCTCCTTCTCTCTGCACTAGCCCATTACGAGCTCCTTCTCTCTGCAGTAGTCCAGTACGAGATCCTTCTCTCTGTACTAGTCCAGTACGAGCTCCTTCTCTCTGTACTAAACCAGTATGAGCTCCTTCTCTCTGTACTAACCAAGTACGTGCTCCTTCTCCCTGTACTCGCCCAGTACGAGCCCCTTTTCTCTGCATTAGCCCAGTAAGAGCCCCTTCACTCTGTACTAGCCCAGTACGAGCCCCTTCTCTCTTTACTAGCCCAGTATGAGCTCCTTCTCTCTGTACTAGCCCAGTACGAGCCGCTTCTCTCTGTACTAATGCAGTACCAGCCCCTTCTCTCTGTACTAACCCAGTACCAGCCCCTTCTCTCTGTACTAACCCAGTACAAGCTCCTTCTCTCTGTTTTTGTGTAGTACGAGCTCCTTCTCTCTGCACTAGCCCAGTACGAGCTCCTTCTCTCTGCACTAGCCCAGTACGAGCTCCTTCTCTCTGCACTAGTCCAGTACGAGTTCCTTTTCTCTGCACTAGTCCAGTACGAGCTCCTTCTCTCTGTACTAGTCCAGTACGAGCTCCTTCTCTCTGTACTAATCAAGTACGTGCTTCTTCTCTCTTTACTCGCCCAGTACGAGCCCCTTTCCACTGCATTAGCCCAGTACGAGCCCCTTCTCTCTCTACTTGCCCAGTAAGAACTCCTTGTCTCCGCACTAGCACAGTACGAGCCTCTTTTCTCTACACTTGCCCAGTACAAGCTTCTTCTCTCTGTACTTGCACAGTGCGGACTCCTTCTCTCTGTACTTGCCCAGTACAAGCTCCTTCTCTCTACTAGACCAGTACAAGGCCCTTTTCTCTGCACTAGCCCAGTACGAGCTCCTTCTCTCTGTAGTTGCCCAGTACAAGCTCCTTCTCTCTGTACTAGCCTAGTAGGAGCCCCTTTTCTCTGCGCTTGCCCAGTACGAGCTCCTTCTCTCTGTACTAGCCCAGTACGAGCCCCTTCTCTCTGTACTAGCCCAGTACGAGCTCCTTCTCTCTGTACTAGCCCAGTACGTGCTCTTTCTGTCTGTACTAGCCCAGTACGAGCTCCTTCACTCTGTACTAGCCCAGTACGAGCCCCTTCTCTCTGTACTAGCCCAGTACAAGCCCCATCTCTCTGTACTAACCCAGTACCAGCCCCTTCTCTCTCTACTAAAACAGTAACAGTCCCTTCTCTCTCTACTAACACAGTACGAGCTCCTTCTCTCTGCACTAGCCCATTACGAGCTCCTTCTCTCTGCACTAGCCCAGTACGAGCTCCTTCTCTCTGCACTAGCCCAGTACGAGCTCCTTCTCTCTGCACTAGCCCAGGACGAGCTCCTTCTCTCTGCACTAGCCCAGTACGAGCTCCTTCGATCTGCACTAGACCAGTACGAGCTCCTTCGATCTGCACCAGCCCAGTACGAGGTCCTTCTCGCTGTTTTTGTCCAGTACGAGCTCCTTCTCTCTGCAACAGCCCAGTACGAGCTCCTTCTCTCTGTACTAGTACAGTACGAGAAACTTCTCTCTGTACTAACCCAGTTTGAGCTCCGTCTCTGTGTACTAACCCAGTACCAGCCCCTTCTGTCTGTACTAACCAAGTACGAGCTCCTTCTCTCTGTTTTTGTCCAGTACGAGCCCCTTTTCACTGCACTAGCCCAGTACGAGCCCCTTCTCTCTGTGGTAGCCCAGTACAAGCTCCTTCTCTCTCTACTAACCAAGTACGAGCCCCATCTCTCCGTACTAGCCTAGTAGGAGCCCCTTTTCTCTGCGCTTGCCCAGTACGAGATCCTTCTCTCTGTACTAGTCCAGTACGAGCCCCTTCTCTCTGTACTAGCCCAGTACGAGCTCCTTCTCTCTGTACCAGCCCAGTACGAGCCCCTTCTCTCTGTATTAATGCACTACCATCCCCTTCTCTCTGTACTAACCCAGTACCAGCCCCTTCTCTCTGTACTAACGCAGTACCTGTCCCTTCTCTCTATACTAACGCAGTACCTGTCCTTTCTCTCTGTACTAACCCAGTACGAGCTCCTTCTCTCTGCACTAGCCCAGTACCAGCTCCTTCTCTCTGCACTAGCCCAGTACGAGCTCCTTCTCTCTGCACTAGCCCAGTACGAGCTCCTTCTCTCTGAACTAGCCCAGTACGAGCTCCTTCTATCTGCACTAGCCCAGTACGAGCTCCTTCTCTCTGCACTAGCCCAGCACGAGCTCCTTCTCTCTGCACTAGCCCAGTACGAGCTCCTTCGATCTGCACTAGCCCAGTACAAGCTCCTTCTCTCTTCACTAGCCCAGTACGAGCTCCTTCTCTCCGCACTAGTCCAGTACGATCTCCTTCTCTCTGCACTAGCCCAGTACGAGCTCCTTCGATCTGCATTAGCCGAGTACAAGATCCTTCTCTCTTCACTAGCCCAGTACGAGCTCCTTCTCTCCGCACTAGTTCAGTACCAGCTCCTTCTCTCTGCACTAGCCCAGTACCAGCTCCTTCTCTCTGCACTAGCACAGTACGAGCTCCTTCTCTCTGCGCTAGCCCAGTACGAGCTCCTTCTCTCTGCACTAGCCCAGTACGAGCTCCTTCTCTCTGCACTAGCCCAGTACGAGCTCCTTCTCTCTGCACGAGCCCAGCACGAGCTCCTTCTCACTGCACTAGCCCAGTACGAGCCCCTTTTCTCTGCATTAGCCCAGTAAGAGCCCCTTCACTCTGTACTAGCCCAGTACGAGCCCCTTCTCTCTTTACTAGCCCAGTATGAGCTCCTTCTCTCTGTACTAGCCCAGTACGAGCCGCTTCTCTCTGTACTAATGCAGTACCAGCCCCTTCTCTCTGTACTAACCCAGTACCAGCCCCTTCTCTCTGTACTAACCCAGTACAAGCTCCTTCTCTCTGTTTTTGTGTAGTACGAGCTCCTTCTCTCTGCACTAGCCCAGTACGAGCTCCTTCTCTCTGCACTAGCCCAGTACGAGCTCCTTCTCTCTGCACTAGTCCAGTACGAGTTCCTTTTCTCTGCACTAGTCCAGTACGAGCTCCTTCTCTCTGTACTAGTCCAGTACGAGCTCCTTCTCTCTGTACTAATCAAGTACGTGCTTCTTCTCTCTTTACTCGCCCAGTACGAGCCCCTTTTCACTGCATTAGCCCAGTACGAGCCCCTTCTCTCTCTACTTGCCCAGTAAGAACTCCTTGTCTCCGCACTAGCACAGTACGAGCCTCTTTTCTCTACACTTGCCCAGTACAAGCTTCTTCTCTCTGTACTTGCACAGTGCGGACTCCTTCTCTCTGTACTTGCCCAGTACAAGCTCCTTCTCTCTACTAGACCAGTACAAGGCCCTTTTCTCTGCACTAGCCCAGTACGAGCTCCTTCTCTCTGTAGTTGCCCAGTACAAGCTCCTTCTCTCTGTACTAGCCTAGTAGGAGCCCCTTTTCTCTGCGCTTGCCCAGTACGAGCTCCTTCTCTCTGTACTAGCCCAGTACGAGCCCCTTCTCTCTGTACTAGCCCAGTACGAGCTCCTTCTCTCTGTACTAGCCCAGTACGTGCTCTTTCTGTCTGTACTAGCCCAGTACGAGCTCCTTCACTCTGTACTAGCCCAGTACGAGCCCCTTCTCTCTGTACTAGCCCAGTACAAGCCCCATCTCTCTGTACTAACCCAGTACCAGCCCCTTCTCTCTCTACTAAAACAGTAACAGTCCCTTCTCTCTCTACTAACACAGTACGAGCTCCTTCTCTCTGCACTAGCCCATTACGAGCTCCTTCTCTCTGCACTAGCCCAGTACGAGCTCCTTCTCTCTGCACTAGCCCAGTACGAGCTCCTTCTCTCTGCACTAGCCCAGGACGAGCTCCTTCTCTCTGCACTAGCCCAGTACGAGCTCCTTCGATCTGCACTAGACCAGTACGAGCTCCTTCGATCTGCACCAGCCCAGTACGAGGTCCTTCTCGCTGTTTTTGTCCAGTACGAGCTCCTTCTCTCTGCAACAGCCCAGTACGAGCTCCTTCTCTCTGTACTAGTACAGTACGAGAAACTTCTCTCTGTACTAACCCAGTTTGAGCTCCGTCTCTGTGTACTAACCCAGTACCAGCCCCTTCTGTCTGTACTAACCAAGTACGAGCTCCTTCTCTCTGTTTTTGTCCAGTACGAGCCCCTTTTCACTGCACTAGCCCAGTACGAGCCCCTTCTCTCTGTGGTAGCCCAGTACAAGCTCCTTCTCTCTCTACTAACCAAGTACGAGCCCCATCTCTCCGTACTAGCCTAGTAGGAGCCCCTTTTCTCTGCGCTTGCCCAGTACGAGATCCTTCTCTCTGTACTAGTCCAGTACGAGCCCCTTCTCTCTGTACTAGCCCAGTACGAGCTCCTTCTCTCTGTACCAGCCCAGTACGAGCCCCTTCTCTCTGTATTAATGCACTACCATCCCCTTCTCTCTGTACTAACCCAGTACCAGCCCCTTCTCTCTGTACTAACGCAGTACCTGTCCCTTCTCTCTATACTAACGCAGTACCTGTCCTTTCTCTCTGTACTAACCCAGTACGAGCTCCTTCTCTCTGCACTAGCCCAGTACCAGCTCCTTCTCTCTGCACTAGCCCAGTACGAGCTCCTTCTCTCTGCACTAGCCCAGTACGAGCTCCTTCTCTCTGAACTAGCCCAGTACGAGCTCCTTCTATCTGCACTAGCCCAGTACGAGCTCCTTCTCTCTGCACTAGCCCAGCACGAGCTCCTTCTCTCTGCACTAGCCCAGTACGAGCTCCTTCGATCTGCACTAGCCCAGTACAAGCTCCTTCTCTCTTCACTAGCCCAGTACGAGCTCCTTCTCTCCGCACTAGTCCAGTACGATCTCCTTCTCTCTGCACTAGCCCAGTACGAGCTCCTTCGATCTGCATTAGCCGAGTACAAGATCCTTCTCTCTTCACTAGCCCAGTACGAGCTCCTTCTCTCCGCACTAGTTCAGTACCAGCTCCTTCTCTCTGCACTAGCCCAGTACCAGCTCCTTCTCTCTGCACTAGCACAGTACGAGCTCCTTCTCTCTGCGCTAGCCCAGTACGAGCTCCTTCTCTCTGCACTAGCCCAGTACGAGCTCCTTCTCTCTGCACTAGCCCAGTACGAGCTCCTTCTCTCTGCACGAGCCCAGCACGAGCTCCTTCTCACTGCACTAGCCCAGTACGAGCTCCTTCGATCTGCACTAGCCCAGTACAAGCTCCTTCTCTCTGCACTAGAACAGTACGAGCTCCTTCTCTCCGCACTAGTCCAGTATGAGCTCCTTCTCTCTGTACTAGCCCAGTACGAGCCCCTTCTCTCTGTACTAATGCAGTAACAGCCCCTTTTCTCTGTAATAACCCAGTACCAGCCCCTTCTCTCTGTACTAACCCAGTACGAGCTCCTTCTCTCTGTTTTTGTCCAGTACGAGCTCATTCTCTATGCAACAGCCCAGTACGAGCTACTTCTCTCTGCACTAGACCAGTACGAGCTCCTTCTCTCTGCAGTAGTCCAGTACGAGATCCTTCTCTCTGTACTAGTCCATTACGAGCTCCTTCTCTCTGTACTAGTCCAGTATGAGCTCCTTCTCTCTATACTAACCAAGTACGTGCTCCTTCTCTCTGTACTCGCCCAGTACGAGCCCCTTTTCTCTGTACTAGCCCAGTATGAGCTCCTTCTCTCTGCACTAGCACAGTACGAGCCCTTTTTCACTGCATTAGCCCAGTACGAGCCCCGTCTCTCTGTACTTGCCCAGTGTGAGCCCCTTCTCTCTGTACTTGCCCAGTGCGAGCCCCTTCTCTCTCTACTGGCCCAGTAAGAACTCCTTGTCTCTGCACTAGCACAGCACGAGCCTCTTTTCTCTGCACTTGCCCAGTACAAGCTCCTTCTCTCTGTACCTGCACAGTGCGGACACCTCCTCTCTGTACTAGTCCAATATGAGCTCCTTCTCTCTGTACTAGCCGAGTACGAACCCCATTCCTCTGCACGAGCCCAGGATGACCTCCTTCTCTCTGTACTTGCCCAGTACAAGCTACTTCTCTCTACTAGACCAGTGCAAGCCCCTTTTCTCTGTACTAGCCTAGTAGGAGCCCCTTTTCTCTGCGCTTGCCCAGTACGAGCTCCTTCTCTCTGTACTAGCCCAGTACAAGCCTCTTCTCTCTGTACTAGCCCAGTACGAGCTCCTTCTCTCTGTACTAGCCCAGTACGAGCCCCTTTTCTCTGCACTAGCCCAGTACGACCTCCTTCTCTCTGTACTAATCAAGCACGAGCCCCTTCTCTCTGTACTAGCCCAGTACAAGCTCCTTCTCTCTCTACTAACCACGTACGAGGCCCTTGTCTCCGTAGTTGCCCAGTATGATCCGCTTCTCTCTGTACTAGCCCAGTACAAGCCTCTTCTCTCTGTACCAGCCTAGTACAAGCCCCTTTTCTCTGCGCTTGCCCAGTACGAGCTCCTTCTCTCTGTACTAGCCCAGTACGAGCCCCTTCTTTCTGCACTAGCCCAGTATGAGCTCCTTATCTCTGTACTAGCCCAGTACGAGCCCCTTCTCTATGTACTAATGCAGTACCAGCCCCTTCTCTCTGTACTAAACCAGTACCAGCCCCTTCTCTCTGTACTAACCCAGTACAAGCTCCTTCTCTCTGTTTTTGTCCAGTACGAGCTCCTTCTCTCTGCACTAGCCCAGTACGAGCTCCTTCTCTCTGCACTAGTCCAGTATGAGTTCCTTCTTTCTGCACTAGTCCAATACGAGCTCCTTCTCTCTGCACTAGTCCAGTACGAGCTCCTTCTCTCTGTACTAGTCCAGTACGAGCTCCTTCTCTCTGTCCTAACCCAGTATGAGCTCCTTCTCTCTGTACTAATCAAGTACGTGCTCCTTCTCTCTGTACTCGCCCAGTACGAGGCCCTTTTCTCTGTACTAGCCCAGTACGAGCCCCTTTTCACTGCATTAGTCCAGTGCGAGCCCCTTCTCTCTGTACTTGCCCACTGCGAGCCATTTCTCTCTCTACTTGCCCAGTAAGAACTCCTTGTCTCTGCACTAGCACAGTACGAGCCTCTTTTCTCTACACTTGCCCAGTACAAGGTCCTTCTCTCTGTACTTGCACAGTGCGGACTCCTCCTCTCTGTACTAGCCCAGTACGACCTCCTTCTCTCTGTACTTGCCCAGCACAAGCTCCTTCTCTCTGTACTAGCCCAGTACGAAACCCTTATCTCTGTACTAGCCCAGTACGAGCCCCTTTTCTCTGCACTAGACCAGTACGAGCTCCTTCTCTTTGTAGTCGCCCAGTACAAGCTCCTTCTCTCTGTACTAGCCTAGTAGGAGCCCCTTTTCCCTGCGATTGCCCAGTACGAGCTCCTTCTCTCTGTACTAGCCCAGTACAAGCTCCTTCTCTCTGTACTAGCCTAGTAGGAGACCCTTTTCTCTGCGCTTGCCCAGTACGAGATCCTTCTCTCTGTACTAGCCCAGTACGAGCCCCTTCTCTCTGTACTAGCCCAGTACGAGCTCCTTCTCTCTGTACTAGCCCAGTACGAGCTCCTTCTCTCTGTACTAGCCCAGTACGAGCTCCTTCACGCTGTACTAGCCCAGTACGAGCCCCTTCTCTCTGTAATTGCCCAGTACCAGCCCCTTCTCTCTGTACTAACCCAGTACCAGCCCCTTCTCTCTCTACTAACCCAGTAACAGTCCCTTCTCTCTGTACTAACCCAGTACGAGCTCCTTCTCTGTGCACTAGCCCAGTACGAGCTCCTTCTATCCGCACTAGTCCAGTACGAGCTCCTTCTCTCTGTACTAACCAAGTACGAGCTCCTTCTCTCTGTAATCGCCCAGTACGAGCCCCTTTTCTCTGTACTAGCCCAGTACGAGCGCTTTCTCTCTGTGCTAACCAAGTACGAGCTCCTTCTCTCTGTACTTGCCCAGTGCGAGCCCCTTCTCTCTGTACTTGCCCAGTACAAGCCCCTTCTCTCCGTACTTGCCCAGTAAGAACTCCTTCTCTCTGCACTAGCACAGTACGAGCCCCTTTTCTCTGCACTTGCCCAGTACAAGCTCCTTCTCTCTGTACTTGCACAGTGCGGACTCCTCCTCTCTGTACTAGCCCAATATGAACTCTTTCTCTCTGTACTAGCCCAGTACGAGCCCCTTTTCTCTGCACTAGCACAGAACGACCTCCTTCTCTCTGTACTAGTCCAGTACGAGCTCCTTCTCTGTGTAATAACACAGTATGAGCTCCTTCTCTATGTGCTGACCAAATACGAGTCCCTTCTCTCTGTACTTGCCAATACGAGCTCCTTCTCTCTGTTCTAACCAAGTAAGAGCTCCTTCTCTCTGTATTCGCCCAGTACGAGCCCCTCCTCTCTGTACATGCCCAGTACGAACCCCTATTCTCTGTACTAGCCCCGTACGAGCCCCTTTTCTCTGCACTTGCCCAGTACAAGCTCCTTCTCTCTGTACTTGCACAGTGCGGACGCCTCCTCTCTGTTCTAGCCCAATATGAGCTCCTTCTATCTGTACTAGCCCAGTACGAGCCCCTTTTCCCTGCACTTGCCCAGTACAAGCTCCTTCTCTCTGTACTTGCACAATGCGGACTCCTCCTCTCTGTACTTGCCCAATATGAGCTCCTTCTATCTGCACTAGCCCAGTACGACCTCCTTCTCTCTGTACTTGCCAAGTACAAGCCCCTCCTCTCTGTACTAGCCAAGTACGAGCCCCTTTTCTCTGTACTTGCCCAGTACGATCTCCTTCTCCCTGTACTAACCCAGTAAGAACTCCTCTCTGCAAAAGCCCAGTACGACCTCCTTCTCTGTGTACTTGCCCAGTACAAGCTCCTTCTCTCTACTAGCCCAGTACAAGCCCCTTTTCTCTCTACTAGCCCAGTACGAGCCCCTTTTCTCTGCACTTGCCCAGTACGAGCCCCTTCTCTCTGCACTTGCCCAGTACGAGCCCCTTTTCTCTGTACTAGCCCAGGACGAGCTCCTTCTCTCTGCACTCGACCAGCACAAACCCCTTCTCTCTGTACTAGCCCAGTATGAGCTTTTTCTCTCAGTACTGGCCCAGTATGAGCTCCTTCTCTGTGTACTAATCAAGTACGAGCCCCTTCTCTCTGTACTTGCCCAGTATGAGCCCCTTCTCTCTGCACTAGCCCAGTACGAGCCCCTTCTCTCTGTACTAGCCCAGTACGAGCTCCTTCTCTCTGTACAAGCACAGTACGAGCCCCTTTTCTCTGCATTAGTCCAGGACAAGTTCCTTCTCTCTCTACTAGCACGGTACAGGCTCCAACTCTCTGCACTACCCCAGTACGAGCCCCTCCTATCTGTACTAGCCCAGTACGAGCTTTTACTCTCTGTACTAACCCAGTATAAGCCCCTTCTCTCTGTACTAACCCAGTACGAGCTCCTTCTCTGTTTATGTCCAGTATGAGCTCGTTCTCTCTGCACTAGCACAGTACGAGCTCCTTCTCTCTGCACTGGAGCAGTATGAGTTCCTTCTCTCTGCACTAGTCCAGTACGAGCTCCTTCTCTCTGTACTAGCCCAATATGAGCTCCTTCTCTCTGTACTAGCCCAGTACGAGCCCCTTCTCTCTGTACTTGCACAGTGCGGACTCCTCCTCTCTGTACTAGCCCAATACGAGCTCCTTCTCTCTGCACTCGCCCATTACGAGCTCCTTCTCTCTGTACTAGCCCAGTACGAGCTCCTTCTCTCTGCACTAGCCCAGAACGAGCTGCTTCTCTCTGTACTAGCCCAGTGCGAGCCCCCTTTCTCTGCACTAGCACAGAATGACCTTCTTCTCTCAGTACTAGTCCAGTACGAGCTCCTTTCTCTGTACTAACCCAGTATGAGCTCCTTGACACTGTACTAACCAAGTATGAGCCCCTTTTCTCTGTACTTGCCCAGTACGAGCCCCTTCTCTCTGTACTTGCCCAGTGCGAGCCCCTTCTCTCTGTACTTGCCCAGTGCGAGCCCCTTCTCTCTTTACTTGTCCAGTAAGAACTCCTTGTCTCTGCACTAAACACAGTACGAGCCTCTTTTCTCTGCACTTGCGCAGTACGAGCCCCTTCTCTCTGTACTAGCCCAGGACGAGCTCCTTCTCTCTGCACTCGACCAGCACAAACCCCTTCCCTCTGTACTAGCCCAGTATGAGCTTTTTCTCTCAGTACTGGCCCAGTATGAGCTCCTTCTCTGTGTACTAATCAAGTACGAGCCCCTTCTCTCTGTACTTGCCCAGTATGAGCCCCTTCTCTCTGCACTAGCCCAGTACGAGCCCCTTCTCTCTGTACTAGCCCAGTACGAGCTCCTTCTCTCTGTACAAGCACAGTACGAGCCCCTTTTCTCTGCATTAGTCCAGTACAAGCTCCTTCTCTCTCTGCTAGTACGGTATAGGCTCCAACTCTCTGCACTACCCCAGTACGAGCCCCTCCTATCTGTACTAGCCCAGTACGAGCTTTTACTCTCTGTACTAACCCAGTATAAGCCCCTTCTCTCTGTACTAACCCAGTACGAGCTCCTTCTCCGTTTATGTCCAGTACCATCTCCTTCTCTCTGCACTAGAGCAGTATGAGTTCCTTCTCTCTGCACTAGTCCAGTACGAGCTCCTTCTCTCTGTACTAGCCCAATATGAGCTCCTTCTCTCTTTACTAGCCCAGTACGAGCTCCTTCTCTCTGTACTAGCCCAGTACAAGCTCCTTCTCTCTGTACTTGCACAGTGCGGACTTCTCTCTGTAGTAGCCCAATATGAGCTCCTTCTCTCTGTACTAGCCCAGTACGAGCCCCTTTTCTCTGCACTTGCCCAGTACGACCTCCTTCTCTCTGTTCTAATCAAGCACGAGCCTCTTCTCTCTGTACTAGCCAAGTACAAGCTCCTTCTCTCTCTACTAACCACGTACGAGGCCCTTGTCTCCGTACTTGACCAGTACGATCCGCTTCTCTCTGTACTAGCCCAGTACAAGCCTCTTCTCTCTGTACTAGCCTAGTACGAGCCCCTTTTCTCTGCGCTTGCCCAGTACGAGCTCCTTCTCTCTGTACTAGCCCAGTACGAGCTCCTTCTCTCTGTACTAGCCCAGTATGAGCTCCTTCTCTCTGTACTAATGCAGTACCAGCCCCTTTTCTCTGTACTAACCCAGTACCAGCCCCTTCTCTCTGTACTAACCCAGTACAAGCTCCTTCTCTCTGTAGTAAGCCAGTACAAGCTCCTTCTCTCTGCACTAGCCCCGTACGAGCTCCTTCTCTCTGCACTAGTCCAGTACGAGCTCCTTCTCTCTGCACTAGTCCAGTACGAGCTCCTTCTCTCTGCACTAGTCCAGTACGAGCTCATTCTCTCTGTACTAAGCCAGTACAATCTCCTTCTCTCTGCACTAGCCCAGTACGAGCTCCTTCTCTCTGCACTAGCCCAGTACGAGCTCCTTCTCTCTGTACTTGCCCAGTATGAGCTCCTTCTCTCTGCACTAGTCCAGTACGAGCTCCTTCTCTCTGTACTAGTCCAGGACGAGCCCCTTTTCACTGCATTAGCCCGGTACGAGCCCCTTCTCTCTGTACATGCCCAGTTCGAGCCCCTTCTCTCTGTACTTGCCCAGTGCGAGCCCCTTCTCTCTGTACTTGCCCAGTGCGAGCCCCTTCTCTCTGTACTTGCCCAGTACGAGCCTCTTTTCTCTGCACTTGCCCAGTACAAGCTCCTTCTCTCTGTACTTGCACAGTGCGGACTCCTCCTCTCTGTAATAGCTCAGTACGACCTCCTTCTCTCTGTACTTGCCCAGTACAAGCTCCTTCTCTCTACTAGACCATTACAAGCCCCTTTTCTCTGTACTAGCCCAGTACGAGCCCCTTTTTTCTGCACTAGCCCAGTACGAGCCCCTTTTCTCTGCACTAGCCCAGTACGAGCCCCTTCTCTCTGTGGTAGCCCAGTACAAGCTCCTTCTCTCTCTACTAACCAAGTACAAGCCCCTTCTCTCTGTACTAGCCCAATACGAGCTCCTTCTCTCTGTACAAGCACAGTATGAGCCCCTTTTCTCTGCATTAGTCCAGTACAAGCTCCTTCTCTCTCTACTAGTACGGTATAGGCTCCAACTCTCTGCACTACCCCAGTACGAGCCCCTCCTATCTGTACTAGCCCAGTACGAGCTTTTACTCTCTGTACTAACCCAGTATAAGCTCCTTCTCTCTGTACTAACCCAGTACGAGCTCCTTCTCCGTTTATGTCCAGTATGAGCTCGTTCTCTCTGCACTAGCCCAGTACGAGTTCCTTCTCTCTGCACTAGTCCAGTACGAGCTCCTTCTCTCTGTACTAGCCCAATATGAGCTCCTTCTCTCTGTACTAGCCCAGTACGAGCCCCTTCTCTCTGTACTTGCACAGTGCGGACTCCGCCTCTCTGTACTAGCCCAATACGAGCTCCTTCTCTCTGTACTCGCCCATTACGAGCTCCTTCTCTCTGTACTAGCCCAGTACGAGCTCCTTCTCTCTGTACTAGCCCAGAACGAGCTGCTTCTCTCTGTACTAGCCCAGTGCGAGCCCCTTTTCTCTGCACTAGCACAGAATGACCTTCTTCTCTCTGTACTAGTCCAGTACGAGCTCCTTTCTCTGTACTAACCCAGTATGAGCTCCTTCACACTGTACTAACCAAGTACGAGCCCCTTTTCTCTGTACTTGCCCAGTACGAGCCCCTTCTCTCAGTACTTGCCCAGTGCGAGCCCCTTCTCTCTGTACTTGCCCAGTGCGAGCCCCTTCTCTCTCTACTTGTCCAGTAAGAACTCCTTGTCTCTGCACTAAACACAGTACGAGCCTCTTTTCTCTGTACTTGCCCAGTACAAGCTCCTTCTCTCTGTACTTGCACAGTGCGGACTTCTCTCTGTACTAGCCCAATATGAGCTCCTTCTCTCTGTACTAGCCCAGTACGAGCCCCTTTTCTCTGCACTTGCCCAGTACGACCTCCTTCTCTCTGTTCTAAACAAGCACGAGCCTCTTCTCTCTGTACTAGCCAAGTACAAGCTCCTTCTCTCTCTACTAACCACGTACGAGGCCCTTGTCTCCGTACTTGACCAGTACGATCCGCTTCTCTCTGTACTAGCCCAGTACAAGCCTCTTCTCTCTGTACTAGCCTAGTACGAGCCCCTTTTCTCTGCGCTTGCCCAGTACGAGCTCCTTCTCTCCGTACTAGCCCAGTACGAGCTCCTTCTCTCTGTACTAGCCCAGTATGAGCTCCTTCTCTCTGTACTAATGCAGTACCAGCCCCTTTTCTCTGTACTAACCCAGTACCAGCCCCTTCTCTCTGTACTAACCCAGTACAAGCTCCTTCTCTCTGTACTAAGCCAGTACCAGCTCCTTCTCTCTGCACTAGCCCAGTACGAGCTCCTTCTCTCTGCACTAGCCCAGTACGAGCTCCTTCTCTCTGCACTAGTCCAGTACGAGCTCCTTCTCTCTGCACTAGTCCAGTACGAGCTCCTTCTCTCTGCACTAGTCCAGTACGAGCTCATTCTCTCTGTACTAGTCCAGTACGAGAACCTTCTCTCTGTACTAACCCGGTACGAGCCCCTTCTCTCTGTACATGCCCAGTTCGAGCCCCTTCTCTCTGTACTTGCCCAGTGCGAGCCCCTTCTCTCTGTACTTGCCCAGTACGAGCCTCTTTTCTCTGCACTTGCCCAGTACAAGCTCCTTCTCTCTGTACTTGCACAGTGCGGACTCCTCCTCTCTGTAATAGCTCAGTACGACCTCCTTCTCTCTGTACTTGCCCAGTACAAGCTCCTTCTCTCTACTAGACCATTACAAGCCCTTTTTCTCTGTACTAGCCCAGTACGAGCCCCTTTTTTCTGCACTAGCCCAGTACGAGTCCCTTTTCTCTGCACTAGCCCAGTACGAGCCCCTTCTCTCTGTGGTAGCCCAGTACAAGCTCCGTCTCTCTCTACTAACCAAGTACAAGCCCCTTCTCTCTGTACTAGCCCAGTACGAGCTCCTTCTCTCTGTACAAGCACAGTACGAGCCCCTTTTCTCTGCATTAGTCCAGTACAAGCTCCTTCTCTCTCTACTAGTACGGTATAGGCTCCAACTCCCTGCACTACCCCAGTACGAGCCCCTCCTATCTGTACTAGCCCAGTACGAGCTTTTACTCTCTGTACTAACCCAGTATAAGCCCCTTCTCTATGTAATCACCCAGTACGAGCTCCTTCTCCGTTTATGTCCAGTATGAGCTCGTTCTCTCTGCACTAGCCCAGTACGAGCTCCTTCTCTCTGCACTAGAGCAGTATGAGTTCCTTCTCTCTGCACTAGTCCAGTACGAGCTCCTTCTCTCTGTACTAGCCCAATATGAGCTCCTTCTCTCTGTACTAGCCCAGTACGAGCCCCTTCTCTCTGTACTTGCACAGTGCGGACTCCGCCTCTCTGTACTAGCCCAATACGAGCTCCTTCTCTCTGTACTCGCCCAGTACGAGCTCTTTCTCTCTGTACTAGCCCAGAACGAGCTGCTTCTCTCTGTACTAGCCCAGTGCGAGCCCCTTTTCTCTGCACTAGCACAGAATGACCTTCTTCTCTCTGTACTAGTCCAGTACGAGCTCCTTTCTCTGTACTAACCCAGTATGAGCTCCTTCACACTGTACTAACCAAGTACGAGCCCCTTTTCTCTGTACTTGCCCAGTACGAGCCCCTTCTCTCTGTACTTGCCCAGTGCGAGCCCCTTCTCTCTGTACTTGCCCAGTGCGAGCCCCTTCTCTCTCTACTTGTCCAGTAAGAACTCCTTGTCTCTGCACTAAACACAGTACGAGCCTCTTTTCTCTGTACTTGCCCAGTACAAGCTCCTTCTCTCTGTACTTGCACAGTGCGGACTTCTCTCTGTAGTAGCCCAATATGAGCTCCTTCTCTCTGTACTAGCCCAGTACGAGCCCCTTTTCTCTGCACTTGCCCAGTACGACCTCCTTCTCTCTGTTCTAATCAAGCACGAGCCTCTTCTCTCTGTACTAGCCAAGTACAAGCTCCTTCTCTCTCTACTAACCACGTACGAGGCCCTTGTCTCCGTACTTGACCAGTACGATCCGCTTCTCTCTGTACTAGCCCAGTACAAGCCTCTTCTCTCTGTACTAGCCTAGTACGAGCCCCTTTTCTCTGCGCTTGCCCAGTACGAGCTCCTTCTCTCTGTACTAGCCCAGTACGAGCTCCTTCTCTCTGTACTAGCCCAGTATGAGCTCCTTCTCTCTGTACTAATGCAGTACCAGCCCCTTTTCTCTGTACTAACCCAGTACCAGCCCCTTCTCTCTGTACTAACCCAGTACAAGCTCCTTCTCTCTGTAGTAAGCCAGTACAAGCTCCTTCTCTCTGCACTAGCCCCGTACGAGCTCCTTCTCTCTGCACTAGCCCAGTACGAGCTCCTTCTCTCTGCACTAGTCCAGTACGAGCTCCTTCTCTCTGCACTAGTCCAGTACGAGCTCATTCTCTCTGTACTAGTCCAGTACGAGAACCTTCTCTCTGTACTAACCCAGTATGAGCTCCTTCTCTCTGTACTTGCCCAGTATGAGCTCCTTCTCTCTGCACTAGTCCAGTACGAGCTCCTTCTCTCTGTACTAGTCCAGGACGAGCCCCTTTTCACTGCATTAGCCCGGTACGAGCCCCTTCTCTCTGTACATGCCCAGTTCGAGCCCCTTCCCTCTGTACTTGCCCAGTGCGAGCCCCTTCTCTCTGTACTAGCCCAGTACGAGCCACTTTTCTCTGCACTTGCCCAGTACGACCTCCTTCTCTCTGTACTTGCCCAGTACAAGCTCCTTCTCTCTACTAGACCATTACAAGCCCCTTTTCTCTGTACTAGTCCAGTACGAACCCCTTTTTTCTGCACTAGCCCAGTACGAGCTCCTTCTCTCTGCACTAGCCCAGTACGAGCTCCTTCGATCTGCACTAGCCAAGTACGAGCTCCTTCTCTCCGCACTAGTCCAGTACGAGCTCCTTCTCTCTGTACTGGTACAGTACGAGCTCCTTCTCTCTGTACTAACCCAGTTTGAGCTCCTTCTCTGTGTACTAACCCAGTACCAGCCACTTCTATCTGTACTAACCAAGTACGAGCTTGTTCTCTCTGTTTTTGATCAGTACGAGCCCCTTTTCACTGCACTAGCCCAGTACGAGCCCCTTTTCTCTGCACTAGCCCAGTACGAGCCCCTTTTCTCTGCACTAGCCCAGTACGAGGCCCTTCTCTCTGTAGTAGCCCAGTACAAGCTCCTTCTCTCTATACTAACCAAGTACGAGCCCCTTCTCTCTGTACTTGCCCAGTACGAGCCCCTTCTCTCCATACTAGCCTAGTAGGAGCCCCTTTTCTCTGCGCTTGCCCAGTAGGAGATCCTTCTCTCTGTACTAGTCCAATACGAGCCCCTTCTCTCTGTACTAGCCCATTACGAGCTCCTTCTCTCTGTACTAGCCCAGTACGAGCTCCTTCTCTCTGTACTAGCCCAGAACGAGCTGCTTCTCTCTGTACTAGCCCAGTGCGAGCCCCTTTTCTCTGCACTAGCACAGAATGACCTTCTTCTCTCTGTACTAGTCCAGTACGAGCTCCTTTCTCTGTACTAACCCAGTATGAGCTCCTTCACACTGTACTAACCAAGTACGAGCCCCTTTTCTCTGTACTTGCCCAGTACGAGCCCCTTCTCTCTGTACTTGCCCAGTGCGAGCCCCTTCTCTCTGTACTTGCCCAGTGCGAGCCCCTTCTCTCTCTACTTGTCCAGTAAGAACTCCTTGTCTCTGCACTAAACACAGTACGAGCCTCTTTTCTCTGTACTTGCCCAGTACAAGCTCCTTCTCTCTGTACTTGCACAGTGCGGACTTCTCTCTGTAGTAGCCCAATATGAGCTCCTTCTCTCTGTACTAGCCCAGTACGAGCCCCTTTTCTCTGCACTTGCCCAGTACGACCTCCTTCTCTCTGTTCTAATCAAGCACGAGCCTCTTCTCTCTGTACTAGCCAAGTACAAGCTCCTTCTCTCTCTACTAACCACGTACGAGGCCCTTGTCTCCGTACTTGACCAGTACGATCCGCTTCTCTCTGTACTAGCCCAGTACAAGCCTCTTCTCTCTGTACTAGCCTAGTACGAGCCCCTTTTCTCTGCGCTTGCCCAGTACGAGCTCCTTCTCTCTGTACTAGCCCAGTACGAGCTCCTTCTCTCTGTACTAGCCCAGTATGAGCTCCTTCTCTCTGTACTAATGCAGTACCAGCCCCTTTTCTCTGTACTAACCCAGTACCAGCCCCTTCTCTCTGTACTAACCCAGTACAAGCTCCTTCTCTCTGTAGTAAGCCAGTACAAGCTCCTTCTCTCTGCACTAGCCCCGTACGAGCTCCTTCTCTCTGCACTAGCCCAGTACGAGCTCCTTCTCTCTGCACTAGTCCAGTACGAGCTCCTTCTCTCTGCACTAGTCCAGTACGAGCTCATTCTCTCTGTACTAGTCCAGTACGAGAACCTTCTCTCTGTACTAACCCAGTATGAGCTCCTTCTCTCTGTACTTGCCCAGTATGAGCTCCTTCTCTCTGCACTAGTCCAGTACGAGCTCCTTCTCTCTGTACTAGTCCAGGACGAGCCCCTTTTCACTGCATTAGCCCGGTACGAGCCCCTTCTCTCTGTACATGCCCAGTTCGAGCCCCTTCCCTCTGTACTTGCCCAGTGCGAGCCCCTTCTCTCTGTACTTGCCCAGTACGAGCCTCTTTTCTCTGCACTTGCCCAGTACGACCTCCTTCTCTCTGTACTTGCCCAGTACAAGCTCCTTCTCTCTACTAGACCATTACAAGCCCCTTTTCTCTGTACTAGTCCAGTACGAACCCCTTTTTTCTGCACTAGCCCAGTACGAGCTCCTTCTCTCTGCACTAGCCCAGTACGAGCTCCTTCGATCTGCACTAGCCAAGTACGAGCTCCTTCTCTCCGCACTAGTCCAGTACGAGCTCCTTCTCTCTGTACTGGTACAGTACGAGCTCCTTCTCTCTGTACTAACCCAGTTTGAGCTCCTTCTCTGTGTACTAACCCAGTACCAGCCACTTCTATCTGTACTAACCAAGTACGAGCTTGTTCTCTCTGTTTTTGATCAGTACGAGCCCCTTTTCACTGCACTAGCCCAGTACGAGCCCCTTTTCTCTGCACTAGCCCAGTACGAGCCCCTTTTCTCTGCACTAGCCCAGTACGAGCCCCTTCTCTCTGTAGTAGCCCAGTACAAGCTCCTTCTCTCTATACTAACCAAGTACGAGCCCCTTCTCTCTGTACTTGCCCAGTACGAGCCCCTTCTCTCCATACTAGCCTAGTAGGAGCCCCTTTTCTCTGCGCTTGCCCAGTAGGAGATCCTTCTCTCCGTACTAGTCCAATACGAGCCCCTTCTCTCTGTACTAGCCCAGTACGAGCCCCTTCTCTCTGTACTAGCCCAGTCCGAGCTCCTTCTCTCTGTACTAACGCAGTACCATCCACTTCTCTCTGTACTAACCCAGTACCAGCCCCTTCTCTCTGTACTAACGCCGTACCTGTCCCTTCTCTCTGTACTAAACCAGGACGAGCTCCTTCTCTCTGCACTAGCCCAGTACCAGCTCCTTCTCTCTGCACTAGCCCAGTACGAGCTCCTTCTCTCTGCATTAGCCCAGCACGAGCTCCTTCTCTCTGCACTAGCCCAGTACGAGCTCCTTCTCTCTGTACTAGCCCAGTACGAGCCCCTATTCTCTGTACTAATGCAGTACCAGCCCCTTCTCTCTGTACTAACCCAGTACCAGCCCCTTCTCTCTGTACTAACCCAGTACGAATCCTTCTCTCTGTTTTTGTCCAGTACGAGCTCCTTCTCTCTGCAACAGCCCAGTACGAGCTCCTTCTCTCTGCACTAGCCCAGTACGAGCTCCTTCTCTCTGCACTAGTCCAGTACGAGCTACTTCTCTCTGTACTAGTCCACTACGAGCTCCTTCTCTCTGTACTAGTCCAGTATGAGCTCCTTCTCTCTGTACTAACCAAGTACGTGCTCCTTCTCTCTGTACTCGCCCAGTACGAGCCCCTTTTCTCTGTACTAGCCCAGTATGAGCTCCTTCTCCCTGCAGTAAACCAGTATGAGCTCCTTCTCTCTGACTAACCAAGTACGTGCTCCTTCTCTCTGTACTCGCCCAGTGCGAGCCCCTTCTCTCTGTTCTTGCCCAGTGCGAGCCCCTTCTCCCTCTACTGGCCCAATAAGAACTCCTTGTCTCTGCACTAGCACAGCACGAGCCTCTTTTCTCTGCACTTGCCCAGTACAAGCTCCTTCTCTCTGTACTTGCACAGTGCGGACTCCTCCTCTCTGTTCTAGTCCAATATGAGCTCCTTCTCTCTGTACTAGCCGCGTACGAGCCCCTTTTCTCTGCACTAGCCCAGTATGACCTCCTTCTCTCTGTACTTGCCCAGTACAAGCCACTTCTCTCTACTAGACCAGTGCAAGCCCCTTTTCTCTGCACTAGCCCAATACGAGTCCCTTTTCTCTGTATTAGCCCAGTATGAGCCCCTTCTCTATGTACTAGCCCAGTACGAGATCCATCTCTCAGTACTAGCCCAGTACGAGCCCCTTCTCTCTGTACCAACGCAGTAGCAGCCCCTTCTCTCTGTACTAACCCGGTACTAGTCCCTTCTCTCTGTACTAACCCAGTACCAGTCCCTTCTCCCTGTACTAACACAGTACGAGCTCCTTCTCTCTGCACTAGTCCAGTACGAGCTCCATCTCTCTGCACTAGCCCAGTACGAGCTCCTTCTCTCTGCACTAGCCCAGTACGAGCTCCTTCTCTCTGCACTAGCCCAGCACGAGCACCTTCTCTCTGCAGTAGCCCAGGACGAGCTCCTTCGATCAGCACTAGCCCAGTACGAGCTTCTTCTCTCTGCACTAGCCCAGTACGAGCACCTTCTCTCCGCACTAGTCCAGTACGAGCTCCTTCTCTCTGTACTAGTACAGTACGTGCTCCTTCTCTCTGTACTAACCAAGTACGAGCTCCTACTCTCTGTACTCGCCCAGTACGAGCCCCTTTTCTCTGTACTAGCCCAGTACGAGCGCTTTCTCTCTGTGCTAACCAAGTACGATCTCCTTCTCTCTGTACTTGCCCAGTGCGAGCCCCTTCTCTCTGTACTTGCCCAGTACAAGCCCCTTCTCTCTGTACTTGCCCAGTAAGAACTCCTTCTCTCTGCACTAGCACAGTACGAGCCCCTTTTCTCTGCACTTGCCCAGTACAAGCTCCTTCTCTCTGTACTTGCACAGTGCGGACTCCTCCTCTCTGTACTAGCCCATTACGAACTCCTTCTCTCTGTACTAGCCCAGTACGAGCCCCTTTTCTCTGCACTAGTCCAGAACGACCTCCTTCTCTCTGTACTAGTCCAGTACCAGCCCCTTCTCTCTGTACTAACCCAGTACGAGCTCCTTCTCTCTGCACTAGTCCAGTACGAGCTCCTTCTCTCTGTACTAGTCCAGTACGAGCTCCTTCTCTCTGTACTAGTCCAGTACGAGCTCCTTCTCTCTGTACTAGTCCAGTACGAGCTCCTTCTCTCTGTACTAGTCCAGTACGAGCTCCTTCTCTCCGTACAAGTCCAGTACGAGCTCCTTCTCTCTGTACTAAACCAGTATGAGCTCCTTCTCTCTGTACTAACCAAGTACGTGCTCCTTCTCTCTGTAATCGCCCAGTACGAGGCCCTTTTCTCTGTACTAGCCCAGTATGAGCTCCTTCTCTCTGCACTAGCACAGTACGAGCCCCTTTTCACTGCATTAGCCCAGTACGAGCCCCTTTACTCTGTACTTGCCCAGTACGAGCACCATTTCTCTGTACTTGCCCAGTACGAGCCCCTTCTCTCTGTACTAGCTCAGTACGAGCCCCTTCTCTCTGTACAAGCCTAGTACGACCTCCTCTTCTCTGCGCTTGCCCAGTACGAGCTCCTTCTCTCTGTACTAGCCCAGTACCAGCCCCTTCTCTCTGCACTAGTCCAGTACGAGCTCCTTCTCTCTGTACTAGTCCAGTACGAGCTCCTTCTCTCTGTACTAGTCCAGTACGAGCTCCTTCTCTCTGTACTAGTCCAGTACGAGCTCCTTCTCTCTGTACTAACCCAGTATGAGCTACTTCTCTCTGCACTAGCACAGTACTAGCCCCTTTTCTCTGCATTAGCCCAGTACGAGCCCCTTTTCTCTGTACTTGCCCAGCACGAGCCCCTTCTCTCTGTACTTGCCCAGTGCGAGCCCCTTCTCTCTGTACTTGCCCAAAGCGAGCTCCTTTTCTCTCTACTTGCCCAGTAAGAACTCCTTGTCTCGGCACTAAACACAGTACGAGCCTCTTTTCTCTGCACTTGCCCAGTACAAGCTCCTTCTCTCTGTACTTGCACAGTGCGGACTCCTCCTCTCTGTACTAGCCCAATATGAGCTCCTTCTCTCTGTACTAGCCCAGTACGAGCCCCTTTTCTCTGCACTAGTCCAGTACGACCTCCTTCTCTCTGTACTTGCCCAGTACAAGCTCCTTCTCTCTACTAGACCAGTACAAGCCCCTTTTCTCTGTACAAGCCCAGTACGAGCCCCTTTTATCTGCACTAGCCCAGTACGAGCCCCTTTTCTCTGCACTAGCCCAGGACGACCTCCATCTCTCTGCACTAGACCAGCACGAGCCCCTTCTCTCTGTACTGGCCCAATACGAGCTTTTTCTCTCAGTACTGGCCCAGTATGAGCTCCTTCTCTCTGTACTAATCAAGTACGAGCCTCTTCTCTATGTAGTAGCCCAGTACAAGCTCCTTTTCTCTCTACTAACCAAGTACGAGCCCCTTCTCTCTGTACTTGACCAGTACGAGCCCCTTCTCTCTGTACTGGCCTAGTAGGAGCCCCTTTTCTCTGCGCTTGCCCAGTACGAGCTCCTTCTCTCTGTACTAGCCCAGAACGAGCCCCTTCTCTCTGTACTTGCCCAGTAAGCTCCTTCACTCTGTACTTGCCCAGTAAGAACTCCTTCTCTCTGCACTAGCACAGTACGAGCCCCTTTTCTCTGCACTTGCCCAGTACAAGCTCCTTCTCTCTGTACTTGCACAGTGCAGACTCCTCCTCTCTGTACTTGCCCAATACGAACTCCTTCTCTCTGTACTAGCCCAGTACGAGCCCCTTTTCTCTGCACTAGCACAGAACGACCTCCTTCTCTCTGTACTAGTCCAGTACGAGCTCCTTCTCTCTGTACTAACGCAGTATGAGCTCCTTCTCTATGTACTGACCAAATACGAGTCCCTTCTCTCTGTACTTGCCCAGTACGAGCTCCTTCTCTCTGTACTAACCAAGTACGAGCTCCTTCTCTCTGTATTTGCCCAGTACGAGCCCCTCCTCTCTGTACATGCCCAGTACGAGCCCCTTTTCTCTGTACTAGCCCAGTACAGGCTCCTTCTCTCTGTACTTGCACAGTGCAGACTCCTCCTCTCTGTACTAGCCCAATATGAGCTCCTTCTATCTGTACTAGCCCAGTACGAGCCCCTTTTCTCTGCACTAGCCCAGTACGACCTCCTTCTCTCTGTACTTGCCCAGTACAAGCCCCTCCTCTCTGTACTTGCCCAGTACGAGCCCCTTTTCCCTGTACTAGCCAAGTACGAGCCCCTTTTCTCTGTACTTGCCCAGTACGATCTCCTTCTCCCTGTACTAACCCAGTAAGAACTCCTCTCTGCAAAAGCACAGTATGAGCCCCTTTTCTCTGCACCAGTCCAGTACAAGCTTTTTCTCTCTGTACTTGCACAGTGTGGACTCCTCCTCTCTGTACTAGTCCAATAAGAGCTCCTTCTCTCTGTACTAGCCCAGTACAAGCTCCTTCTCTCTACTAGCACAGTACAAGCGACTTTTCTCTGTACTAGCCCAGTACGAGCCCCTTTTCTCTGCACTAGCCCAGGATGAGCTCCTTCTCTCTGCACTAGACCAGCACAAGACCCTTCTCTCTGTACTTGCCCAGTACGAGCTTTTTCTCTCAGTACTGACCCAGTATGAGCTCCTTCTCTCTGTACTAATCAAGTACGAGGCCCTTCAATCTGTAGTAGCCCAGTACAAGCTCCTTCTCTCTCTACTAACCAAGTACGAGCCCCTTCTCTCCGTCCTTGCCCAGTACGAGCCCCTTCTCTCTGTACTAGCCCAGTACGAGCCCCTTCTCTCTGTACTAGCCCAGTACGAGCCCCTTCTCTTTGTACTAGCCTAGTACGAGGTCCTTTTCTCTGCGCTTGCCCAGTACGAGCTCCATCTCTCTGTACTAGCCCAGTACGAGCCCCTTCTCTCTGTACTAGCCCAGTACGAGCCCCTTCTCTCTGTACTAATGCAGTACCAGCCCCTTCTCTCTGTACTAACCCAGTACCAGCCCCTTCTCTCTGTACTAACCCAGTACGAGCTCCTTCTCTCTGCACTAGCCCAGTACGAACTCCTTCTCTCTGCACTAACCCAGTACGAGCTCCTTCTCTCTGTACTAGTCCAGTACGAACTCCTTCTCTCTGCACTAACCCAGTACGAGCTCCTTCTCTCTGTACTAGTCCAGTACGAGCTCCTTCTCTCTGTACTAGTCCAGTACGAGCTCCTTCTCTCTGTACTTGTCCAGTACGAGCTCCTTCTCTCTGTACTAGTCCAGTACGAGCTCCTTCTCTCTGTACTAACCCAGTATGAGCTACTTCTCTCTGCACTAGCCCAGTATGAGCTCCTTCTCTCTGCACTAGCCCAGTACGAGCTCCTTCTCTCTGCACTAGCCCAGTACGAGCTCCTTCGATCTGCACTAGCCCAGTACAAGTTCCTTCTCTCTGCACTAGCCCAGTACGAGCTCCTTCTCTCCGCACTAGTCCAGTATGAGCTCCTTCTCTCTGTACTAGCTCAGTACGAGCCCCTTCTCTCTGTACTAACCCAGTACGAGCTCCTTCTCTCTGTTTTTGTCCAGTACGAGCTCCTTCTCTCTGCAACAGCCCAGTACGAGCTCCTTCTCTCTGCATTAGCCCAGTACGAGCTTCTTCTCTCTGCACTAGCCCAGTACGAGCTCCTTCTCTCTGTACTAGTCCAGTACGAGCTCCTTCTCTCTGTACTAGTCCAGTACGAGCTCCTTCTCTCTGTACAAGTCCAGTACGAGCTCCTTCTCTCTGTACTAAACCAGTATGAGCTCCTTCTCTCTGTACTAACCAAGTACGTGCTCCTTCTCTCTGTACTCGCCCAGTACGAGGCCCTTTTCTCTGTACTAGCCCAGTATGAGCTCCTTCTCTCTGCACTAGCACAGTACGAGCCCCTTTTCACTGCATTAGCCCAGTACGAGCCCCTTTACTCTGTACTTGCCCAGTACGAGCACCATTTCTCTGTACTTGCCCAGTACGAGCCCCTTCTCTCTGTACTTGCCCAGTACGAGCACCTTTTCTCTGTACTTGCCCAGTACGAGCCCCTTCTCTCTGTACTTGCCCAGTGCGAGCCCCTTCTCTCTGTACTTGCCCAGTGCGAGCCCCTTCTCTCTCTACTGGCCCAGTAAGAATTCCTTGTCTCTGCACTAGCACAGCACGAGCCTCTTTTCTCTGCACTTGCTCAGTACAAGCTCCTTCTCTCTGTACTTGCACAGTGCGGACTCGTCCTCTCTGTACTGATCCAATATGAGTTCCTTCTCTCTGTACTAGCCGAGTACGAGCCCCTTTTCTCTGCACTTGCCCAGTACAAGCTCCTTCTCTCTGTACTTGCACAGTGCGGACTCCTCCTCTCTGTACTAGTCCAATATGAGCTCCTTCTCTCAGTACTAGCCCAGTACGAGCCCCTTCTCTCTGTACCAACGCAGTACCAGCCCCTTCTCTCTGTACTAACCCGGTACCAGCCCCTTCTCTCTGTACTAACCCAGTACCAGTCCCATCTCCCTGTACTAACACAGTACGAGCTCCTTCTCTCTGCACTAGCACAGTATGAGCTCCTTCTCTCTGTACTAACCCAGTACAAGCTCCTTCTCTCTGCACTAGTCCAGTACGAGCTCCTTCTCTATGCACTAGCACAGTACGAGCTCCATCTCTCTGCACTAGCCCAGTACGAGCTCCTTCTCCCTGTACTAGCCCAGTACAAGCTCCTTCTCTCTGCAGTAGCCCAGCACGAGCTCCTTTTCTCTGCACTAGCACAGTACGAGCCCCATTTCTCTGCATTAGCCCAGTACGAGCCCTTTTTCTCTGTACTTGGCCAGTACGAGCCCCTTTTCTCTGTACTTGCCCAGTATGAGCCCCTTCTCTCTGTACTAATGCAGTACCAGCCCCTTCTCTCTGTACTAACCCAGTACCAGCCCCTTCTCTCTGTACTAACCCGGTACAAGCTCCTTCTCTCTGTACTAACCCAGTACAAGCTCCTTCTCTCTGTTTTTGTCCAGTACGAGCTCCTTCTCTCTGCACTAGCCCAGTACGAGCTCCTTCTCTCTGCACTAGTCCAGTACGAGTTCCTTCTCTCTGCACTAGTCCAGTACGAGCTCCTTCTCTCTGCACTAGTCCAGTATGAGCTCCTTCTCTCTGTACTCGCCCAGTATGAGCTCCTTCTCTCTGCACTAGTCCAGTACGAGCTCCTTCTCTCTGCACTAGTCCAGTACGAGCTCCTTCTCTCTGTACTAGTCCAGGACGAGCCCCTTTTCACTGCATTAGCCCAGTACGAGCCCTTTCTCTCTGTACATGCCCAGTGCGAGCCCCTTCTCTCTGTACTTGCCCAGTGCGAGCCCCTTCTCTCTGTACTTGCCCAGTACCAGCCTCTTTTCTCTGCACTTGCCCAGTACAAGCTCCTTCTCTCTGTACTTGCACAGTGCGGACTCCTCCTCTCTGTAATAGCCCAGTACGACCTCCTTCTCTCTGTACTTGTTCAGTACAAGCTCCTTCTCTCTACTAGACCAGTACAAGCCCCTTTTCTCTCTACTAGCCCAGTACGAGCCCCTTTTTTCTGCACTAGCCCAGTACGAGCCCCTTTTCTCTGCACTTGCCCAGTACGACCTCCTTCTCTGTGTACTTGCCCAGTACAAGCTCCTTCTCTCTACTCGCCCAGTACAAGCCCCTTTTCTCTCTACTAGCCCAGTACGAGCCCCTTTTCTCTGCACTTGCCCAGTACGACCTCCTTCTCTCTGTTCTAATCAAGCACGAGCCTCTTCTCTCTGTACTAGCCAAGTACAAGCTCCTTCTCTCTCTACTAACCACGTACGAGGCCCTTGTCTCCGTACTTGACCAGTACGATCCGCTTCTCTCTGTACTAGCCCAGTACAAGCCTCTTCTCTCTGTACTAGCCTAGTACGAGCCCCTTTTCTCTGCGCTTGCCCAGTACGAGCTCCTTCTCTCTGTACTAGCCCAGTACGAGCTCCTTCTCTCTGTACTAGCCCAGTATGAGCTCCTTCTCTCTGTACTAATGCAGTACCAGCCCCTTTTCTCTGTACTAACCCAGTACCAGCCCCTTCTCTCTGTACTAACCCAGTACAAGCTCCTTCTCTCTGTACTAAGCCAGTACAAGCTCCTTCTCTCTGCACTAGCCCAGTACGAGCTCCTTCTCTCTGTACTTGCCCAGCACGAGCCCCTTCTCTCTGTACTTGCCCAGTGCGAGCCCCTTCTCTCTGTACTTGCCCAAAGCGAGCCCCTTTTCTCTCTACTTGCCCAGTAAGAACTCCTTGTCTCGGCACTAAACACAGTACGAGCCTCTTTTCTCTGCACTTGCCCAGTGCAAGCTCCTTCTCTCTGTACTTGCACAGTGCGGACTCCTCCTCTCTGTACTAGCCCAATATGAGCTCCTTCTCTCTGTACTAGCCCAGTACGAGCCCCTTTTCTCTGCACTAGTCCAGTACGACCTCCTTCTCTCTGTACTTGCCCAGTACAAGCTCCTTCTCTCTACTAGACCAGTACAAGCCCCTTTTCTCTGTACAAGCCCAGTACGAGCCCCTTTTATCTGCACTAGCCCAGTACGAGCCCCTTTTCTCTGCACTAGCCCAG
Organism: Carcharodon carcharias; assembly: GCF_017639515.1. Taxonomy (NCBI): domain Eukaryota; kingdom Metazoa; phylum Chordata; class Chondrichthyes; order Lamniformes; family Lamnidae; genus Carcharodon; species Carcharodon carcharias. The sequence goes on along the minus strand of NC_054488.1, from coordinate 4,187,737 downwards.
GACGACCTCCATCTCTCTGCACTAGACCAGCACGAGCCCCTTCTCTCTGTACTGGCCCAATACGAGCTTTTTCTCTCAGTACTGGCCCAGTATGAGCTCCTTCTCTCTGTACTAATCAAGTACGAGCCTCTTCTCTATGTAGTAGCCCAGTACAAGCTCCTTCTCTCTCTACTAACCAAGTACGAGCCCCTTCTCTCTGTACTTGACCAGTACGAGCCCCTTCTCTCTGTACTAGCCTAGTAGGAGCCCCTTTTCTCTGCGCTTGCCCAGTACGAGCTCCTTCTCTCTGTACTACCCCAGAACGAACCCCTTCTCTCTGTACTTGCCCAGTAAGCCCCTTCACTCTGTACTTGCCCAGTAAGAACTCCTTCTCTCTGCACTAGCACAGTACGAGCCCCTTTTCTCTGCACTTGCCCAGTACAAGCTCCTTCTCTCTGTAGTTGCACAGTGCAGACTCCTCCTCTCTGTACTTGCCCAATACGAACTCCTTCTCTCTGTACTAACCAAGTACGAGCTCCTTCTCTCTGTATTTGCCCAGTACGAGCCCCTCCTCTCTGTACATGCCCAGTACGAGCCCCTTTTCTCTGTACTAGCCCAGTACAAGCTCCTTCTCTCTGTACTTGCACAGTGCAGACTCCTCCTCTCTGTACTAGCCCAATATGAGCTCCTTCTATCTGTACTAGCCCAGTACGAGCCCCTTTTCTCTGCACTAGCCCAGTACGACCTCCTTCTCTCTGTACTTGCCCAGTACAAGCCCCTCCTCTCTGTACTTGCCCAGTACGAGCCCCTTTTCCCTGTACTAGCCAAGTACGAGCCCCTTTTCTCTGTACTTGCCCAGTACGATCTCCTTCTCCCTGTACTAACCCAGTAAGAACTCCTCTCTGCAAAAGCACAGTATGAGCCCCTTTTCTCTGCACTAGTCCAGTACAAGCTTTTTCTCTCTGTACTTGAACAGTGCGGACTCCTCCTCTCTGTACTAGTCCAATAAGAGCTCCTTCTCTCTGTACTAGCCCAGTACAAGCTCCTTCTCTCTACTAGCACAGTACAAGCGACTTTTCTCTGCACTAGCCCAGTACGAGCCCCTTTTCTCTGCACTAGCCCAGGATGAGCTCCTTCTCTCTGCACTAGACCAGCACAAGACCCTTCTCTCTGTACTTGCCCAGTACGAGCTTTTTCTCTCAGTACTGACCCAGTATGAGCTCCTTCTCTCTGTACTAATCAAGTACGAGGCCCTTCAATCTGTAGTAGCCCAGTACAAGCTCCTTCTCTCTCTACTAACCAAGTACGAGCCCCTTCTCTACGTCCTTGCCCAGTACGAGCCCCTCCTCTCTGTACTAGCCCAGTACGAGCCCCTTCTCTCTGTACTAGCCCAGTACGAGCCCCTTCTCTTTGTACTAGCCTAGTACGAGGTCCTTTTCTCTGCGCTTGCCCAGTACGAGCTCCTTCTCTCTGTACAAGCCCAGTACGAGCCCCTTCTCTCTGTACTTGTCCAGTACGAGCTCCTTCTCTCTGTACTAGTCCAGTACGAGCTCCTTCTCTCTGCACTAGCCCAGTACGAACTCCTTCTCTCTGCACTAACCCAGTACGAGCTCCTTCTCTCTGTACTAGTCCAGTACGAGCTCCTTCTCTCTGTACTAGTCCAGTACGAGCTCCTTCTCTCTGTACTTGTCCAGTACGAGCTACTTCTCTCTGTACTAGCTCAGTACGAGCCCCTTCTCTCTGTACTAACCCAGTACGAGCTCCTTCTCTCTGCACTAGTCCAGTACGAGCTCCTTCTCTCTGCAACAGCCCAGTACGATCTCCTTCTCTATGCATTAGCCCAGTACGAGCTTCTTCTCTCTGCACTAGTCCAGTACGAGCTCCTTCTCTCTGCAACAGCCCAGTACGAGCTCCTTCTCTCTGCATTAGCCCAGTACGAGCTTCTTCTCTCTGTACTAGTCCAGTACGAGCTCCTTCTCTCTGTACTAGTCCAGTACGAGCTCCTTCTCTCTGTACAAGTCCAGTACGAGCTCCTTCTCTCTCTACTAAACCAGTATGAGCTCCTTCTCTCTGTACTAACCAAGTACGTGCTCCTTCTCTCTGTACTCGCCCAGTACGAGGCCCTTTTCTCTGTACTAGCCCAGTATGAGCTCCTTCTCTCTGCACTAGCACAGTACGAGCCCCTGTTCACTGCATTAGCCCAGTACGAGCCCCTTCTCTCTGTACTTGCCCAGTACGAGCTTTTTCTCTCAGTACTGACCCAGTATGAGCTCCTTCTCTCTGTACTAATCAAGTACGAGGCCCTTCAATCTGTAGTAGCCCAGTACAAGATCCTTCTCTCTCTACTAACCAAGTACGAGCCCCTTCTCTCCGTCCTTGCCCAGTACGAGCCCCTTCTCTCTGTACTAGCCCAGTACGAGCCCCTTCTCTCTGTACTAGCCCAGTACGAGCCCCTTCTCTTTGTACTAGCCTAGTACGAGGTCCTTTTCTCTGCGCTTGCCCAGTACGAGCTCCTTCTCTCTGTACTAGCCCAGTACGAGCTCCTTCTCTCTGTATTAGCCCAATATGAGCTCTTTCTCTCTGTACTAGCACAGTACAAGCCCCTTCTCTCTGTACTTGCACAGTGCGGACTCCTCCTCTCTGTACTAGCCCAATACGAGCTCCTTCTCTCTGTACTCGCCCATTACGAGCTCCTTCTCTCTGTACTAGCCCAGTACGAGCTCCTTCTCTCTGTACTAGCCCAGAACGAGCTGCTTCTCTCTGTACTAGCCCAGTGCGAGCCCCTTTTCTCTGCACTAGCACAGAATGACCTTCTTCTCTCTGTACTAGTCCAGTACGAGCTCCTTTCTCTGTACTAACCCAGTATGAGCTCCTTCACACTGTACTAACCAAGTACGAGCCCCTTTTCTCTGTACTTGCCCAGTACGAGCGCCTTTTCTCTGTACTTGCCCAGTGCGAGCCCCTTCTCTCTGTACTTGCCCAGTGCGAGCCCCTTCTCTCTCTACTTGTCCAGTAAGAACTCCTTGTCTCTGCACTAAACACAGTACGAGCCTCTTTTCTCTGTACTTGCACAGTGCGGACTCCTCCTCTCTGTACTAGCCCAATATGAGTTCCTTCTCTCTGTACTAGCCCAGTACGAGCCCCTTTTCTCTGCACTAGCCCCGTACGACCTCCTTCTCTCTGTTCTAATCAAGCACGAGCCTCTTCTCTCTGTACTAGCCCAGTACAAGCTCCTTCTCTCTCTACTAACCACGTACGAGGCCCTTGTCTCCGTACTTGCCCAGTACGATCTGCTTCTCTCTGAACTAGCCCAGTACAAGCCTCTTCTCTCTGTAATAGCCTAGTACGAGCCCCTTTTCTCTGCGCTTGCCCAGTACGAGCTCCTTCTCTCTGTACTAACCCAGTACCAGCCCCTTCTCTCTGTACTAACCCAGTACAAGCTCCTTCTCTCTGTACTAACCCAGTACAAGCTCCTTCTCTCTGTTTTTGTCCAGTACGAGCTCCTTCTCTCTGCACTAGCCCAGTACGAGCTCCTTCTCTCTGTACTAGCCCAGTACGAACCCCTTCTCTCTGTACTAGCCCAGTATGAGCTCCTTCTCTCTGTACTAATGCAGTACCAGCCGCTTCTCTCTGTACTAAGCCAGTACCAGCTCCTTCTCTCTGTACTAACCCAGTACAAGCTCCTTCTCTCTGTTTTTGCCCAGTACGAGCTCCTTCTCTCTGCACTAGTCCAGTACGAGCTCCTTCTCTCTGTACTAACCCAGTATGAGCACCTTCTCTCTGTACTCGCCCAGTATGAGCTCCTTCTCTCTGCACTAGTCCAGTACGAGCTCCTTCTCTCTGCACTAGTCCAGTACGAGCTCCTTCTCTCTGTACTAGTCCAGGACGAGCCCCTTTTCACTGCATTAGCCCAGTACGAGCCCCTTCTCTCTGTACATGCCCAGTGCGAGCCCCTTCTCTCTGTACTTGCCCAGTGCGAGCCCCTTCTCTCTGTACTTGCCCAGTACGAGCACCTTCTCTCTGCACTTGCCCAGTACAAGCTCCTTCTCTCTGTACTTGCACAGTGCGGACTCCTCCTCTCTGTAATAGCCCAGTACGACCTCCTTCTCTCTGTACTTGTTCAGTACAAGCTCCTTCTCTCTACTAGACCAGTACAAGCCCCTTTTCTCTCTACTAGCCCAGTACGAGCCCCTTTTTTCTGCACTAGCCCAGTACGAGCCCCTTTTCTCTGCACTTGCCCAGTACGACCTCCTTCTCTGTGTACTTGCCCAGTACAAGCTCCTTCTCTCTACTAGCCCAGTACAAGCCCCTTTTCTCTCTACTAGCCCAGTACGAGCCCCTTTTCTCTGCACTTGCCCAGTACGACCTCCTTCTCTCTGTTCTAATCAAGCACGAGCCTCTTCTCTCTGTACTAGCCAAGTACAAGCTCCTTCTCTCTCTACTAACCACGTACGAGGCCCTTGTCTCCGTACTTGACCAGTACGATCCGCTTCTCTCTGTACTAGCCCAGTACGAACCCCTTCTCTCTGTACTAGCCCAGTATGAGCTCCTTCTCTCTGTACTAATGCAGTACCAGCCCCTTCTCTCTGTACTAACCCAGTACCAGCCCCTTCTCTCTGTACTAACCCAGTACAAGCTCCTTCTCTCTGTACTAACCCAGTACAAGCTCCTTCTCTCTGTTTTTGTCCAGTACGAGCTCCTTCTCTCTGCACTAGCCCAGTACGAGCTCCTTCTCTCTGCACTAGCCCAGTACGAGCTCCTTCTCTCTGCACTAGTCCAGTACGAGTTCCTTCTCTCTGCACTAGTCCAGTACGAGCTCCTTCTCTCTGCACTAGTCCAGTACGAGCTCCTTCTCTCTGCACTAGTCCAGTACGAGCTCCTTCTCTCTGTACTAACCCAGTATGAGCTCCTTCTCTCTGTACTCGCCCAGTATGAGCTCCTTCTCTCTGCACTAGTCCAGTACGAGCTCCTTCTCTCTGCACTAGTCCAGTACGAGCTCCTTCTCTCTGTACTAGTCCAGGACGAGCCCCTTTTCACTGCATTAGCCCAGTACGAGCCCCTTCTCTCTGTACATGTCCAGTGCGAGCCCCTTCTCTCTGTACTTGCCCAGTGCGAGCCCCTTCTCTCTGTACTTGCCCAGTACGAGCCTCTTTTCTCTGCACTTGCCCAGTACAAGCTCCTTCTCTCTGTACTTGCACAGTGCGGACTCCTCCTCTCTGTAATAGCCCAGTACGACCTCCTTCTCTCTGTACTTGTTCAGTACAAGCTCCTTCTCTCTACTAGACCAGTACAAGCCCCTTTTCTCTCTACTAGCCCAGTACGAGCCCCTTTTTTCTGCACTAGCCCAGTACGAGCCCCTTTTCTCTGCACTTGCCAAGTACGACCTCCTTCTCTGTGTGCTTGCCCAGTACAAGCCTCTTCTCTCTGTACTAGCCTAGTACGAGCCCCTTTTCTCTGCGCTTGCCCAGTACGAGCTCCTTCTCTCTGTACTAGCCCAGTACGAGCTCCTTCTCTCTGTACTAGCCCAGTATGAGCTCCTTCTCCCTGTACTAATGCAGTACCAGCCCCTTTTCTCTGTACTAACCCAGTACCAGCCCCTTCTCTCTGTACTAACCCAGTACAAGCTCCTTCTCTCTGTACTAAGCCAGTACAAGCTCCTTCTCTCTGCACTAGCCCAGTACGAGCTCCTTCTCTCTGTACTTGCCCAGTATGAGCTACTTCTCTCTGCACTAGCACAGTACTAGCCCCTTTTCTCTGCATTAGCCCAGTACGAGCCCCTTTTCTCTGTACTTGCCCAGCACGAGCCCCTTCTCTCTGTACTTGCCCAGTGCGAGCCCCTTTTCTCTCTACTTGCCCAGTAAGAACTCCTTGTCTCGGCACTAAACACAGTACGAGCCTCTTTTCTCTGCACTTGCCCAGTACAAGCTCCTTCTCTCTGTACTTGCACAGTGCGGACTCCTCCTCTCTGTACTAGCCCAATATGAGCTCCTTCTCTCTGTACTAGCCCAGTACGAGCCCCTTTTCTCTGCACTAGTCCAGTACGACCTCCTTCTCTCTGTACTTGCCCAGTACAAGCTCCTTCTCTCTACTAGACCAGTACAAGCCCCTTTTCTCTGTACAAGCCCAGTACGAGCCCCTTTTATCTGCACTAGCCCAGTACGAGCCCCTTTTCTCTGCACTAGCCCAGGACGACCTCCATCTCTCTGCACTAGACCAGCACGAGCCCCTTCTCTCTGTACTGGCCCAATACGAGCTTTTTCTCTCAGTACTGGCCCAGTATGAGCTCCTTCTCTCTGTACTAATCAAGTACGAGCCTCTTCTCTATGTAGTAGCCCAGTACAAGCTCCTTTTCTCTCTACTAACCAAGTACGAGCCCCTTCTCTCTGTACTTGACCAGTACGAGCCCCTTCTCTCTGTACTGGCCTAGTAGGAGCCCCTTTTCTCTGCGCTTGCCCAGTACGAGCTCCTTCTCTCTGTACTACCCCAGAACGAGCCCCTTCTCTCTGTACTTGCCCAGTAAGCCCCTTCACTCTGTACTTGCCCAGTAAGAACTCCTTCTCTCTGCACTAGCACAGTACGAGCCCCTTTTCTCTGCACTTGCCCAGTACAAGCTCCTTCTCTCTGTACTTGCACAGTGCAGACTCCTCCTCTCTGTACTTGCCCAATACGAACTCCTTCTCTCTGTACTAGCCCAGTACGAGCCCCTTTTCTCTGCACTAGCACAGAACGACCTCCTTCTCTCTGTACTAGTCCAGTACGAGCTCCTTCTCTCTGTACTAACGCAGTATGAGCTCCTTCTCTATGTACTGACCAAATACGAGTCCCTTCTCTCTGTACTTGCCCAGTACGAGCTCCTTCTCTCTGTACTAACCAAGTACGAGCTCCTTCTCTCTGTATTTGCCCAGTACGAGCCCCTCCTCTCTGTACATGCCCAGTACGAGCCCCTTTTCTCTGTACTAGCCCAGTACAAGCTCCTTCTCTCTGTACTTGCACAGTGCAGACTCCTCCTCTCTGTACTAGCCCAATATAAGCTCCTTCTATCTGTACTAGCCCAGTACGAGCCCATTTTCCCTGCACTTGCCCAGTACAAGCTCCTTCTCTCTGTACTTGCACAGTGCGGACTCCTCCTCTCTGTACTAGCCCAATATGAGCTCCTTCTATCTGCACTAGCCCAGTACGACCTCCTTCTCTCTGTACTTGCCAAGTACAAGCACCTCCTCTCTGTACTAGCCAAGTACGAGCCCCTTCTCTCTGTACTTGCCCAGTACAAGCTCCTTCTCTCTACTAGACCAGTACAAGCCCCTTTTCTCTGTACAAGCCCAGTACGAGCCCCTTTTATCTGCACTAGCCCAGTACGAGCCCCTTTTCTCTGCACTAGCCCAGGACGACCTCCATCTCTCTGCACTAGACCAGCACGAGCCCCTTCTCTCTGTACTGGCCCAATACGAGCTTTTTCTCTCAGTACTGGCCCAGTATGAGCTCCTTCTCTCTGTACTAATCAAGTACGAGCCTCTTCTCTATGTAGTAGCCCAGTACAAGCTCCTTCTCTCTCTACTAACCAAGTACGAGCCCCTTCTCTCTGTACTTGACCAGTACGAGCCCCTTCTCTCTGTACTAGCCTAGTAGGAGCCCCTTTTCTCTGCGCTTGCCCAGTACGAGCTCCTTCTCTCTGTACTAGCCCAGAACGAGCCCCTTCTCTCTGTACTTGCCCAGTAAGCCGCTTCACTCTGTACTTGCCCAGTAAGAACTCCTTCTCTCTGCACTAGCACAGTACGAGCCCCTTTTCTCTGCACTTGCCCAGTACAAGCTCCTTCTCTCTGTACTTGCACAGTGCAGACTCCTCCTCTCTGTACTTGCCCAATACGAACTCCTTCTCTCTGTACTAGCCCAGTACGAGCCCCTTTTCTCTGCACTAGCACAGTACGAGCTCCTTCTCTCTGTACTAGTCCAGTACGAGCTCCTTCTCTCTGTACTAACGCAGTATGAGCTCCTTCTCTATGTACTGACCAAATACGAGTCCCTTCTCTCTGTACTTGCCCAGTACGAGCTCCTTCTCTCTGTACTAACCAAGTACGAGCTCCTTCTCTCTGTATTTGCCCAGTACGAGCCCCTCCTCTCTGTACATGCCCAGTACGAGCCCCTTTTCTCTGTACTAGCCCAGTACAAGCTCCTTCTCTCTGTACTTGCACAGTGCAGACTCCTCCTCTCTGTACTAGCCCAATATGAGCTCCTTCTATCTGTACTAGCCCAGTACGAGCCCCTTTTCTCTGTACTAGCCCAGTACGAGCCCCTTCTCTCTGTACTAGCCCAGTACGAGCCCCTTCTCTTTGTACTAGCCTAGTACGAGGTCCTTTTCTCTGCGCTTGCCCAGTACGAGCTCCTTCTCAGTGTACTAGCCCAGTACGAGCCCCTTCTCTCTGTACTAGCCCAGTACGAGCCCCTTTTCTCTGCACTTGCCCAGTACAAGCTCCTTCTCTCTGTACTTGCACAGTGCAGACTCCTCCTCTCTGTACTTGCCCAATACGAACTCCTTCTCTCTGTACTAGCCCAGTACGAGCCCCTTTTCTCTGCACTAGCACAGAACGACCTCCTTCTCTCTGTACTAGTCCAGTACGAGCTCCTTCTCTCTGTACTAACGCAGTATGAGCTCCTTCTCTATGTACTGACCAAATACGAGTCCCTTCTCTCTGTACTTGCCCAGTACGAGCTCCTTCTCTCTGTACTAACCAAGTAGGAGCTCCTTCTCTCTGTATTTGCCCAGTACGAGCCCCTCCTCTCTGTACATGCCCAGTACGAGCCCCTTTTCTCTGTACTAGCCCAGTACAAGCTCCTTCTCTCTGTACTTGCACAGTGCAGACTCCTCCTCTCTGTACTAGCCCAATATAAGCTCCTTCTATCTGTACTAGCCCAGTACGAGCCCATTTTCCCTGCACTTGCCCAGTACAAGCTCCTTCTCTCTGTACTTGCACAGTGCGGACTCCTCCTCTCTGTACTAGCCCAATATGAGCTCCTTCTATCTGCACTAGCCCAGTACGACCTCCTTCTCTCTGTACTTGCCAAGTACTAGCACCTCCTCTCTGTACTAGCCAAGTACGAGCCCCTTCTCTCTGTACTTGCCCAGTACAAGCTCCTTCTCTCTACTAGACCAGTACAAGCCCCTTTTCTCTGTACAAGCCCAGTACGAGCCCCTTTTATCTGCACTAGCCCAGTACGAGCCCCTTTTCTCTGCACTAGCCCAGGACGACCTCCATCTCTCTGCACTAGACCAGCACGAGCCCCTTCTCTCTGTACTGGCCCAATACGAGCTTTTTCTCTCAGTACTGGCCCAGTATGAGCTCCTTCTCTCTGTACTAATCAAGTACGAGCCTCTTCTCTATGTAGTAGCCCAGTACAAGCTCCTTCTCTCTCTACTAACCAAGTACGAGCCCCTTCTCTCTGTACTTGACCAGTACGAGCCCCTTCTCTCTGTACTAGCCTAGTAGGAGCCCCTTTTCTCTGCGCTTGCCCAGTACGAGCTCCTTCTCTCTGTACTAGCCCAGAACGAGCCCCTTCTCTCTGTACTTGCCCAGTAAGCCGCTTCACTCTGTACTTGCCCAGTAAGAACTCCTTCTCTCTGCACTAGCACAGTACGAGCCCCTTTTCTCTGCACTTGCCCAGTACAAGCTCCTTCTCTCTGTACTTGCACAGTGCAGACTCCTCCTCTCTGTACTTGCCCAATACGAACTCCTTCTCTCTGTACTAGCCCAGTACGAGCCCCTTTTCTCTGCACTAGCACAGAACGACCTCCTTCTCTCTGTACTAGTCCAGTACGAGCTCCTTCTCTCTGTACTAACGCAGTATGAGCTCCTTCTCTATGTACTGACCAAATACGAGTCCCTTCTCTCTGTACTTGCCCAGTACGAGCTCCTTCTCTCTGTACTAACCAAGTACGAGCTCCTTCTCTCTGTATTTGCCCAGTACGAGCCCCTCCTCTCTGTACATGCCCAGTACGAGCCCCTTTTCTCTGTACTAGCCCAGTACAAGCTCCTTCTCTCTGTACTTGCACAGTGCAGACTCCTCCTCTCTGTACTAGCCCAATATGAGCTCCTTCTATCTGTACTAGCCCAGTACGAGCCCCTTTTCTCTGTACTAGCCCAGTACGAGCCCCTTCTCTCTGTACTAGCCCAGTACGAGCCCCTTCTCTTTGTACTAGCCTAGTACGAGGTCCTTTTCTCTGCGCTTGCCCAGTACGAGCTCCTTCTCTCTGTACTAGCCCAGTACGAGCCCCTTCTCTCTGTACTAGCCCAGTACGAGCCCCTTTTCTCTGCACTTGCCCAGTACAAGCTCCTTCTCTCTGTACTTGCACAGTGCAGACTCCTCCTCTCTGTACTTGCCCAATACGAACTCCTTCTCTCTGTACTAGCCCAGTACGAGCCCCTTTTCTCTGCACTAGCACAGAACGACCTCCTTCTCTCTGTACTAGTCCAGTACGAGCTCCTTCTCTCTGTACTAACGCAGTATGAGCTCCTTCTCTATGTACTGACCAAATACGAGTCCCTTCTCTCTGTACTTGCCCAGTACGAGCTCCTTCTCTCTGTACTAACCAAGTACGAGCTCCTTCTCTCTGTATTTGCCCAGTACGAGCCCCTCCTCTCTGTACATGCCCAGTACGAGCCCCTTTTCTCTGTACTAGCCCAGTACAAGCTCCTTCTCTCTGTACTTGCACAGTGCAGACTCCTCCTCTCTGTACTAGCCCAATATGAGCTCCTTCTATCTGTACTAGCCCAGTACGAGCCCCTTTTCTCTGTACTAGCCCAGTACGAGCCCCTTCTCTCTGTACTAGCCCAGTACGAGCCCCTTCTCTTTGTACTAGCCTAGTACGAGGTCCTTTTCTCTGCGCTTGCCCAGTACGAGCTCCTTCTCTCTGTACTAGCCCAGTACGAGCCCCTTCTCTCTGTACTAGCCCAGTACGAGCCCCTTCTCTCTGTACTAATGCAGTACCAGCCCCTTCTCTCTGTACTAACCCAGTACCAGCCCCTTCTCTCTGTACTAACCCAGTACGAGCTCCTTCTCTCTGCACTAGCCCAGTACGAACCTCTTCTCTCTGCACTAACCCAGTACGAGCTCCTTCTCTCTGTACTAGTCCAGTACGAGCTCCTTCTCTCTGTACGAGTCCAGTACGAGCTCCTTCTCTCTGCACGAGCCCAGTACGAGCTCCTTCTCTCTGTACTAGTCCAGTACGAGCTCTTTCTCTCTGTACTAGTCCAGTACGAGCTCCTTCTCTCTGTACTTGTCCAGTACGAGCTCCTTCTCTCTGTACTAGTCCAGTACGAGCTCCTTCTCTCTGTACTAACTCAGTATGAGCTACTTCTCTCTGCACTAGCCCAGTATGAGCTCCTTCTCTCTGCACTAGCCCAGTACGAGCTCCTTCGATCTGCACTAGCCCAGTACGAGCTCCTTCTCTCTGTACTAGCCCAGTACGAGCCCCTTCTCTCTGTACTAGCCCAGTACGAGCCCCTTCTCTCTGTACTAGCCCAGTGCGAGCCCCTTCTCTCTGTACTAATGCAGTACCAGCCCCTTCTCTCTGTACTAACCCAGTACCAGCCCCTTCTCTCTGCACTAGCCCAGTACGAACTCCTTCTCTCTGCACTAACCCAGTACGAGCTCCTTCTCTCTGCACTAGCCCAGTACCAGCTCCATCTCTCTGCACTAGCCCAGTACGAGCTCCTTCTCTCTGCACTAGCCCAGTACGAGCTCCTTCTCTCTGCACTAGCCCAGCACGAGCTCCTTCTCTCTGCACTAGCCCAGTATGAGCTCCTTCTCTCTGTACTTGTCCAGTACGAGCTCCTTCTCTCTGTACTAGTCCAGTACGAGCTACTTCTCTCTGCACTAGCCCAGTATGAGCTCCTTCTCTCTGCACTAGCCCAGTACGAGCTCCTTCGATCTGCACTAGCCCAGTACAAGCTCCTTCTCTCTGCACTAGCCCAGTACGAGCTCCTTCTCTCCGCACTAGTCCAGTATGAGCTCCTTCTCTCTGTACTAGCTCAGTACGAGCCCCTTCTCGCTGTACTAACCCAGTACGAGCTCCTTCTCTCTGCACTAGTCCAGTACGAGCTCCTTCTCTCTGTACAAGTCCAGTACGAGCTCCTTCTCTCTGTACTAAACCAGTATGAGCTCCTTCTCTCTGTACTAACCAAGTACGTGCTCCTTCTCTCTGTACTCGCCCAGTACGAGGCCCTTTTCTCTGTACTAGCCCAGTATGAGCTCCTTCTCTCTGCACTAGCACAGTACGAGCCCCTGTTCACTGCATTAGCCCAGTACGAGCCCCTTTACTCTGTACTTGCCCAGTACGAGCACCATTTCTCTGTACTTGCCCAGTACGAGCCCCTTCTCTCTGTACTTGCCCAGTACGAGCTTTTTCTCTCATTACTGACCCAGTATGAGCTCCTTCTCTCTGTACTAATCATGTACGAGGCCCTTCAATCTGTAGTAGCCCAGTACAAGCTCCTTCTCTCTCTACTAACCAAGTACGAGCCCCTTCTCTCCGTCCTTGCCCAGTACGAGCCCCTTCTCTCTGTCCTAGCCCAGTACGAGCCCCTTCTCTCTGTCCTAGCCCAGTACGAGTCCCTTCTCTTTGTACTAGCCTAGTACGAGGTCCTTTTCTCTGCGCTTGCCCAGTACGAGCTCCTTCTCTCTGTACTAGCCCAGTACGAGCTCCTTCTCTCTGTATTAGCCCAATATGAGCTCATTCTCTCTGTACTAGCCCAGTACAAGCCCCTTCTCTCTGTACTTGCACAGTGCGGACTCCTCCTCTCTGTACTAGCCCAATACGAGCTCCTTCTCTCTGTACTCGCCCATTACGAGCTCCTTCTCTCTGTACTAGCCCAGTACGAGCTCCTTCTCTCTGTACTAGCCCAGAACGAGCTGCTTCTCTCTGTACTAGCCCAGTGCGAGCCCCTTTTCTCTGCACTAGCACAGAATGACCTTCTTCTCTCTGTACTAGTCCAGTACGAGCTCCTTTCTCTGTACTAACCCAGTATGAGCTCCTTCACACTGTACTAACCAAGTACGAGCCCCTTTTCTCTGTACTTGCCCAGTACGAGCGCCTTTTCTCTGTACTTGCCCAGTGCGAGCCCCTTCTCTCTGTACTTGCCCAGTGCGAGCCCCTTCTCTCTCTACTTGTCCAGTAAGAACTCCTTGTCTCTGCACTAAACACAGTACGAGCCTCTTTTCTCTGCACTTGCACAGTGCGGACTCCTCCTCTCTGTACTAGCCCAATATGAGCTCCTTCTCTCTGTACTAGCCCAGTACGAGCCCCTTTTCTCTGCACTAGCCCCGTACGACCTCCTTCTCTCTGTTCTAATCAAGCACGAGCCTCTTCTCTCTGTACTAGCCCAGTACAAGCTCCTTCTCTCTCTACTAACCACGTACGAGGCCCTTGTCTCCGTACTTGCCCAGTACGATCTGCTTCTCTCTGAACTAGCCCAGTACAAGCCTCTTCTCTCTGTAATAGCCTAGTACGAGCCCCTTTTCTCTGCGCTTGCCCAGTACGAGCTCCTTCTCTCTGTACTAACCCAGTACCAGCCCCTTCTCTCTGTACTAACCCAGTACAAGCTCCTTCTCTCTGTACTAAACCAGTACAAGCTCCTTCTCTCTGTTTTTGTCCAGTACGAGCTCCTTCTCTCTGCACTAGCCCAGTACGAGCTCCTTCTCTCTGTACTAGCCCAGTACGAACCCCTTCTCTCTGTACTAGCCCAGTATGAGCTCCTTCTCTCTGTACTAATGCAGTACCAGCCGCTTCTCTCTGTACTAAGCCAGTACCAGCTCCTTCTCTCTGTACTAACCCAGTACAAGCTCCTTCTCTCTGTTTTTGCCCAGTACGAGCTCCTTCTCTCTGCACTAGTCCAGTACGAGCTCCTTCTCTCTGTACTAACCCAGTATGAGCACCTTCTCTCTGTACTCGCCCAGTATGAGCTCCTTCTCTCTGCACTAGTCCAGTACGAGCTCCTTCTCTCTGCACTAGTCCAGTACGAGCTCCTTCTCTCTGTACTAGTCCAGGACGAGCCCCTTTTCACTGCATTAGCCCAGTACGAGCCCCTTCTCTCTGTACATGCCCAGTGCGAGCCCCTTCTCTCTGTACTTGCCCAGTGCGAGCCCCTTCTCTCTGTACTTGCCCAGTACGAGCCTCTTTTCTCTGCACTTGCCCAGTACAAGCTCCTTCTCTCTGTACTTGCACAGTGCGGACTCCTCCTCTCTGTAATAGCCCAGTACGACCTCCTTCTCTCTGTACTTGTTCAGTACAAGCTCCTTCTCTCTACTAGACCAGTACAAGCCCCTTTTCTCTCTACTAGCCCAGTACGAGCCCCTTTTTTCTGCACTAGCCCAGTACGAGCCCCTTTTCTCTGCACTTGCCCAGTACGACCTCCTTCTCTGTGTACTTGCCCAGTACAAGCTCCTTCTCTCTACTAGCCCAGTACAAGCCCCTTTTCTCTCTACTAGCCCAGTACGAGCCCCTTTTCTCTGCACTTGCCCAGTACGACCTCCTTCTCTCTGTTCTAATCAAGCACGAGCCTCTTCTCTCTGTACTAGCCAAGTACAAGCTCCTTCTCTCTCTACTAACCACGTACGAGGCCCTTGTCTCCGTACTTGACCAGTACGATCCGCTTCTCTCTGTACTAGCCCAGTACAAGCCTCTTCTCTCTGTACTAGCCTAGTACGAGCCCCTTTTCTCTGCGCTTGCCCAGTACGAGCTCCTTCTCTCTGTACTAGCCCAGTACGAGCTCCTTCTCTCTGTACTAGCCCAGTATGAGCTCCTTCTCTCTGTACTAATGCAGTACCAGCCCCTTTTCTCTGTACTAACCCAGTACCAGCCCCTTCTCTCTGTACTAACCCAGTACAAGCTCCTTCTCTCTGTACTAAGCCAGTACAAGCTCCTTCTCTCTGCACTAGCCCAGTACGAGCTCCTTCTCTCTGTACTTGCCCAGTATGAGCTACTTCTCTCTGCACTAGCACAGTACTAGCCCCTTTTCTCTGCATTAGCCCAGTACGAGCCCCTTTTCTCTGTACTTGCCCAGCACGAGCCCCTTCTCTCTGTACTTGCCCAGTGCGAGCCCCTTCTCTCTGTACTTGCCCAAAGCGAGCCCCTTTTCTCTCTACTTGCCCAGTAAGAACTCCTTGTCTCAGCACTAAACACAGTACGAGCCTCTTTTCACTGCACTTGCCCAGTACAAGCTCCTTCTCTCTGTACTTGCACAGTGCGGACTCCTCCTCTCTGTACTAGCCCAATATGAGCTCCTTCTCTCTGTACTAGCCCAGTACGAGCCCCTTTTCTCTGCACTAGTCCAGTACGACCTCCTTCTCTCTGTACTTGCCCAGTACAAGCTCCTTCTCTCTACTAGACCAGTACAAGCCCTTTTCTCTGTACAAGCCCAGTACGAGCCCCTTTTATCTGCACTAGCCCAGTACGAGCCCCTTTTCTCTGCACTAGCCCAGGACGACCTCCATCTCTCTGCACTAGACCAGCACGAGCCCCTTCTCTCTGTACTGGCCCAATACGAGCTTTTTCTCTCAGTACTGGCCCAGTATGAGCTCCTTCTCTCTGTACTAATCAAGTACGAGCCTCTTCTCTATGTAGTAGCCCAGTACAAGCTCCTTCTCTCCCTACTAACCAAGTACGAGCCCCTTCTCTCTGTACTTGACCAGTACGAGCCCCTTCTCTCTGTACTAGCCTAGTAGGAGCCCCTTTTCTCTGCGCTTGCCCAGTACGAGCTCCTTCTCTCTGTACTAGCCCAGAACGAGCCCCTTCTCTCTGTACTTGCCCAGTAAGCCCCTTCACTCTGTACTTGCCCAGTAAGAACTCCTTCTCTCTGCACTAGCACAGTACGAGCCCCTTTTCTCTGCACTTGCCCAGTACAAGCTCCTTCTCTCTGTACTTGCACAGTGCAGACTCCTCCTCTCTGTACTTGCCCAATACGAACTCCTTCTCTCTGTACTAGCCCAGTACGAGCCCCTTTTCTCTGCACTAGCACAGAACGACCTCCTTCTCTCTGTACTAGTCCAGTACGAGCTCCTTCTCTCTGTACTAACGCAGTATGAGCTCCTTCTCTATGTACTGACCAAATACGAGTCCCTTCTCCCTGTACTTGCCCAGTACGAGCTCCTTCTCTCTGTACTAACCAAGTACGAGCTCCTTCTCTCTGTATTTGCCCAGTACGAGCCCCTCCTCTCTGTACATGCCCAGTACGAGCCCCTTTTCTCTGTACTAGCCCAGTACAAGCTCCTTCTCTCTGTACTTGCACAGTGCAGACTCCTCCTCTCTGTACTAGCCCAATATGAGCTCCTTCTATCTGTACTAGCCCAGTACGAGCCCCTTTTCTCTGCACTAGCCCAGTACGACCTCCTTCTCTCTGTACTTGCCCAGTACAAGCCCCTCCTCTCTGTACTTGCCCAGTACGAGCCCCTTTTCCCTGTACTAGCCAAGTACGAGCCCCTTTTCTCTGTACTTGCCCAGTACGATCTCCTTCTCCCTGTACTAACCCAGTAAGAACTCCTCTCTGCAAAAGCACAGTATGAGCCCCTTTTCTCTGCACTAGTCCAGTACAAGCTTTTTCTCTCTGTACTTGCACAGTGCGGACTCCTCCTCTCTGTACTAGTCCAATAAGAGCTCCTTCTCTCTGTACTAGCCCAGTACAAGCTCCTTCTCTCTACTAGCACAGTACAAGCGACTTTTCTCTGTACTAGCCCAGTACGAGCCCCTTTTCTCTGCACTAGCCCAGGATGAGCTCCTTCTCTCTGCACTAGACCAGCACAAGACCCTTCTCTCTGTACTTGCCCAGTACGAGCTTTTTCTCTCAGTACTGACCCAGTATGAGCTCCTTCTCTCTGTACTAATCAAGTACGAGGCCCTTCAATCTGTAGTAGCCCAGTACAAGCTCCTTCTCTCTCTACTAACCAAGTACGAGCCCCTTCTCTCCGTCCTTGCCCAGTACGAGCCCCTTCTCTCTGTACTAGCCCAGTACGAGCCCCTTCTCTCTGTACTAGCCCAGTACGAGCCCCTTCTCTTTGTACTAGCTTAGTACGAGGTCCTTTTCTCTGCGCTTGCCCAGTACGAGCTCCTTCTCTCTGTACTAGCCCAGTACGAGCCCCTTCTCTCTGTAATAGCCCAGTACGAGCCCCTTCTCTCTGTACTAATGCAGTACCAGCCCCTTCTCTCTGTACTAACCCAGTACCAGCCCCTTCTCTCTGTACTAACCCAGTACGAGCTCCTTCTCTCTGTACTAGTCCAGTACGAGCTCCTTCTCTCCGTACTAGTCCAGTACGAGCTCCTTCTCTCCGTACTAGTCCAGTACGAGCTCCTTCTCTCTGCACTAGCCCAGTACGAGCTCCTTCTCTCTGTACTAGTCCAGTACGAGCTCCTTCTCTCTGTACTTGTCCAGTACGAGCTCCTTCTCTCTGTACTAGTCCAGTACGAGCTCCTTCTCTCTGTACTAACCCAGTATGATCTCCTTCTCTCTGCACTAGCCCAGTACGAGCTCCATCTCTCTGCACTAGCCCAGTACGAGCTCCTTCTCTCCGCACTAGTCCAGTACGAGCCCCTTCTCTCTGTACTAACCCAGTACGAGCTCCTTCTCTCTGCACTAGTCCAGTACGAGCTCCTTCTCTCTGCAACAGCCCAGTACGAGCTCCTTCTCTCTGCATTAGCCCTGTACGAGCTTCTTCTCTCTGTACTAGTCCAGTAGGAGCTCCTTCTCTCTGTACTAGTCCAGTACGAGCTCCTTCTCTCTGTACAAGTCCAGTACGAGCTCCTTCTCTCTGTACTAAACCAGTATGAGCTCCTTCTCTCTGTACTAACCAAGTACGTGCTCCTTCTCTCTGTACTCGCCCAGTACGAGGCCCTTTTCTCTGTACTAGCCCAGTATGAGCTCCTTCTCTCTGCACTAGCACAGTACGAGCCCCTTTTCACTGCATTAGCCCAGTACGAGCCCCTTTACTCTGTACTTGCCCAGTACGAGCACCATTTCTCTGTACTTGCCCAGTACGAGCCCCTTCTCTCTGTACTTGCCCAGTACGAGCTTTTTCTCTCAGTACTGACCCAGTATGAGCTCCTTCTCTCTGTACTAATCAAGTACGAGGCCCTTCAATCTGTAGTAGCCCAGTACAAGCTCCTTCTCTCTCTACTAACCAAGTACGAGCCCCTTCTCTCCGTCCTTGCCCAGTACGAGACCCTTCTCTCTGTACTAGCCCAGTACGAGCCCCTTCTCTCTGTACTAGCCCAGTACGAGCCCCTTCTCTTTGTACTAGCCTAGTACGAGGTCCTTTTCTCTGCGCTTGCCAAGTACGAGCTCCTTCTCTCTGTACTAGCCCAGTACGAGCCCCTTCTCTCTGTACTAGCCCAGTACGACCTCCTTCTCTCTGTGCTTGCCCAATACAAGCCCCTCCTCTCCGTACTAGCCCAGTACAAGCCCCTTTTCTCTGTACTAGCCCAGTACGAGCCCCTTTTCTCTGCACTTGCCCAGTACGACCTCCTTCTCTGTGTACTTGCCCAGTACAAGCTCCTTCTCTCTACTAGCCCAGTACAAGCCCCTTTTCTCTGTACTAGCCCAGTACGAGCCCCTTTTCTCTGCACTTGTCCAGTACGAGCCCCTTCTCTCTGCACTTGCCCAGTACGAGCCCCTTTTCTTTGTACTAGCCCAGGACGAGCTCCTTCTCTCTGCACTCGACCAGCACAAACCCCTTCTCTCTGTACTAGCCCAGTATGAGCTTTTTCTCTCAGTACTGGCCCAGTATGAGCTCCTTCTCTGTGTACTAATCAAGTACGAGCCCCTTCTCTCTGTACTTGCCCAGTATGAGCCCCTTCTCTCTGCACTAGCCCAGTACGAGCCCCTTCTCTCTGTACTAGGCCAGTACGAGCTGCTTCTCTCTGTACAAGCACAGTACGAGCCTCTTTTCTCTGCACTTGCCTAGTACAAGCTCCTTCTCTCTGTACTTGCACAGTGCGGACTCCTCCTCTCTGTACTAGCCCAATATGAGCTCCTTCTCTCTGTACTAGCCCAGTACGAGCCCCTTTTCTCTGCACTAGCCCAGTACGACCTCCTTCTCTCTGTTCTAATCAAGCACGAGCCTCTTCTCTCTGTACTAGCCGAGTACAAGCTCCTTCTCTCTCTACTAACCACGTACGAGGCCCTTGTCTCCGTACCTGCCCAGTACGATCTGCTTCTCTCTGTACTAGCCCAGTACAAGCCTCTTCTCTCTGTACTAGCCTAGTACGAGTCCCTTTTCTCTGCGCTTGCCCAGTATGAGCTCCTTCTCTCTGTACTAGCCCAGTACGAACCCCTTCTCTCTGTACTAGCCTAGTATGAGCTCCTTCTCTCTGTACCAATGCAGTACCAGCCCCTTCTCTCTGTACTAACCCAGTACCAGCCCCTTCTCTCTGTACTAACCCAGTACAAGCTCCTTCTCTCTGTACTAACCCAGTACAAGCTCCTTCTCTCTGTTTTTGTCCAGTACGAGCTCCTTCTCTCTGCACTAGCCCAGTACGAGCTCCTTCTCTCTGCACTAGCCCAGTACGAGTTCCTTCTCTCTGCACTAGTCCAGTATGAGTTCCTTCTCTCTGCACTAGTCCAGTACGAGCTCCTTCTCTCTGCACTAGTCCAGTACGAGCTCCATCTCTCTGCACTAGTCCAGTACGAGCTCCTTCTCTCTGTACTAACCCAGTATGAGCTCCTTCTCTCTGTACTCGCCCAGTATGAGCTCCTTCTCTCTGCACTAGTCCAGTACGAGCTCCTTCTTTCTGTACTAGTCCAGGACGAGCCCCTTTTCACTGCATTAGCCCAGTACGAGCCCCATCTCTCTGTACATGCCCAGTGCGAGCCCCTTCTCTCTGTACTTGCCCAGTGCGAGCCCCTTCTCTCTGTACTTGCCCAGTACCAGCCTCTTTTCTCTGCACTTGCCCAGTACAAGCTCCTTCTCTCTGTACTTGCACAGTGCGGACTCCTCCTCTCTGTAATAGCCCAGTACGATCTCCTTCTCTCTGTACTTGCCCAGTACAAGCTCCTTCTCTCTACTAGACCAGTACAAGCCCCTTTTCTCTCTACTAGCCCAGTACGAGCACCTTTTTTCTGCACTAGCACAGTACGAGCCCCTTTTCTCTGCACTTGCCCAGTACGACCTCCTTCTCTGTGTACTTGCCCAGTACAAGCTGCTTCTCTCTACTAGCCCAGTACAAGCCCCTTTTCTCTCTACTAGCCCAGTACGAGCCCCTTTTCTCTGCACTTGCCCAGTACGAGCCCCTTCTCTCTGCACTCGACCAGCACAAACCCCTTCTCTCTTTACTAGCCCAGTATGAGCTTTTTCTCTCAGTACTGGCCCAGTATGAGCTCCTTCTCTGTGTACTAATCAAGTACGAGCCCCTTCTCTCTGCACTAGCCTAGTACGAGCCCCTTCTCTCTGTACTAGCCCAGTACGAGCTCCTTCTCTCTGTACAAGCACAGTACGAGTCCCTTTTCTCTGCATTAGTCCAGTACAAGCTCCTTCTCTCTCTACTAGCACGGTACAGGCTCCAACTCTCTGCACTACCCTAGTACGAGCCCCTTCTATCTGTACTAGCCCAGTACGAGCTTTTTCTCTCTGCAGTAGCCCAGCACGAGCTCCTTCTCTCTGCAGTAGCCCAGTACGAGCTCCTTTGATCAGCACTAGCCCAGTACGAGCTTCTTCTCTCTGCACTAGACCAGTACGAGCTCCTTCTCTCCGCACTAGTCCAGTACGAGCTCCTTCTCTCTGTACTAGTCCAGTACGAGCCCCTTCTCTCTGTACTAACACAGTTTGAGTTCCTTCTCTGTGTACTAACCAAGTACGAGTCCCTCCTCTCTGTATTTGCCCAGTACGTTCTCCTTCTCTCTGTACTAACCAAGTACGAGCTCCTTCTCTCTGTACTCGCCCAGTACGAGCCCCTTTTCTCTGTACTTGCCCAGTACGAGCACCTTTTCTCTGTACTTGCCCAGTACGAGCCCCTTCTCTCTGTACTTGCCAAGTACAAGCCCCTTCTCTCTGTACTTGCCCAGTAAGAACTCCTTTTCTCTGCACTAGCACAGTACGAGCCCCATTTCTCTGCATTAGCCCAGTACGAGCCCTTTTTCTCTGTACTTGGCCAGTACGAGCCCCTTTTCTCTGTACTTGCCCAGTATGAGCCCCTTCTCTCTGTACTAGACCAGTATGAGCCCCTTCTTTCTGTACTAGCCCAGTACGAGCTCCTTCTCTCTGTACTAGCCCAGTACGAGCTCCTTATCTCTGTACTAGCCCAGTACGAGCCCCTTCCCTCTGTACTAACCCAGTAGCAGCCCCTTCTCTCTGTACTAACCCAGTACCAGCCCCTTCTCTCTGTACTAACCCAGTACGAGCTCCTTCTCTCTGTTTTTGTCCAGTACGAGCTCCTTCTCTCTGCAACAGCCCAGTACGAGCTCCTTCTCTCTGCACTAGCCCAGTACGAGCTCCTTCTCTCTGCAGTATTCCAGTACGAGCTCCTTCTCTCTGTACTAGTCAAGTACGAGCTCCTTCTCTCTGTACTAGTCCAGTACGAGCCCCTTCTCTCTGTACTAACCCAGTTTGAGCTCCTTCTCTGTGTACTAACCAAGTACGAGTCCCTCCTCTCTGTATTTGCCCAGTACGTTCTCCTTCTCTCTGTACTAACCAAGTACGAGCTCCTTCTCTCTGTACTCGCCCAGTACGAGCCCCTTTTCTCTGTACTAGCCCACTACGAGCGCTTTCTCTCTGTGCTAACCAAGTACGAGCCCCTTTTCTCTGTACTAGCCCAGTACGAGCACCTTTTCTCTGTACTTGCCCAGTACGAGCCCCTTCTCTCTGTACTTGCCAAGTACAAGCCCCTTCTCTCTGTACTTGCCAAGTACAAGCCCCTTCTCTCTGTACTTGCCCAGTAAGAACTCCTTTTCTCTGCACTAGCACAGTACGAGCCCCATTTCTCTGCATTAGCCCAGTACGAGCCCTTTTTCTCTGTACTTGGCCAGTACGAGCCCCTTTTCTCTGTACTTGCCCGGTATGAGCCCCTTCTCTCTGTACTAGACCAGTACGAGCTCCTTCTCTCTGTACTAGCCCAGTACGAGCTCCTTCTCTCTGTACTAGCCCAGTACGAGCCCCTTCCCTCTGTACTAACCCAGTAGCAGCCCCTTCTCTCTGTACTAACCCAGTACCAGCCCCTTTTCCCTGTACTAACCAAGTACGAGCCCCTTTTCTCTGTACTTGCCCAGTACGATCTCCTTCTCCCTGTACTAACCCAGTAAGAACTCCTCTCTGCAAAAGCACAGTACGAGCCCCTTTTCTCTGCACTTGCCCAGTACAAGCTTCTTCTCTCTGTACTTGCACAGTGCAGACTCCTCCTCTCTGTACTAGCCCAATAAGAGCTCCTTCTCTCTGTACTAGCCCAGTACAAGCTCCTTCTCTCTCTACTAGCACAGTACAAGCCCCTTTTGTCTGTACAAGCCCATTACGAGCTCCTCTCTGCACTAGCCCGGTACGAGCTCCATCTCTCTGCACTAGCCCAGTACGAGCTCCTTCTCTCTGCACTAGCCCAGCACGAGCTCCTTCTCTCTGCACTAGCCCAGTACAAGCTCCTTCTCTCTGCACTAGCCCAGTACGAGCTCCTTCTCTCTGCACTAGCCCAGTATGAGCTCCTTCTCTCTGCACTAGCCCAGCACGAGCTCCTTCTCTCTGCACTAGCCCAGTACGAGCTCCTTCGATCTGCACTAGACCAGTACGAGCTCCTTCGATCTGCACTAGCCAAGTACGAGCTCCTTCTCTCCGCACTAATCCAGGACGAGCTCCTTCTCTCTGTACTGGTACAGTACGAGCTCCTTCTCTCTGTACTAACCCAGTTTGAGCTCGTTCTCTCTGTACTAGTCCAGTTGGAGCTCCTTCTCTCTGTACTAGTCCAGTAGGAGCTCCTTCTCTCTGTTTCTGTCCAGTACGAACCCCTTTTCACTGCACTAGCCCAGTACGAGCCCCTTTTCTCTGCACTAGCCTAGTACGAGGCCCTTCTCTCTGTAGTAGCCCAGTACAAGCTCCTTCTCTCTCTACTAACCAAGTACGAGCCCCTTCTCTCTGTACTTGCCCAATACGAGCCCCTTCTCTCCGTACTAGCTTAGTAGGTGCCCTTTTTCTCTGCGCTTGCCCAGTACGAGATCCTTCTCTCTGTACTAGTCCAGTACGAGCCCCTTCTCTCTGTACTAGCCCAGTACGAGCTCCTTCTCTCTGTACTAACGCAGTACCATTCACTTCTCTCTGTACTAACCCAGTACCAGCCCCTTCTCTCTGTACTAACGCAGTACCTGTCCCTTCTCTCTGCACTAGCCCAGTACGAGCTCCTTCTCTCCGCACTAGTCCAGTATGAGCTCCTTCTCTCTGTACTAGCCCAGTACGAGCCCCTTTTCCCTGTATTAATGCAGTACCAGCCCCTTCTCTCTGTACTAACCCAGTACCAGCCTCTTCTCTCTGTACTAACCCAGTACGAGCTCCTTCTCTCTGTTTTTGTCCAGTACGAGCTCCTTCTCTCTGCAACAGCCCAGTACGAGCTCCTTCTCTCTGTACTAGTCCAGTACGAGCCCCTTCTCTCTGTACTAACCCAGTTTGAGCTCCTTCTCTGTGTACTAACCAAGTACGAGTCCCTCCTCTCTGTATTTGCCCAGTACGTTCTCCTTCTCTCTGTACTAACCAAGTACGAGCTCCTTCTCTCTGTACTTGCCCAGTACGAGCCCCTTTTCTCTGTACGAGCCCACTACGAGCGCTTTCTCTCTGTGCTAACAAAGTACGAGCTCCTTTTTTCTGTACTAGCCCAGTACAAGCACCTTTTCTCTGTACTTGCCCAGTACGAGCCCCTTCTCTCTGTACTTGCCAAGTACAAGCCCCTTCTCTCTGTACTTGCCCAGTAAGAACTCCTTTTCTCTGCACTAGCACAGTACGAGCCCCATTTCTCTGCATTAGCCCAGTACGAGCCCTTTTTCTCTGTACTTGGCCAGTACGAGCCCCTTTTCTCTGTACTTGCCCAGTATGAGCCCCTTCTCTCTGTACTAGCCCAGTACGAGCCCCTTCTCTCTGTACTTGCCCAGTACGAGCCCCTTCTCTCTGTACTAACCCAGTAAGAGCCCCTTTTCTCTGCACTTGCCCAGTACAAGCTCCTTCTCTCTGTACTTGCACAGTGCGGACTCCTCCTCTCTGTAAAAGCCCAATATGAGCTCCTTCTCTCTGTACTAACCCAGTACGAGCCCCTTTTCTCTGCACTAGCCCAGTACGACCTCCTTCTCTCTGTGCTTGCCCAGTACAAGCCCCTCCTCTCTGTACTAGACCAGTACAAGCTCCTTTTTTCTGTACTAGCCCAGTACGAGCCCCTTTTCTCTGCACTTGCCCAGTACGACCTCCTTCTCTGTGTACTTGCCCAGTACAAGCTCCTTCTCTCTACTAGCCCAGTACAAGCCCCTTTTCTCTGTACTAGCCCAGTACGAGCCCCTTTTCTCTGCACTTGCCCAGTACGACCCCCTTCTCTGTGTACTTGCCCAGTACAAGCTCCTTCTCTCTACTAGCCCAGAACAAGCCCCTTTTCTCTCTACTAGCCCAGTACGAGCCCCTTTTCTCTGCACTTGCCCAGTACGAGCCCCTTCTCTCTGCACTTGCCCAGTACGAGCCCCTTTTCTTTGTACTAGCCCAGGACGAGCTCCTCCTCTCTGCACTCGACCAGCACAAACCCCTTCTCTCTGTACTAGCCCAGTATGAGCTTTTTCTCTCAGTACTGGCCCAGTATGAGCTCCTTCTCTGTGTACTAATCAAGTACGAGCCCCTTTTCTCTGTACTTGCCCAGTATGAGCCCCTTCTCTCTACACTAGCCCAGTACGAGCCCCTTCTCTCTGTACTAGGCCAGTACGAGCTCCTTCTCTCTGTACAAGCACAGTACGAGCCTCTTTTCTCTGCACTTGCCCAGTACAAGATCCTTCTCTCTGTACTTGCACAGTGCGGACTCCTCCTCTCTGTACTAGCCCAATATGAGCTCCTTCTCTCTGTACTCGCCCAGTACGAGCCCCTTTTCTCTGCACTAGCCCAGTACGACCTCCTTCTCTCTGTTCTAATCAAGCACAAGCCTCTTCTCTCTGTACTAGCCCAGTACAAGCTCCTTCTCTCTCTATTAACCACGTACGAGGCCCTTGTCTCCGTACTTGCCCAGTACGATCTGCTTCTCTCTGTACTAGCCCAGTACAAGCCTCTTCTCTCTGTACTAGCCTAGTACGAGCCCCTTTTCTCTGCGCTTGCCCAGTACGAGCCCCTTTTCTCTGCACTTGCCCAGTACGACCCCCTTCTCTGTGTACTTGTCCAGTACGAGCTCCTTCTCTCTGCACTAGCCCAGTACGAGCTCCTTCTCTCTGCACTAGCCCAGTACGAGCTCCTTCTCTCTGCACTAGCCCAGTACGAGCTCCTTCTCTCTGCACTAGTCCAGTACGAGCTCCATCTCTCTGCACTAGCCCAGTACGAGCTCCTTCTCTCTGTACTAACCCAGTATGAGCTCCTTCTCTCTGTACTCGCCCAGTATGAGCTCCTTCTCTCTGCACTAGTCCAGTACGAGCTCCTTCTCTCTGCACTAGTCCAGTACGAGCTCCTTCTCTCTGCACTAGTCCAGTACGAGCTCCTTCTCTCTGTACTAACCCAGTATGAGCTCCTTCTCTCTGTACTCGCCCAGTATGAGCTCCTTCTCTCTGCACTAGTCCAGTACGAGCTCCTTCTCTCTGCACTAGTCCAGTACGAGCTCCTTCTCTCTGCACTAGTCCAGTACGAGCTCCTTCTCTCTGCACTAGTCCAGTACGAGCTCCTTCTCTCTGTACTAACCCAGTATGAGCTCCTTCTCTCTGTACTCGCCCAGTATGAGCTCCTTCTCTCTGTACTAGTCCAGTACGAGCTCCTTCTCTCTGCACTAGTCCAGTACGAACTCCTTCTTTCTGTACTAGTCCAGGACGAGCCCCTTTTCACTGCATTAGCCCAGTATGAGCTCCTTCTCTCTGTACTCGCCCAGTATGAGCTCCTTCTCTCTGCACTAGTCCAGTACGAGCTCCTTCTCTCTGCACTAGTCCAGTACGAGCTCCTTCTCTCTGCACTAGTCCAGTACGAGCTCCTTCTCTCTGTACTAACCCAGTATGAGCTCCTTCTCTCTGTACTCGCCCAGTACGAGCTCCTTCTCTCTGTACTAGTCCAGTACGAGCTCCTTCTCTCTGCACTAGTCCAGTACGAACTCCTTCTTTCTGTACTAGTCCAGGACGAGCCCCTTTTCACTGCATTAGCCCAGACGAGCCCCTTCTCTCTGTACATGCCCAGTGCGAGCCCCTTCTCTCTGTACTTGCCCAGTGCGAGCCCCTTCTCTCTGTACTTGCCCAGTACGAGCCTCTTTTCTCTGCACTTGCCCAGTACAAGCTCCTTCTCTCTGTACTTGCACAGTGCGGACTCCTCCTCTCTGTAATAGCCCAGTACGACCTCCTTCTCTCTGTACTTGCCCAGTACAAGCTCCTTCTCTCTACTAGACCAGTACAAGCCCCTTTTCTCTCTACTAGCCCAGTACGAGCCCCTTTTTTCTGCACTAGCACAGTACGAGCCCCTTTTCTCTGCACTTGCCCAGTACGACCTCCTTCTCTGTGTACTTGCCCAGTACAAGCTCCTTCTCTCTACTAGCCCAGTACAAGCCCCTTTTCTCTCTACTAGCCCAGTACGAGCCCCTTTTCTCTGCACTTGCCCAGTACGAGCCCCTTCTCTCTGCACTCGACCAGCACAAACCCCTTCTCTCTTTACTAGCCCAGTATGAGCTTTTTCTCTCAGTACTGGCCCAGTATGAGCTCCTTCTCTGTGTACTAATCAAGTACGAGCCCCTTCTCTCTGCACTAGCCTAGTACGAGCCCCTTCTCTCTGTACTAGCCCAGTACGAGCTCCTTCTCTCTGTACAAGCACAGTACGAGTCCCTTTTCTCTGCATTAGTCCAGTACAAGCTCCTTCTCTCTCTACTAGCACGGTACAGGCTCCAACTCTCTGCACTACCCTAGTACGAGCCCCTTCTATCTGTACTAGCCCAGTACGAGCTTTTTCTCTCTGTACTAACCCAGTATAAGCCCCTTCTCTCTGCACTAGCCCAGTACGAGCTCCTTCTCTCTGCACTAGAGCAGTACGAGCTCCTTCTCTCTGCACTAGTCCAGTACGAGCTCCTTCTCTCTGTACTAGCCCAATATGAGCTCCTTCTCTCTGTACTAGCCCAGTACGAGCCCCTTCTCTCTGTACTTGCACAGTGCGGACTCCTCCTCTCTGTACTAGCCCAGAACGATCTGCTTCTCTCTGTACTAGCCCAGTGCGAGCCCCTTTTCTCTGCACTAGCACAGAATGACCTTCTTCTCTCTGTACTAGTCCATTTCGAGCTCCTTTCTCTGTACTAACCCAGTATGAGCTCCTTCACACTATACTAACCAACTACGAGCCCCTTTTCTCTATACTTGCCCAGTACGAGCCCCTTCTCTCTGTACTTGCCCAGTGCGAGCCCCTTCTCTCTGTACTTGCCCAGTGCGAGCCCCTTCTCTCTCTTCTTGTCCAGTAAGAACTCCTTGTCTCTGCACTAAACACAGTACGAGCCTCTTTTCTCTGTACTTGCCCAGTACAAGCTCCTTCTCTCTGTACTTGCACAGTGCGGACTTCGCCTCTCTGTACTAGCCCAATATGAGCTCCTTCTCTCTGTACTAGCCCAGTACAAGCCCCTTTTCTCTGCACTAGCCCAGTACGACCTCCTTCTCTCCGTTCTAATCAAGCACGAGCCTCTTCACTCTGTACTAGCCCAGTACAAGCTCCTTCTCTCTCTACTAACCACGTACGAGGCCCTTGTCTCCGTACTTGCCCAGTACGATACGCTTCTCTCTGTACTAGCCCAGTACAAGCCTCTTCTCTCTGTACTAGCCTAGTACGAGCCCCTTTTCTCTGCGCTTGCCCAGTACGAGCTCCTTCTCTCTGTACTAGCCCAGTACGAGCTCCTTCTCTCTGTACTAGCCCAGTATGAGCTCCTTCTCTCTGTACTAATGCAGTACCAGGCCCTTTTCTCTGTACTAACCCAGTACCAGCCCCTTCTCTCTGTACTAACCCAGTACAAGCTCCTTCTCTCTGTTTTTGTCCAGTACGAGCTCCTTCTCTCTGCACTAGCCCAGTACGATCTCCTTCTCTCTGCACTAGAGCAGTACGAGCTCCTTCTCTCTGCACTAGTCCAGTACGAGCTCCTTCTCTCTGTACTAGCCCAATATGAGCTCCTTCTCTCTGTACTAGCCCAGTACGAGCCCCTTCACTCTGTACTTGCACAGTGCGGACTCCTCCTCTCTGTACTAGCCCAATACGAGCTCCTTCTCTCTGTACTAGCCCAGTACGAGCTCCTTCTCTCTGTACTAGCCCAGAACGAGCTGCTTCTCTCTGTACTAGCCCAGTGCGAGCCCCTTTTCTCTGCACTAGCACAGAATGACCTTCTTCTCTCTGTACTAGTCCAGTACGAGCTCCTTTCTCTGTACTAACCCAGTATGAGCTCCTTCACACTGTACTAACCAAGTACGAGCCCCTTTTCTCTGTACTTGCCCAGTACGAGCGCCTTTTCTCTGTACTTACCCAGTGCGAGCCCCTTCTCTCTGTACTTGCCCAGTGCGAGCCCATTCTCTCTCTACTTGTCCAGTAAGAACTCCTTGTCTCTGCACTAAACACAGTACGAGCCTCTTTTCTCTGCACTTGCCCAGTACAAGCTCCTTCTCTCTGTACTTGCACAGTGCGGACTCCTCCTCTCTGTAATAGCCCAGTACGACCTCCTTCTCTCTGTACTTGCCCAGTACAAGCTCTTTCTCTCTACTAGACCAGTACAAGCCCTTTTTCTCTCTACTAGCCCAGTACGAGCCCCTTTTTTCTGCACTAGCCCAGTACGAGCCCCTTTTCTCTGCACTTGCCCAGTACGACCTCCTTCTCTGTGTACTTGCCCAGTACAAGCTCCTTCTCTCTACTAGCCCAGTACAAGCCCCTTTTCTCTCTACTAGCCCAGTACGAGCCCCTTTTCTCTGCACTTGCCCAGTACGAGCCCCTTCTCTCTGCACTTGCCCAGTACGAGCCCCTTTTCTCTGTACTAGCCCAGGACGAGCTCCTTCTCTCTGCACTCGACCAGCACAAACCCCTTCTCTCTGTACTAGACCAGTATGAGCTTTTTCTCTCAGCACTTGCCCAGTATGAGCCCCTTCTCTCTGCACTAGCCCAGTACGAGCCCCTTCTCTCTGTACTAGCCCAGTACGAGCTCCTTCTCTCTGTACAAGCACAGTACGAGCCCCTTTTCTCTGCATTAGTCCAGTACCAGCTCCTTCTGTCTCTACTAGCACGGTACAGGCTCCAACTCTCTGCACTACCCTAGTACGAGCCCCTTCTATCTGTACTAGCCCAGTACAAGCTTTTTCTCTCTGTACTAACCCAGTATAAGCCCCTTCTCTCTGCACTAGCTTAGTACGAGATCCTTCTCTCTGCACTAGAGCAGTACGAGCTCCTTCTCTCTGTACTAGCCCAGTATGAGCTCCTTCTCTCTGTACTAATGCAGTACCAGGCCCTTTTCTCTGTACTAACCCAGTACCAGCTCCTTCTCTCTGTACTAACCCAGTACAAGCTCCTTCTCTCTGTTTTTGTCCAGTACGAGCTCCTTCTCTCTGCACTAGCCCAGTACGAGCTCCTTCTCTCTGCACTAGTCCAGTATGAGTTCCTTCTCTCTGCACTAGTCCAGTACGAGCTCATTCTCTCTGTACTAGTCCAGTACGAGCTCCTTCTCTCTGTAGTAACCCAGTATGAGCTCCTTCTCTCTGCACTAGTCCAGTACGAGCTCCTTCTCTCTGCACTAGTCCCGTACGAGCTCCTTCTCTCTGTACTAGTCCAGGACGAGCCCCTTTTCACTGCATTAGCCCAGTACGAGCTCCTTCTCTCTGCACTAGCCCAGTATGAGCTCCTTCGATCTGCACTAGCCAAGTACGAGCTCCTTCGATCTGCACTAGTCCAGGACGAGCTCCTTCTCTCTGTACTGGTACAGTACGAGCTCCTTCTCTCTGTTTCTGTCCAGTACGAACCCCTTTTCACTGCACTAGCCCAGTACGAGCCCCTTTTCTCTGCACTAGCCTAGTACGAGGCCCTTCTCTCTGTAGTAGCCCAGTACAAGCTCCTTCTCTCTCTACTAACCAAGTACGAGCCCCTTCTCTCTGTACTTGTCCAATACGAGCCCCTTCTCTCCGTACTAGCTTAGTAGGTGCCCTTTTTCTCTGCGCTTGCCCAGTACGAGATCCTTCTCTCTGTACTAGTCCAGTACGAGCCCCTTCTCTCTGTACTAGCCCAGTACGAGCTCCTTCTCTCTGTACTAACGCAGTACCATTCACTTCTCTCTGTACTAACCCAGTACCAGCCCCTTCTCTCTGTACTAACGCAGTACCTATCCCTTCTCTCTGCACTAGCCCAGCACGAGCTCCTTCTCTCTGCACTAGCCCAGCACGAGCTCCTTCTCTCCGCACTAGTCCAGTATGAGCTCCTTCTCTCTGTACTAGCCCAGTACGAGCCCCTTTTCTCTGTATTAATGCAGTACCAGCCCCTTCTCTCTGTACTAACTCAGTACCAGCCCCTTCTCTCTGTACTAACCCAGTACGAGCTCCTTCTCTCTGTTTTTGTCCAGTATGAGCTCCTTCTCTCTGCAACAGCCCAGTACGAGCTCCTTCGCTCTGCACTAGCCCAGTACGAGCTCCTTCTCTCTGCAGTATTCCAGTACGAGCTCCTTCTCTCTGTACTAGTCCAGTACGAGCTCCTTCTCTCTGTACTAGTCCAGTACGAGCTCCTTCTCTCTGTACTTGTCCAGTACGAGCTCCTTCTCTCTGTACTTGTGCAGTGCGAGCCCCTTCTCTCTGTACTTGCCCAGCACAAGCCCCTTCTCTCTGTACTTGCCCAGTAAGAACTCCTTCTCTCTGCACTAGCACAGTACGAGCCCCTTTTCTCTGCACTTGCCCAGTACAAGCTCCTTCTCTCTGTACTTGCACAGTGCGGACTCCTCCTCTCTGTACTAGCCCAATACGAACTCCTTCTCTCTGTACTAGCCCAGTACGAGCCCCTTTTCTCTGCACTAGCACAGAACGACCTCCTTCTCTCTGTACTAGTCCAGTACGAGCTCCTTCTCTGTGTACTAACACAGTATGAGCTCCTTCTCTATGTACTGACCAAATACGAGTCCCTTCTCTCTGTACTTGCCCAGTACAAGCTCCTTCTCTCTGTTCTAACCAAGTAAGAGCTCCTTCTCTCTGTATTCGCCCAGTACGAGCCCCTCCTCTCTGTACATGCCTAGTACGAGCCCCTTTTCTCTGTACTAGCCCAGTACGAGCCCCTTTTCTCTGCACTTGCCCAGTACAAGCTCCTTCTCTCTGTACTTGCACAGTGCGGACTCCTCCTCTCTGTACTAGCCCAATATGAGCTCCTTCTATCTGTACTAGCCCAGTACGAGCCCATTTTCCCTGCACTTGCCCAGTACAAGCTCCTTCTCTCTGTACTTGCACAGTGCGGACTCCTCCTCTCTGTACTAGCCCAATATGAGCTCCTTCTATCTGCACTAGCCCAGTACGACCTCCTTCTCTCTTTACTTGCCAAGTACAAGCCCCTCCTCTCTGTACTAGCCAAGTACGAGCCCCTTTTCTCTGTACTTGCCCAGTACGATCTCCTTCTCCCTGTACTAACCCAGTAAGAACTCCTCTCTGCAAAAGCCCAGTACGAGCCCATTTTCCCTGCACTTGCCCAGTACAAGCTTCTTCTCTCTGTACTTGCACAGTGCGGACTCCTCCTCTCTGTACTAGCCCAATAAGAGCTCCTTCTCTCTGTACTAGCCCAGTACAAGCTCCTTCTCTCTACTAGCACAGTACAAGCCCCTTTTCTCTGTACTAGCCCAGTACAAGCTCCTTCTCTCTGCACTAGACCAGCACAAGACCCTTCTCTCTGTACTTGCACAGTACGAGCTTTTTCTCTCAGTACTGACCCAGTATGAGCTCCTTCTCTCTGTACTAATCAAGTATGAGCCCCTTCTATCTGTAGTAGCCCAGTATAAGCTCCTTCTCTCTCTACTAACCAATTACGAGCCCCTTCTCTCCGTCCTTGCCCAGTACGAGCCCCTTCTCTCTGTACTAGCCCAGTACGAGCCCCTTCTCTCTATACTAGCTCAGTACGAGCCTCTTCTCTCTGTACAAGCCTAGTACGACCTCCTTTTCTCTGCGCTTGCCCAGTACGAGCTCCTTCTGTCTGTACTAGCCCAGTACCAGCCCCTTCTCTCTGTACTAACCCAGTACGAGCTCCTTCTCTCTGCACTAGCCCAGTACGAGGTCCTTCTCTCTGCACTAGTCCAGTACGAGATCCTTCTCTCTGTACTAGTCCAGTACGAGCTCCTTCTCTCTGTACTAGTCCAGTACGAGCTCCTTCTCTCTGTACTAGTCCAGTACGAGCTCCTTCTCTCTGTACTAACCCAGTATGAGCTACTTCTCTCTGTACTAGCCCAGTACGAGCCCCTTCTCTCTATACTAGCTCAGTACGAGCCTCTTCTCTCTGTACAAGCCTAGTACGACCTCCTTTTCTCTGCGCTTGCCCAGTACGAGCTCCTTCTCTCTGTACTAGCCCAGTACCAGCCCCTTCTCTCTGTACTAACCCAGTACGAGCTCCTTCTCTCTACACTAGCCCAGTACGAGGTCCTTCTCTCTGCACTAGTCCAGTACAAGATCCTTCTCTCTGTACTAGTCCAGTACGAGCTCCTTCTCTCTGTACTAGTCCAGTACGAGCTCCTTCTCTCTGTACTAGTCCAGTACGAGCTCCTTCTCTCTGTACTAGTCCAGTACGAGCTCCTTCTCTCTGTACTAACCCAGTATGAGCTACTTCTCTCTGCACTAGCACAGAACTAGCCCCTTTTCTCTGCATTAGCCCAGTACGAGCTCCTTCTCTCTGTACTAACCCAGTACGACCTCCTTCTCTCTGCACTAGACCAGCACGAGCCCCTTATCTCTGTACAAGCCCAATACGAGCTTTGTCTCTCAGTACTGGCCCAGTATGAGCTCCTTCTCTCTGTTCTAATCAAGTACGAGCCTCTTCTCTATGTAGTAGCCCAGTACAAGCTCTTTCTCTCTCTACTAACCAAGTACGAGCCCCTTCTCCCCGTACTTGACCAGTACGAGCCCCTTCTCTCTGTACTAGACTAGTAGGAGCCCCTTTTCTCTGCGCTTGCCCAGTACGAGCTCCTTCGCTCTGTACTAGCCCAGTACGAGCCCCTTCTCTCTGTACTAGCCCAGTACGAGCTCCTTCTCTCTGTACTAGACCAGTACGACCTCCTTCTCTCTGCACTAGCACAGTACGAGCTCCTTCTCTCTGCACTAGCCCAGTACGAGCTCCTTCTCTCTGCATTAGCCCAGCATGAGCTCCTTCTCTCTGCACTAGCCCAGTATGAACTTCTTCGCTCTGCACTAGCCCAGTACCAGCTCCTTCTCTCTGCAATAGCCCAGTACGAGCTCCTTCTCTCCGCACTAGTCCAGTACGAGCTCCTTCTCTCTGTACTAACCCCGTTTGAGCTCCTTCTCTGTGTACTAACCAATTACGAGTCCCTCCTCTCTGTATTTGCCCAGTACGTGCTCTTTCTCTCTGTACTAACCAAGTACGAGCTCCTTCTCTCTGTACTCGCCCAGTACGAGCCCCTTTTCTCTGTACTAGCCCAGTACAAGCACCTTTTCTCTTTACTTGCCCAGTAGAAGCCCCTTCTCTCTGTACTTGCCCAATACAAGCCCCTTCTCTCTGCACTTGCCCAGTAAGAACTCCTTCTCTCTGCACTAGCACATTACGAGCCCCTTTTCTCTGCACTTGCCCAGTACAAGCTCCTTCTCTCTGTACTTGCACAGTGCGGACTCCTCCTCTCTGTACTAGCCCAATACGAACTCCTTCTCTCTGTACTAGCCCAGTACAAGCCCCTTTTCTCTGCACCAGCCCAGGACGACCTCCTTCTCTCTGCATTAGACCAGCACGAGCCCCTTCTCTCTGTACTAGCCCAATACGAGCTTTGTCTCTCAGTACTGGCCCATTATGAGCTCCTTCTCTCTGTACTAATCAAGTACGAGCCTCTTCTCTATGTAGTAGCCCAGTACAAGCTCCTTCTCTCTCTACTAACCAAGTACGAGCCCCTTCTCTCCGTACTTGACCAGTACGAGACCCTTCTCTCTGTACTAGCCTAGTAGGAGCCCCTTTTCTCTGCGCTTGCCCAGTACGAGCTCCTTCTCTCTGTACTAGCCCAGTACGAGCCACTTCTCTCTGTACTAGACCAGTACGAGCTCCTTCTCTCTGTACTAGCCCAGTACGAGCCCCTTCTCTCTGTACTAACGCAGTACCAGCCCCTTCTCTCTGTACTAACCCAGTACCAGCCCCTTCTCTCTGTACTAACCCAGTAACAGTCCCTCCTCTCTGTACTAACCCAGTACGAGCTCCTTCTCTCTGCACTAGCCCATTACGAGCTCCTTCTCTCTGCACTAGCCCAGAACGAGCTCCATCTCTCTGCACTAGCCCATTACGAGCTCCTTCTCTCTGCACTAGCCCAGCACGAGCTCCTTCTCTCTGCACTAGCCCAGTACGAGCTCCTTCGATCTGCATTAGGCCAGTACGAGATCCTTCGATCTGCACTAGCCCAGTACGAGCTCCTTCTCTCCGCACTAGTCCAGTACGAACTCCTTCTCTCTGTACTAGTACAGTACGAGCTCCTTCTCTCTGTAATAACCCATTTTGAGCTCCTTCTCTGTGTACTAACCCAGTACCAGCCCCTTCTCTCTGTACTAACCCAGTACAAGCCCCTTCTCTCTGTACTTGCCCAGTAAGAACTCCTTCTCTCTGCACTAGCGCAGTACGAGCCCCGTTTCTCTGCACTTGCCCAGTACAAGCTCCTTCTCTCTGTACTTGCACAGTGCGGAATCCTCCTCTCTGTACTAGCCCAATACGAACTCCTTTTCTCTGTACGACCCCAGTACGAGCCCCTTTTCTCTGCACTAGCACAGAACGACCTCCTTCTCTCTGTACTAATGCAGTATGAGCTCCTTCTCTATGTACTGACCAAATACGAGTCCCTTCTCTCTGTACTTGCCCAGTACGAGCTCCTTCTCTCTGTACTAACTTATTACGAGCTCCTTCTCTCTGTAGTCGCCCAGTACGAGCCCGTTTTCTCTGTACTTGCCCAGTACGAGCACCTTTTCTCTGTACTTTCCCAGTACAAGCCCCTTCTCTCTGTACTTGCCCAGTAAGAACTCCTTCTCTCTGCACTAGCACAGTACGAGCCCCTTTTCTCTTCACTTGCCCAGTACAAGCTCCTTCTCTCTGTACTTGCACAGTGTGGACTCCTCCTCTCTGCACTAGCCCAGTACGAGCCCCTTTTCTCTGCAATGGCACAGAACGACCTCCTTCTCTCTGTACTAGTCCAGTACGACCTCCTTCTCTCTGTACTAACGCAGTATGAGCTCCTTCTCTATGTACTGACCAAATACGAGTCCCTTCTCTCTGTACTTGCCCAGTACGAGCTCCTTCTCTCTGTACTAACCAATTACGAGCCCCTCCTCTCTGTACATGCCCAGTACGAGCCCCTTTTCTCTGTACTAGCCCAGTACGAGCCCCTTTTCTCTGCACTTGCCCAGTACAAGCTCCTTCTCTCTGTACTTGCACAGTGCAGACTCCTCCTCTCTGTACTAGCCCAATATGAGCTCCTTCTATCTGTACTAATCAAGTACAAGCCCCTTCTATCTGTACTAGCCCAGTACAAGCTCCTTCTCTCTGTACTAACCCAGTATGAGTTCATTCTCTCTGTACTGACCAAGTACGAGTCCTTTCTCTCTGTACTTGCCCAGTACGGGCTCCTTCTCTCTGTACTAACCAATACGAGCTCCTTCTCTCTGAACTCGCCCAGTACGAGCCCCTTTTCTCTGTACTAGCCCAGTACGAGCGCTTTCTCTCTGTGCTAACCAAGTACGAGCTCCTTCTCTCTGTACTCGCCCAGTACGAGCCCCTTTTCTCTCTATTTGCCCAGTACGAGCACCTTTTCTCTGTACTTGCCCAGTAGAAGCCCCTTCTCTCTGTACTTGCCCAGTACAAGCCCCTTCTCTCTGTACTTGCCCAGTAAGAACTCCTTCTCTCTGCACTAGCACAGTATGAGCCCCTTTCTCTGCACTTGCCCAGTACGAGCTCCTTCTCTCTGTACTAACCAAGTACGAGCTCCTTCTCTCTGAACTCGCCCAGTACGAGCCCCTTTTCTCTGTACTAGCCCAGTACGAGGACTTTCTCTCTGTGCTAACCAAGTACGAGCTCCTTCTCTCTATACTCGCCCAGTACGAGCCCCTTTTCTCTGTACTTGCCCAGTACGAGCACTTTTTCTCTGTACTTGCCCAGTAGAAGCCCCTTCTCTCTGTACTTGCCCAGTGCGAGCCCCTTCTCTCTGTACTTGCCCAGTACAAGCCCCTTCTCTCTGTACTTGCCCTGTAAGAACTCCTTCTCTCTGCACTAGCACAGTACGAGCCCCTTTTCTCTGCCCTTGCCCAGTACAAGCTCCTTCTCTCTGTACTAACGCAGTATGAGCTCCTTCTCTATGTACTGACCAAATACGAGTCCCTTCTCTCTGTACTTGCCCAGTACGAGCTCCTTCTCTCTGTACTAACCAATTACGAGCTCCTTCTCTCTGTATTCACCCAGTACGAGCCCCTCCTCTCTGTACATGCCCAGTACGAGCCCCTTTTCTCTGTAATAGCCCAGTACGAGCCCCTTTTCTCTGTAATAGCCCAGTACGATCCCCTTTTCTCTGTACTTGCCCAGTAAGAACTCCTTCTCACTGCACTAGCACAGTATGAGCCCCTTTCTCTGCCCTTGCCCAGTACAAGCTCCTTCTCTCTGTACTTTCACAGTGCGGACTCCTCCTCTCTGTACTAGCCCAATATGAACTCCTTCTCTCTGTACTAGCCCAGTACGAGCCCCTTTTCTCTGTACTAGACCAGTACGAGTCCCTTTTCTCTGCACTTGCCCAGTACAAGCTCCTTCTCTCTGTACTTGCACAGTGCAGACTCCTCCTCTCTGTACTCGCCCAATATGAGCTCCTTCTATCTGTATTAGCCCAATACGAGCAGCTTTTCTCTGCACTAGCCCAGTACGACCTCCTTCTCTCTGTACTCGACCAGTACGAGCCCCTTCTCTCTGTACTCGACCAGTACGAGCCCCTTCTCTCTGTACTCAACCAGTACGAGCCCCTTCTCTCTGTACTCGACCAGTACGAGCCCCTTCTCTCTGTACTCGACCAGTACGAGCCCCTTCTCTCTGTACTCGCCCAGTATGAGCCCCTTCTCTCTGTGCTCGCCCAGTACGAGCTCCTTCTCTCTTTACTTGCCCAATACGAGCCCCTTCTCTCTGTATTTGCCCAGTAAGAACTCCTTCTCTCTGCACTAGCACAGTACGAGCCCCTTTTCTCTACACTTGCCCAGTTCAAGCTCCTTCTCTCTGTAATAGCCCAGTATGAGCCCCTTATCTCTGTAATAACCCAGTACGATCCCCTTTTCTCTGCACTAGCCCAGGACGAGCTCCTTCTCTCTGCACTAGACCAGCACAAGCCCCTTCTCTCTGTACTTGCACAGTGCGGACTCCTCCTCTCTGTACTAGCCCAATATGAGCTCTTTCTCTCTGTACTAGCCCAATACGAGCCCTTTCTCTCTGTACTTGCACAGTGCGGATTCCTCCTCTCTTTACTAGCCCAATACGAGCTCCTTCTCTCTGTACTAGCCCACTACGAGCTCCTTCTCTCTGTACTAGCCCAGTGCGAGCCCCTTTTCTCTGCACTAGCACAGAACGACCTCCTTCTCTCTGTACTGGTCCAGTACGAGCCCCTTTTCTCTGCACTTGCCCAGTACAAGCTCCTTCTCTCTGTACTTGCACAGTGCGGACTCCTCCTCTCTGTACTAGCCCAATATGAGCTCCTTTTCTCTGCACTAGCCCAGTACAACCTCCTTCTCTCTGTAATAGCCCAGTACGAGCCCCTTATCTCTGAAATAACCCAGTACGAGCCCCTTTTCTCTGCACTAGCCCAGGACGAGCTCCTTCTCTCTGCACTAAACCAGCACAAGCCCCTTCTCTCTGTACTAGCCCAGTACGAGCTTTTTCTCTCAGTACTGGCCCAGTAAGAGCTCCTTCTCTCTGTACTAATCAAGTACGAGCCCCGTCTCTCTGTACTAGCCCAGTACAAGCTCTTTCTCCCTCTGCTAACCAAGTACGAGGCCCTTCTCTCTGTACTTATCCAGTATGAGCCCCTTCTCTCTGCACTAGCCCAGTCCGAGCTCCTTCTCTCTGCATTAGCCCAGTACAAGCTCCTTCTCTCTCTACTAGCACGGTACAGGCTCCTTCTCTCTGCACTAGCCCAATACGAGCTTCCTCTCTCTGTACTAGCCCACTAAGAACTCCTTCTCTCTGTACTAGCACAGTACTAGCCCCTTTTCTCTGCACCTGCCCACTACGATCTCCTTCTCTCTCTACTATCCCAGTACGAGCTCCTTCTCTCTGTACTAGCACAGTATGAGCCCCCTTGCTCTGTTCTAGCCCACTACGAGCCCCTTTTCTCTGCACAAGCCCAGTACGAGCCCCTTTTGTCTGTACTAACCCAGTACGGGCCCCTTCTCTCTGTACTAACCCAGTACAAGCTCCTTCTCTCTGCACTAGCCCAGTACGAGCCCATTCTCTCTGTACTAGCACATTACGAGCCCCCTGCAACGAACCCATTGCAAGTCCTTACTCTCTACTAACCCAGTACGAGCCCCCCCTCTCTCCTCAAAATCCCAGTTTAATCGTCTCTCTCTCTGTAATAACCCAGTCTAACACTCTCTCTCTGTAATAACCCAGTCTAACCCTTTCTCTCTCGCTGTAACAACCCAGTCTAACACCCCTCTCTCTCTGTCACAACCCAGTTTAACCACCTCTCTCTCTGTAATAACCCAGTCTAACCCGCTCTCTCTCTGTAATAACCCAGTCAAACCCGCTCTCTCTCTGTAATAACCCAGTTTAACCCCCCCTCTCTCTCTCTGTAATAACCCAGTCTAACCAGTCTCTATAATAACCCAGTCCAACCCTCTGTCTCTGTAATAACCCAGTATGATACATTCTCTGGAATAACCCATTCTAACCCTCTCTGTCTCTCTGTAATAACCCAGGGTAACTCTCTCGCTCTCTAATAACTTAGTTGAACCCTCTCACTCTCTCTGTAATAACCCAGTTTAATTCCCTCTCTCACTGTAGTAACCCAGTCAAACCTGCTCTCTCTCTCTGTAATAAACCAAACTAATCCTCTCTCTCTGTCATAACATGGTCTAACCCATTCTCTCTCACTCACTGTGTAACAACCCAGTACGAGCTCCTTCTCTCTGTACTAGTCCAGTACGAGCTCCTTCTCTCTGTACTAGTCCAGTACAAGCTTCTTCTCTCTGTACTAACCCAGTATGAGCTCCTTCTCTCTGTACAAACCAAGTATGAGATCCTTCTCTCTGTACTCACCCAGTACGAGTCCCTTTTCTCTGTACTAGCCCAGTAAGAGCTCCTTCTCTCTGTACTAACCAAGTACGAGCTCCTTCTCTCTGTACTCGCCCAGTACGAGCCCCTTCTCTCTGCACAAGCCCAGTACGAGCCCCTTCTCTCTGCACTAGCCCACTATGAGCCCCTTTTCTCTGTACTAACCCAGTACGAGCCCCTTCTCTCTGTACTTGCCCAGTACAGGCCCCTTCTCCCTGTACTAGCCCAGTACGAGCTTCCTCTCTCTGTACTAGCCCAGTAAGAACTCCTTCTCTCTGTACTAGCACAGTACGAGCCCCTTTTCTCTGCACCTGCCCAGTACGATCTCCTTCTCTCTCTACTATCCCAGTACGAGCTCCTTCTCTCTGTACTAGCACAGTATGAGCCCCCTTTCTCTGCACTAGCCCAGTACGAGCCCCTTTTCACTGCACAAGCCCAGTACGAGCCCCTTTTCTCTGCATAAGCCCAGTACGAGCCCCTTTTGTCTGTACTAACCCAGTACGGGCCCCTTCTCACTGTACTAACCCAGTACAAGCTCCTTCTCTCTGTACTTGCCCAGTACGAGCCCATTTTCTATGTACAAGCTCAGTACGAGCTTCTTCTCTCTGCACTAGCCCAGTACGAGCTCCCTGCAACGAACCCATTGCAAGTCCTCACTCTCTACTAACCCAGAACGAGCCCCCCTCTCTCTGCAAAATCCCAGTTTAATCGTCTCTCTCTCTGTAATAACCCAGTCTAACCCTTTCTCTCTCGCTGTAACAACCCAGTCTAACCCCCTCTCTCTCTGTCACAACCCAGTTTAACCACCTCTCTCTCTGTAATAACCCAGTCTAACCCGCTCTCTCTCTGTAATAACCCAGTCAAACCCTCTCTCTCTCTGTAATAACCCAGTTTAACCCCCCCCTCTCTCTCTCTCTCTCTCTCTGTAATAACCCAGTCTAACCAATCTCTATAATAACCCAGTCCAACCCTCTGTCTCTGTAATAACTCAGTATGACACATTCTCTGGAATAACCCATTCTAACCCTCTCTGTCTCTCTGTAATAACCCAGAGTAACTCTCTCGCTCTCTAATAACTTAGTTGAATCCTCTCACTCTCTCTGTAATAACCCAGTTTAATTCCCTCTCTCTCTGTAGTAACCCAGTCAAACCTGCTCTCTCTCTCTGTAATAAACCAAACTAATCCTCTCTCTCTGTCAAAACATGGTCTAACCCACTCTCTCTCACTCACTGTGTAACAACCCAGTCCAACCCCCCTCTCTCTCTGTCACAACCCAGTTTAACCACCTCTCTCTCTGTAATAACCCAGTCGAACCCGCTCTCTCTCTGTAATAACTCAAAGTAAGCCTCTCTCTCTGTCATAACATGGTCTAACCCACTCTCTCTCTGAAATAACCCAGTCTCACCCCCTCTCTCTCTGCAATAACCCAGTCTAACTCTCTCTATGTAGGATCTCTCTCTATGTAATAACGCAGTCTAATCCTCTCTCTTTGTAATAACCCAGTCAAACTCTCTCTCTCTCTGTAATAACCCTTTCTCTCTCACTGTCACAACCCAGTTTAACCACCTCTCTCTCTGTAATAACCCAGTCTAACCAGCTGTCTCTCTCTGTAATAACCCAGTCAAACCCTTTCTCTCTCTGTAATAACCCAGTTTAACCCTCTCTCTCTCTCTCTCTGTAATAACCCAGCCTAACCACTGTCTCTAAAATAACCCAGTCCAACACTCTGTCTCTGTAATAACCCAGTATAACCCATTCTAACACTCTCTGTCTCCCTGTAATAACCCAGAGTAACTCTCTCGCTCTCTAATAACTTAGTTGAACCCTCTCACTCTCTCTGTAATAACCCAATTTAATTCCCTCTCTCTCTGTAGTAACCCAGTCAAACCTTCTCTCTCTCTCTGAAATAACCCAAACTAATCCTCTCTCTCTCTCTCTCTCTGTAATAACCCAAACTAATCCTCTCTCTCTGTCATAACATGGTCTAACCCACTCTTTCTCACTCTCTCACTGTAACAACCCAGTCTAATCCTCTCTCTCTCTGTAATAACCCAGTTTAACCCCCTCTACATCTGTAATTAATCAATCCAACCCTCTCTCTCTCTCTCTGTAATAACCCAAACTAAGCCTCTCTCTCTCTGTCATAACATGGTCTAACCCACTCTCTCTCTGAAATAACCCAGTCTCACCCTCTCTCTCTCTCTGTAATAACCCAGTTTAACCCCCTCTCACTCTGTAATTAATTAATCTAAACCTCACTCTCTCTCTCTCTGTGATGACCCAGTCTAATGCCCTCTCTCTCTCATAACCAAAATTAACACCCTCTCTCTTTAATAACCCAGTCTAACCGTTTCTCTCTGCAATAACCCTGTCTAACCATCTCTATATAATAACGCAGTCTAATCCTCTCTCTCGCTGTGATAATCCAGTCGAACACTCTCTCTCGGCAATAACCCAGTCTAACCCTCTCTCTCTGCAATAACCCAGTCTAACCCTCCCTCTCTCCATGTAATAACCCAGTGAAAGTCTCTCTCTCTGTAATAACCCAGTCAAACTCACTCTCTCTGTCGTAACCCAGTCTAAACCTCTCGCTCTCTCTCTGCAATAACCCAGTCTAATCCCCTCTCTGTAATAACTCAGTCTAACACTCTCTGCAATACGCAGTCTAATCCTCCCTCTCTGTAATAACCCAATCTAACCTCTTCTCCCTCTGTGATAACCCAATCTAACCCTCTCGCTCTCTCTGTAATAACCCAGTCTAACCCTCTCTCTCTGTAATAACCCAGTCTGACCCACTCATTCTCTGTAATAACAGTCTAGCACCCTCTCTCTCTGTAATAAACAACCCAGTCTAATCCTCTCTCGCTCTCTGTAATAATCCAGTCTAACCGGCTCACTCTTTGTAATAACCCAGTCTAATCCCCTTTCTCTCTGAAATAACCCAGACTAATGGTCTTTCTCTATAATAACACAGTTTAACCCTCTCTCTCTCTGTAATAACCCAGACTAACCCTCTCTCTCTCCGTAATAACCCAGATTAAGCCTCTACTCTGTAATAACCATGTCTAACCCACTCGCTTTCTGTTATGACCCAGTCTAACCCCCTCTTTCTCTGTAATAGCCCAGTTTAACCCCCTTTCTCTCTCTGTCATAACCCAGTCTAAGCCCCTCTCCCTCTGTAATTAATTAAACTAACCCTCTCCCCCTCTTTCTGTAATAACCCAGTCTAATCCCCTCCCTCTGTCATAACCAATTCTAACCCCCTCTCTCTGCAATAACCCAGTCGAACCCTTTCTCTTTCCATAAGAACCCAGTCTAACCCTCTCTCTCTGCAATAACCTAGCCTAACCCTCTCTCTCTTTGTAATAATCCAGTCTAACCCTCTTTCTCTGTAATAACCCAGTCAAACCCTCTCTCTCTCTGTAATAACCCAGTTTAACCCCCCTCCCTCTCTCTCTCTCTCTGTAATAACCCAGTCTAACCAGTCTCTATAATAACCCAGTCCAACCCTCTGTCTCTGTAATAACCCAGTATGACACATTCTCTGGAATAACCCATTCTAACCCTCTCTGTCTCTCTGTAATAACCCAGAGTAACTCTCTCGCTCTCTAATAACTTAGTTGAACCCTCTCACTCTCTCTGTAATAACCCAGTTTAATTCCCTCTCTCTCTGTAGTAACCCAGTCAAACCTGCTCTCTCTCTCTGTAATAAACCAAACTAATCCTCTCTCTCTGTCAAAACATGGTCTAACCCACTCTCTCTCACTCACTGTGTAACAACCCAGTCCAACCCCCCTCTCTCTCTGTCACAACCCAGTTTAACCACCTCTCTCTCTGTAATAACCCAGTCGAACCCGCTCTCTCTCTGTAATAACTCAAAGTAAGCCTCTCTCTCTGTCATAACATGGTCTAACCCACTCTCTCTCTGAAATAACCCAGTCTCACCCTCTCTCTCTCTGCAATAACCCAGTCTAACTCTCTCTATGTAGGATCTCTCTCTATGTAATAACGCAGTCTAATCCTCTCTCTTTGTAATAACCCAGTCAAACTCTCTCTCTCTCTGTAATAACCCAGTCTAACCCTTTCTCTCTCACTGTCACAACCCAGTTTAACCACCTCTCTCTCTGTAATAACCCAGTCGAACCCGCTCTCTCTCTGTAATAACTCAAAGTAAGCCTCTCTCTCTGTCATAACATGGTCTAACCCACTCTCTCTCTGAAATAACCCAGTCACACCCTCTCTCTCTCTGCAATAACCCAGTCTAACTCTCTCTATGTAGGATCTCTCTCTATGTAATAACGCAGTCTAATCCTCTCTCTTTGTAATACCCCAGTCAAACTCTCTCTCTCTCTGTAATAACCCAGTCTAACCCTTTCTCTCTCGCTGTCACAACCCAGTTTAACCACCTCTCTCTCTGTAATAACCCAGTCTAACCAGCTGTCTCTCTCTGTAATAACCCAGTCAAACCCTTTCTCTCTCTGT
The DNA here is from genome assembly GCF_017639515.1 of Carcharodon carcharias. NCBI lineage: Eukaryota > Metazoa > Chordata > Chondrichthyes > Lamniformes > Lamnidae > Carcharodon > Carcharodon carcharias. Next base: position 4,143,666 of record NC_054488.1, on the reverse strand, counting down.
AATAACCCAGTTTAACCCTCTCTCTCTCTCTCTGTAATAACCCAAACTAAGCCTCTCTCTCTCTGTCATAACATGGTCTAACCCACTCTCTCTCTGAAATAACCCAGTCTCACCCTCTCTCTCTCTCTGTAATAACCCAGTTTAACCCCCTCTCACTCTGTAATTAATTAATCTAAACCTCACTCTCTCTCTCTCTGTGATGACCCAGTCTAATGCCCTCTCTCTCTCATAACCAAAATTAACACCCTCTCTCTTTAATAACCCAGTCTAACCGTTTCTCTCTGCAATAACCCAGTCTAACTATCTCTATATAATAACGCAGTCTAATCCTCTCTCTCGCTGTGATAACCCAGTCGAACACTCTCTCTCGGCAATAACCCAGTCTAACCCTCTCTCTCTGCAATAACCCAGTCTAACCCTCCCTCTCTCCATGTAATAACCCAGTGAAAGTCTCTCTCTCTGTAATAACCCAGTCAAACTCACTCTCTCTGTCGTAACCCAGTCTAAACCTCTCGCTCTCTCTCTGCAATAACCCAGTCTAATCCCCTCTCTGTAATAACTCAGTCTAACCCTCTCTGCATTACGCAGTCTAATCCTCCCTCTCTGTAATAACCCAATCTAACCTCTTCTCCCTCTGTGATAACCCAATCTAACCCTCTCGCTCTCTCTGTAATAACCCAGTCTAACCCTCTCTCTCTGTAATAACCCAGTCTGACCCACTCATTCTCTGTAATAACAGTCTAGCACCCTCTCTCTCTGTAATAAACAACCCAGTCTAATCCTCTCTCGCTCTCTGTAATAATCCAGTCTAACCGGCTCACTCTTTGTAATAACCCAGTCTAATCCCCTTTCTCTCTGAAATAACCCAGACTAATGGTCTTTCTCTATAATAACACAGTTTAACCCTCTCTCTCTCTGTAATAACCTAGCCTAACCTCCTCTCTCTCTGTAATAACCCAGACTAACCCTCTCTCTCTCCGTAATAACCCAGATTAAGCCTCTACTCTGTAATAACCATGTCTAACCCACTCGCTTTCTGTTATGACCCAGTCTAACCCTCTCTTTCTCTGTAATAGCCCAGTTTAACCCCCTTTCTCTCTGTCATAACCCAGTCTAAGCCCCTCTCCCTCTGTAATTAATCAAACTAACCCTCTCCCCCTCTTTCTGTAATAACCCAGTCTAATCCCCTCCCTCTGTCATAACCAATTCTAACCCCCTCTCTCTGCAATAACCCAGTCGAACCCTTTCTCTTTCCATAAGAACCCAGTCTAACCCTCTCTCTCTGCAATAACCTAGCCTAACCCTCTCTCTCTTTGTAATAATCCAGTCTAACCCTCTCTCTCTGTAATAACCCAGTCTAACCTTCTGTCTCTCTGTAACAAGCCAGTCAGACACTCTGTCTCACTATAATTACCCAGTCTAACTCTCTCTCTCTGCAATAGCCCTATCTAAACCACTCTCTCTCTTTGATAACCCAGTCTAACCCTCTCTCTCTGTAATAACCCAGTCTAACCCTCTCTCTCTCTGTCATAACCAGTCTAACCCTCTCTCTCTCTGCCATGACCCAGTCTAACCCTCTCTCTGTAATAACCCAGATTAATCCTCTCTGTAATAACCCAGATTAATCCTCTCTCTCTCTTTCATAACCCACTCTAACCCAATCTCTTCCTGTAATAGCCCAGTCTAATGCTCTCTCCCTCTGTCATAACCCAGTTTAACACCCCCGTCTCTCTGTCATAACCAAGTCTAACCGCCTCTCTCTGTACTAACCCATCTAACCCTCTCTCTCTAATAATAACCCAATCTAATTCCCTGTCTCTGTAATAACCCAGTCTAACTCTCTTTCTCTGCAATACGCATTCTAACCCTCTCTCTGTGTAATAAACCAGTCTAAATCTCTCTCTGTAATAACCCAGTCTAACCCTCTCTCTCTGTAATAACCAGTCTAACCATCTCTCTCTGCAATGACCCAGTCTAACCCTCTCTCTCTCCGTCATGACCCAGTCTAACCCTCTCTCTGTAATAACCCAGATTAATCCTCTCCGTAATAACCCAGATTAATCCTCTCTCTCTCTTTCATAACCCACTATAACCCAATCTCTTCCTATAACAGCCCAGTCTGACGCTCTCTCCCTCTGTAATAACCCAGTTTAACCCCTCCGTCTCTCTGTCATAACCAAGTCTAACTGCCTCTCTCTGTACTAACCCATCTAACCCTCTCTCTCTCTAATAATAACCCAATCTAATTCCCTCTCTCTGTAAGAACCCAGTCTAACTCTTTCTCTCTGTAATAACCCAGTCTAATTCTCTTTCTCTGCAATACGCATTCTAACCCTCTCTCTGTGTAATAAACCAGTCTAAATCTCTCTTCGTAATAACCCAGTCAAACTCTTTCTCTCTAATAACCCAGTCGAATTCTTTCTCTCTAATAACCCAGTCGAATTCTCTCTCTGTAATAACCCAGTCGAACTCTCTCTCTCTGCAATAAGCTAGTCTAACCCTCTCTCTCTGCAATAACCCAGTCTAACCGTCTCTCTCCGCAATAACCCAGTCTAACCGTCTCTCTCCGCAATAACCCAGTCTAACTGTCTCTCTCCGCAATAACCCAGTCTAACCGTCTCTCTCCGCAATAACCCAGTCTAACCGTCTCTCTCCGCAATAACCCAGTCTAACCCTCTCTCTCCGCAATAACCCAGTCTAACCCTCTCTCTCCGCAATAACCCAGTCTAACCGTCTATCTCCGCAATAACCCAGTCTAAACGTCTCTCTCCGCAATAACCCAGTCTAACCGTCTCTCTCCGCAATAACCCAGTCTAAACGTCTCTCTCCGCAATAACCCAGTCTAAAAGTTTCTCTCCGCAATAACCCAGTCTAAACGTCTCTCTCCGCAATAACCCAGTCTAAACGTCTCTCTCCGCAATAACCCAGTCTAAACGTCTCTCTCCGCAATAACCCAGTCTAAACGTCTCTCTCCGCAATAACCCAGTCTAAATGTCTCTTTCCGCAATAACCCAGTCTAAACGTCTCTCTCCGCAATAACCCAGTCTAAATGTCTCTTTCCGCAATAACCCAGTCAAAACGTCTCTCTCCGCAATAACCCAGTCTAAACGTCTCTCTCCGCAATAACCCAGTCTAACCCTCTCGCTCCACAATAACCCAGTCTAACCCTCTCTCTCCGCAATAACCCAGTCTAACCCTCTCTCTCCGCAATAACCCAGTCTAACCCTCTCTCTCTCCGTCATGACCCAGTCTAACCCCCTCTCTGTAATAACCCAGATTAATCATCTCCGTAATAACCCAGATTAATCCTCTCTCTCTCTTTCATAACCCACTCTAACCTAATCTCTTCCTGTAATAGCCCAGTCTAACGCTCTCCCTCTGTCATAACCCAGTTTAACCCCCCCGTCTCTCTGTCATAACCAAGTCTAACCACCTCTCTCTGTACTAACCCATCTAACCCTCTCTTTCTCTAATAATAACCCAATCAAATTCCCTGTCTCTGTAAGAACCCAGTCTAACTCTTTCTCTCTGTAATAACCCAGTCTAACTCTCTTTCTCTGCAATACGCATTCTAACCCTCTCTCTGTGTAATAAACCAGTCTAAATCTCTCTCTGTAATAACCCAGTCAAACTCTTTCTCTCTAATAACCCAGTCGAATTCTCTCTCTGTAATAACCCAGTCTAACCCTCTCTCTCTGTAATAACCCAGTCGTACCCTCTCTCTCTGTAATAACCCACTCTAACCCTCTCTGCATCTGTAATAGCCCAGTCTAAACCCCTCTCTCTCTCTGTGATAACCCAGTATAACCTTCTTCTGCAATACGCAGTCTAAACCTCACTCGCTATGTAATAGCCAGTCTAATCTCTCTCTGTCTCTGTAATAACCCAGTCTAACCCTCTCTCACTCTGTAATAACCCAGTTTAACACCCCCTGTCTCTCGGTTATAACCAGGTCTAACCCCCACTCTCTGTACTAACCCAGTCTAACCCTCTCTCTCTGCAATAACCCAGTCTAACCATCACTCTCTCTGTATGTAATAACCCAATCTAATCTCTCTCTCTCTCTGTAATAACCTTGTCTAACCCTCTTTCTGCAATAACCCAATCTAAGTCTCTATCTCTGTAATAACACAGTCTAATTCCCTCTCTCTGTAATAACAGAGTCAAACTCGCCCTCCCTGTAATAACCCAGTCTAACCCTCTCTCTCTCTGCAATAACCCAGTCTAACCCTCTCTCTCTCTGCAATAACCCAGTATAGCACTCTCTCTCTCTTGTAATAACCCAGTTTAACCACCCCTCTCTCTCGGTCATAACCAAGTCTAAGCCCATCTCTCTGTTCTAACCCAGAGTAACCCTCTCTCTCGGCAATAACCCAGTCTAACTCTCTCTCTCTATGTAATATCCCAGTCTAACTCTCTAATAGCACAGTCTAACCCTCTCTCTCTGCAATTACCCAGTCTAACCCTCTCTCTCTGTAATAACCCAGTCTAACCCTCTATCTCAGAAATAACCCAGTCAAACTCTATCTGTGATAACCCAGTCTAAGCCCTCTCTCTCTGTGATAACCCAGTCAAAATCTCTCTCTGTAATAACCCAGTAAAACTCTCTCTCTATTAACCCACTCTAACACCCTCTCTCTCTCTCTGCAATAACCCAGTCTACCGTCACTCCCTCTGTAATAGGCCTGTCTAAATCCCTCTCTCTTGTGATAACCCAGTCTAACTCTCTTTCTCTGCAATACGCATTCTAACCCTCTCTCTGTGTAATAAACCAGTCTAAATCCCTCTCTCTTGTGATAACCCAGTCTAACTCTCTTTCTCTGCAATAGGCATTCTAACCTTCTCTGTGTAATAAACCAGTCTAAATCTCTTTCTGTAATAACCCAGTCAAACTCTCTCTCTTTCTATTAACATAGTCGAATTCTCTCTCTCTGTAACAACCTAATCAAACTCTCTCTCTCTGCAATAACCCAGTCTACCATCACTCCCTCTGTAATAGGCCAGTATAAATCCCTCTCTCTTGTGATAACCCAGTCTAACCCTCTCTCTCTGCAATTCGCGGTCTAACCATCGCTGTAATAACCCTGTCTAAACCCCTCTCTCTCAGTGCTGACCCAATCTAACACTGTCTCTCTCTGCAATAACCCAGTATAACCCTCTCCCTCTTTGTAATAACCCAGTCTAACTCCCTCTCTCTTTGTAATAACCCAGTCTAACCCCCTCTCTCTTTGTAATAACCCAGTCTAATCCTCTCTCTCTGCAATAAGCCAGTCTAACACTCTCTCTCTGTAATAACCTAGTCTAACCATCTCTCCCGCTGTAATAGCCCAGTCTAAACCCTTCTATCTCTGTAACAACCCAGTCTAACCCGCTCTCTCTGCAATACGCAGCCTAACCCTCTCTCTCTGTAATAAACAAGTCTAACCGGCCCTCTGTCAAAAACCAGTCTAACACTCTCTCTCAGTAATAACCCAGTCTAACACCTTCGCGCTCTCTGTAATAACCCAGTCTAAACCCTTATCACTATGTAACAACCCAGTCTAACCACTCTCTCTGAAATAACCCAGAGTAACCCTCTCTCTCTGCAATGACCCAATCTAACCATCTCTCTCTATTTAATAACCCTGTCTATTCCTGTCTCTGTAATAACCCATTCTAAACCACTATCACTCTGTGATAAACCAGTTTAACCCTCTCTCTGAAATAACCCAGAGTAAGTCTCTGTCTCTGCAATAACCCAGTATAAACTTCTCTCTCTGTAATAACCCAAATTAATCCTCTCTCTCTCTGCCTGTCATAAACAAGTCTAACTCTCTCTCTCTGTAATAAACCAGTCTAAAACTCTTTCTCTGCAATAACCCAGTCTAACCCTCTCTCCCTCTGCAATAACAAAGTCTAACACATTCTCTCTGTAATAACCCAGTCCAACCTTCCCTCCCTCTGTAATAGACCAGTCAAAAGCCCTCTCTCTCTGTAACGACCCAGTCTAACCGGCCCTCTGTCATAACCCAGCCTAACCCCTATGTCTCTGTGATAACCCAGCCTAACCCTGTACTCTGTAATAACCCAGTCGAACTCTCTCTGTAATAAGCCGGTCGAACTCTCTCTGTAATAAGCCAGTTGAACTCTCTCTGTAATAACCCAGTCGAACTTTCTCTGTAATGACTCAGTGGAACTCTCACTCTCTCTGTAATAACCCAATGGAACTCTCTCACTCTGTGTAATAACCCAGTGGAACTCTCTGTCTGTGTAATAACCCAGTGGAACTCTCTCTCTCTGTAATATCCCATTCGAACTCTCTCTCTCTGTAATAACACAGTCTAACCATCTCTCACACTGTAATAACCAAGTTTAACACCCCCTGTCACTCGGTTATAACCAAGTCTAACCCCCACTCTCTGTACTAACCCAGTCTAACCCTCTCTCTCTGCAATAACACAGTCTAACCCTCACTCTCTATCTATGTAATAACCCGATCTAATCTCGCTCTACCTCTCTGTAATAACCCAGTCTAACCCTCTCTCTGAAATAACCCAATCTAACTCTCTCTCTCTAACTAACCAGTTGAACTCTCTCTCTCTGTAATAACCCAGTCTAACTCTCTCTCTGCAATAACCCAGTCGAACTCCCTCTCTCTGTAATAACCCAGTCGAACTCTCTCTCTCTGAAATAACCCAGTCGAACACTCTCTCTCTCTCTAATAAACCAGTCGAACTCACTCTCTCTGTAATAACCCAGTCAAAATCTCTCTCCGTAATAACCCAGTCGAACTCACACTCTCTGTAATAACCCAGTCGAACTCTCTCTCTCTGTAATAACCCAGTCGAACTCTCTCTCTCTGAAATAACCCAGTCGAATCCTCTCTCTCTCTAAAAGTCCAGTCGAACTCTCTCTCTCTCTAATAACCCAGTCAAACTCTCTCTCTCTCTCTAATAACCCAGTCAAACTCGCTCTCTTTCTAATAACCCAGTCGAACTCTCTCTAATAACCCAGTCAAACTCTCTCTAATAACCCAGTCAAACTCTCTCTCTCTCTAATAACCCAGTCGAACTCTCTCTCTCTCTAATAAACCAGTCGAACTCTCTCTCTCTCTAATAACCCAGTTGAACTCTCTCTATCTGTAATAACACAGTCGAACTCTCTATCTCTGTAATAACACAGTCGAACTCTCTCTCTCTGTAATAACAGTCGAACTCACTCTCTCTGTAATAACACAGTCGAACTCTCTCTCTCTCTAATAAACCAGTCGAACTCTCTCTCTCTCTAATAAACCAGTCGAACTCTCTCTCTCTGTAATAACCCAGTCGAAATCTGTCTCACTGTAATAAACCAGTCGAACTCTCTCTCTCTCTAATAACCCAGTCGAACTCTCTCTCTCTGTAATAACCCAGTTGAACTCTCTCTCTCTGTAATAAACCAGTCGAACTCTCTCTCTCTCTAATAACCCAGTCGACCTCTGTCTCTCTCTAATAACCCAGTCGAACTCTCTCTCTCTCTAATAGCCCAGTCGAACTCTCTCTCTTTCTAATAACCTAGTCGAACCCTCTCACTCTGATAACCCAGACGAACTCTCTCTCTCTAATAACCCAGTCGAACTCTCTCTCTCTCTAATAACCAAGTCGAACTCTCTCTCTCTCTAACAGCCCAGTCGAACTCTCTCTCTTTCGAATAACCTAGTCGAACCCTCTCACTCTGAAAACCCAGTCGAACTCTCTCTCTCTCTCTCTGTAATAACCCAGTCGAACTCTCTCTCTCTGTAATAACCCAGTCGACCTCTCTCTCTCTCTAATAACCCAGTCGAACTCTCTCTCTCTGTAATAACCCAGTCGAATTCTCTCTCTCTCTCTAATAAGTCAGTCGAACTCTCTGTCTCTGTAATAACCCAGTCGAACTCTCTCTTTCTGTAATAAACCAGTCGACCTCTCTCTCTCTCTAATAACCCAGTCGAACTCTCTCTCTCTCTAATAACCCAGTCGAACTCTCTCTCTCTCTCTCTAATAAGCCAGGCGAACTCTCTCTCTCTGTAATAACCCAGTCGAACTCTCTCTCTCTGTAATAACCCAGTCGAACTCTCTCTCTCTCTCTGTAATAACCCAGTCGAACCCTCTCTCTCTCTGCAATAACCCAGTCTAACCCTCTCTCTATGTAATAACCCAAACTAACCTTCTCTGCATTTGTAATATCCCAGACTAAACCCTTCATTCTCTCTGTGATCACCCAGTCTAACCTTCTTTCTGCAATACGCAGTCTTAACCTCACTCACTATGTAATAGCCCAGTCTAATCTCTCTCTGTCTCTGTAATAACCAAGTCTAACCCTCTCTCACTCTGTAAAAACTCTGTTCAACACCCCCTGTCTCTCGGTTATAACCAGGTCTAACCCCCACTCTCTGTACTAACCCAGTCTAATCCTCTCTCTCTGCAATAACCCCGTCTAAGCCTCTCTCACTCTGTAATAATGCACTTTAACACCCCCTGTCTTTCGGATATAACCAATTCTAACCCCCACTGTCTGTAATTTCCAAGTCTAACCCTCACTCTCTCTCTATGTAATGACCTAATCTAATCTCTCTCTCTCTGTAATAACCCAATCTAACCCTCTCTCTGCCAAACCCAATCTAACTATCTCTGTAATAACCCAGTCTAACTCCTTCTCTCTGTAATAACCGAGTCAAATTCGCCCTCCCTGTAATAAACCAGTCTAACCCTTTCTCTCTGCAATGACCCAATCTAACCATCTCTCTCTATCTAATAAAAATGTCTATTCCTCTCTCTGTAATAACCCATTCTAAACCCCTATATCTCTGTGATAAAGCAGTTTAACCCTCTCCCTGAAATAACCCAGAGTAAATATCTCTCTCTGCCATAATGCAGTATAACCCTCTGTATGCAATAACCCAGTCTAACACTCTCTCTCTGCAATAACCCAGTCTAACCCTCTCTCTCTCTGTAATAACCCAGTCGAACTCTCTCTGTAATAACACAGTCGAACCCTCTCTGTAATAACACAGTCGAACTCTCTATGTAATAACACGGTCGAACTCTCTCTGTAATAATACAGTCGAACTCTCTCTGTCATAACACAGTCGAAATCTCTCTCTCTGTAATAACCCAGTCGACCTCTCTCTCTCTCTAATAACCCAGTCGAACTCTCTCTCTCTGTAATAACCCAGTCGAATTCTCTCTCTCTCTCTAATAAGCCAGTCGAACTCTCTGTCTCTGTAATAACCCAGTTGAACTCTCTCTTTCTGTAATAAACCAGTCGACCTCTCTCTCTCTCTCATAACACAGTCGAAATCTCTCTCTCTGTAATAACACAGTCGAACTCTCTCTGTCTCTGTAATAACCCAGTTGAACTCTCTCTCTCTGTAATAACCCAGTCGAGCTCTCTCTCTCTGTAATAACCCAGTCGAACTCGCTCTCTCTGTAATAACCCAGTCGAACTCGATCTCTCTGTAATAACCCAGTCGAACTATCTCTCTCTGTAATAACCCAGTCGAACTCTCTCTCTCTGTAATAACCCAGTCGAACTCTCTCTCTCTGTAATAACCCAGTCGAACTCTCTCTCTCTCTAATAACCCAGTCGAACTCTCTATCTCTCTAATAACGCAGTCGAACTCTCTTTCTAATAACCCAGTCGAACTCTCACTCTGATAACCCAGTCGAACTCTCTCTCTCTCTGTAATAACCCAGTTGAACTCTCTCTCGCTCTAATAATCCAGTCGAACTCTCTCTCTCTCTCTCTCTGTAATAACCCAGTCGAACACTCTCTCTCTTTCTAATAACCTAGTCGAACGCGCGCACTTTGATAACCCAGTCGAACTCTCTCAGTCTGATAACCCAGTCAAACTCTCTCTCTCTCTCTCTAATAACCCAGTCGACCTCTCTCTCTCTCTGTAATAACCCAGTCGAACTCTCTCTCTCTGTAATAACCCAGTCGAACTCTCTCTCTCTGTAATAACCTGGTCGAACTCTCTCTCTCTGTAATAACCCAGTCGAAATCTCTCAATCCGTAATAAACCAGTCGAACTCTCTCTCTCTGTAATAACCCAGTCGAACTCTCTCTCTGTAATAACCCAGTCGAACTCTCTGTAATAACCCAGTAGATCTCTCTATCTCTGTAATAACCCAGTCCAACTCTCTCTGTAATAACCCAGTCGAACTCTCTCTGTAATAACCCAGTCGAACTCTCTCTCTCTCTGATAACTCAGTCGACCTCTCTCTCCCTCTAATAACCCAGTCGAACTCTCTCTCTCTAATAACCCAGTCGAACTCTCTCTGTAATAACCCAGTCGAACTCTCTCTCTCTCTAATAGCCCAGTCGACCTCTCTCTCCCTCTAATAACCCAGTCGAACTCTCTCTCTCTAATAACCCAGTCGAACTCTCTCTCTCTCTAATAACCTAGTCGAACTCTCTCTCTCTGAAAACCCAGTAGAACTCTCTCTCTCTCTCTCTGTAATAACCCAGTCAAACTCTCTCTCTCTGTAATAACCCAGTCGACCTCTCTCTCTCTCTAATAACCCAGTCGAACTCTCTCTCTCTCTCGAAGAACCCAGTCGAACTCTCTCTCTCTAATAAGCCAGTCGAACTCTCTCTCTCTAATAAGCCAGTCGAACTCTCTCTCTCTCTGTAATAACCCAGTCGAACTCTCTCTCTCTCTGTAATAACCCAGTCGAACTCTCTCTCTCTGTAATAACCCAGTCGAACTTTCTCTCTCTCTGCAATAACTCAGTCTAACCCTCTCTCTATGTAATAACCCAAACTAACCCTCTCTGCATTTGTAATATCCCAGTCTAAACCATTCATTCTCTCTGTGATCACCCAGTCTAACCTTCTTTCTGCAATACGCAGTCTTAACCTCACTGGCTATGTAATAGCCCAGTCTAATCTCTCTCTGTCTCTGTAATAACCAAGTCTAACCCTCTCTCACTCTGTAAAAACTCAGTTCAACACCCCCTGTCTCTCGGTGAGAACCAGGTCTAACCTCCACTCTCTGCACTAACCCAGTCTAATCCTCTCTCTCTGCAATAACCCCGTCTAAACCTCTCTCACTCTGAAATAACGCACTTTAACACCCCCTGTCTCTCGGTTATAACCAATTCTAACCCCCACTCTCTGTACTTTCCCAGTCTAACCCTCAATCTCTCTCTATGTAATGACCCAATCTAATCTCTACCTCTCTGTAATAACCCAATCTAAACCTCTCTCTGCCATAACCCAATCTAACTATCTCTATAATAACCCAGTCTAACTTTTTCTCTCTGTAATAACCGAGTCAAATTCGCCCTCCCTGTAATAAACCAGTCTAACCCTTTCTCTCTGCAATGACTCAATCTAACCATCTCTCTATATAATAACCCTGTCTATTTTTCTCTCTGTAATAAACCATTCTAAACCCCTATCTCTCTGTGATAAACCAGTTTAACCCTCACCCTGAAATAATCCAGAGTAAATCTCTCTCTCTGCCATAACGCAGTATAAACCTCTCTCTGCAAAACCCAGTCTAACACTCTCTCGGCAATAACCCAGTCTAACCCTCTCTCTCACTGTAATAACCCAGTCGAAATCTCTCTGTAATAACCTAGTCGAACTCTCTCTGTAATAACAGTCGAACTCTGTGATGACACAGTCGAACTCTCTCTGTAATAACACAGTCGAACTCGCTCTCTCTGTAATAAACCAGTCGAACTCTCTCTCTCTGTAATAACCCAGTCGAAGTATCTCTCTCTGTAATAACCCAGTCGAACTCTCTCTCTCTGTAATAACCCAGTCGAACTCTCTCTCACTCTGATAACCCAGTTGAACTCTCTCTCTAATAACCCAGTCGACCTCTCTCTCTCTGTAATAACCCAGTCGAAGTATCTCTCTCTGTAATAACCCAGTCGAACTCTCTCTCTCTGTAATAACCCAGTCGAAATCTCTCTCACTCTGATAACCCAGTTGAACTCTCTCTCTAATAACCCAGTCGAACTCTCTCTCTCTCTAATAACCCAGTCGAACTCTCTCTATCTAATAACCCAGTCGAACTCTCTCTCTTTCTAATAACCCAGTCGAACTCTCTCACTCTGATAACCCAGTCGAACTCTCTCTCTCTCTCTGTAATAATCCAGTCGAACACTCTCTCTCTTTCTAATAACCCAGTCGAAGTCTCTCTCTCTATAACCCAGTCGAACTCTCTCTCTCTGTAATAAACCAGTCGAACTCTCTCTCTCTGTAATAAGCCAGTCGAACTCTATCTGTCTGTAATAAGCCAGTCGAACTCTCTCTCTCTGTAATAACCCAGCCGAACTCTCTCTCTCTGTAATAAACCGTCGAACCCTCTCTCTCTGTAATAACCCAGTCGAACTCTCTCTCTCTGTAATAACCCAGTCGAAATCTCTCTCTCTGTAATAACCCAGTCGAATTATCTCTCACTGGAAATATCCCAGTCGAACTCTCTCTCTCTGTAATAATCCAGTCGAACTCTCTCTCTAATAACCCAGTCGACCTCTCTCTCTCTCTAATAACCCATTCGAACTCTCTCTCTCTCTCTAATAACCCAGTCCAACTCTCTCTCTCTCTCTAATAACCCATTCCAACTCTCTCTCTCTCTCTCATAACCCAGTCCAACTCTCTCTCTCGCTCTCATAACCCAGTCGAACTCTCTCTCTCTCTCTAATAAACCAGTCGAACTCTCTCTCTCTCTAAGAACCCAGTCGAACTCTCTCTCTCTAATAACCCAGTCGAACTCTCTCTCTTTCTAATAACCAAGTCGAACTCTCTCACTCTGATAACCCAGTCGAACTGTCTCTCTCTCTCTAATAACCCAGTCGAACTCTCTCTCTCTCTAATAACCCAGTCGAACTCTCTCTCTCTCTGTAATAACCCAGTCGAACTCTCTCTCTCTGTAATAACCCAGTCGAACTCTCTCTCTCTGTAATAACCATGTCGAACTCTCTCTTTTTGTAATAACCCAGTCGAAATCTCACTTCTCTGTAATAATCCAGTCGAACTCTCTCTCTCTCTGTAATAACACAGTCGAAATCTGTCTCTCCGTAATAACCCAGGCGAACTCTCGGTCTCCGTAATAAACCAGTCGAACTCTCTCTCTCTGTATAACCCAATCTAACTCTCTCTCTCTGTAATAACCCAGTCGAACTCTCTCTCTCTGTAATAACCCAGTCGAACTCTCTCTCTCTGTAATAACGCAGTCGAACTCTCTCTCTCTGTAATAACCAGTCGAACTCTCTCTCTCTGTAATAACCCAGTCGAACTCTCTCTCTCTGTAATAACCCAGTCGAACTCTCTCTCTGTAATAACCCAGTCGAACTCTCTCTCTCTGTAATAACCCAGTCGAACTCTCTCTCTCTGTAATAACCCAGTCGAACTCTCTCTCTCTGTAATAACCCAGTCGAAAACTCTCTCTCTGTAATAACCCAGTCGAACTCTCTCTCTCTGTAATAACCCAGTCGAACTCTCTCTCTCTGTAATAACCCAATCGAACTCTCTCTCTCTGTAATAACCCAGTCGAACTCTCTCTCTCTGTAATAACCCAGTCGAACTCTCTCTCTCTGTAATAACCCAGTCGAACTCTCTCTCTCTGTAATACCCAATCGAACTGTCTCTCTCTGTAATAACCAGTCGATCTCTCTCTCTCTAATAACCCAGTCGAAAACTCTCTCTCTCTCTGCAATAACCCAGTCGATCTCTCTCTCACTGTAATAACCCAGTTGAACACTCTCTCTCTGCAATAACCAGGTCGAAATCTCTCTCTCTGTAATAACCAGGTCGAACTCTCTCTCTCTGTAATGACCCAGTCGAACTCTCTCTCTCTGTAATAACCAGTCGAACTCTCTCTCTCTGTAATAACCCAGTCGAACTCTCTCTCTCTGTAATAACCCAGTCGAACTCTCTCTCTCTGTAATAACCCAGTCGAACTCTCTCTCTCTGTAATAACCCAGTCGAACTCTCTCTCTCTGTAATAACCCAGTCGAACTCTCTCTCTCTGTAATAACCCAGTCTAACTCTCTCTCTAATAACCAGTCGACTCTCTCCTCTAATAACCCAGTCGAACTCTCTCTCTCTAATAACCCAAGTCGAACTCTCTCTCTCTGTAATAACCCAGTCGAACTCTCTCTCTCTGAAATAACCCAGTCGAACTCTCCCTCTCTGTAATAACCCAGTCGAACTCTCTCTCTCTAATAACCCAGTCGAACTCTCTCTCTCTGTAATAACCATGTCGAACTCTCTCTCTCTGTAATAACCATGTCGAACTCTCTCTCTCTGTAATAACCATATCGAACTCTCTCTCTCTGTAATAACCCAGTCGAACTCTCTCTCTGTAATAACCCAGTCGAACTCTTTCTCTGTAATAACAGTCGAAATCTCTCTCTCCGTAATAACCCAGGCGACCTCTCGCTCTCCGTAATAAACCAGTCGAACTCTCTCTCTCTGTAATAACCCAGCCGAGCTCTCTCTCTCTGTAATAACCAGGCGAACTCTCTCTCTAATAAACCAGGCGAACTCTCTCTCTCTCTAATAAACCAGTCGAACTCTCTCTCTCTCTAATAACACAGTCGAACTCTCTCTCTCTCTCTCTCTCTAGTAACCCAGTCGAACTCTCGCTCTCCGTAATAACCCAGTCGAACTCTCTCTCTCTGTAATAACCCAGTCGAACTCTCTCTCTGTAATAACCCAGTCGAACTCTCTCTCTCTGTAATAACCCAGTCGAACTCTCTCTCTCTGTAATAACCCAGTCGAAATCTCTCTCTCTGTAATAATCCAGTCGAACTCTCTCTCTCTGTAATAACCCAGTCGAACTCTCTCTCTCTTTAATAACCAAGTCGAACTCTCTCTCTCTAATAACCCAGTCGAACTCTCTCTCTCTGTAATAACCCAGTCGAACTCTCTCTCTCTGTAATAACCCAGTCGAACTCTCTCTCTCTGTAATAACCCAGTCGAACTCTCTCTCTCTGTAATAACCCAGTCGAACTCTCTCTCTCTGTAATAACCCAGTCGAACTCTCTCTCTCTGTAATAACCCAGTCGAACTCTCTCTCTCTGTAATAACCCAGTCAAACTCTCTCTCGCTGTAAAAACCCAGTCGAACTATCTCTCTCTGTAATAACCCAGTCAAACTCTCTCTCTCTGTAATAACCCAGTCGAACTCTCTCTCTGTAATAACCCAGTCGAACTCTCTCTCTCTGTAATAACCCAGTCGAACTCTCTCTCTCTGTAATAACCCAGTCGAACTCTCTCTCTCTGTAATAACCCAGTCGAACTCTCTCTCTCTGTAATAACCCAGTCGAACTCTCTCTCTCTGTAATAACCCAGTCGAACTCTCTCTCTCTGTAATAACCCAGTCGAACTCTCTCTCTCTGTAATAACCCAGTCGAACTCTCTCTCTCTGTAATAACCCAGTCGAACTCTCTCTCTCTGTAATAACCCAATCGAACTCTCTCTCTCTGTAATAACCCAGTCGAACTCTCTCTCTCTGTAATAACCCAGTCGAACTCTCTCTCTGTAATAACCCAGTCGAACTCTCTCTCTCTGTAATAACCCAGTCGAACTCTCTCTCTCTGTAATAACCCAGTCGAACTCTCTCTCTCTGTAATAACCCAGTCGAACTCTCTCTCTCTGGAATAACCCAGTCGAACTCTCTCTCTCTGTAATAACCCAGTCGAACTCTCTCTCTCTGTAATAACCCAGTCGAACTCTCTCTCTGTAATAACCCAGTCGAACTCTCTCTCTCTGTAATAACCCAGTCGAACTCTCTCTCTGTAATAACCCAGTCGAACTCTCTCTCTCTGTAATAACCCAGTCGAACTCTCTCTCTCTGTAATAACCCAGTCGAACTCTCTCTCTCTGTAATAACCCAGTCGAACTCTCTCTCTGTAATAACCCAGTCGAACTCTCTCTCTCTGTAATAACCCAGTCGAACTCTCTCTCTCTGTAATAACCCAGTCGAACTCTCTCTCTCTGTAATAACCCAGTCGAACTCTCTCTCTCTGTAATAACCCAGTCGAACTCTCTCTCTCTGTAATAACCCAGTCGAACTCTCTCTCTCTGTAATAACCCAGTCGAACTCTCTCTCTCTGTAATAACCCAGTCGAACTCTCTCTCTCTGTAATAACCCAGTCGAACTCTCTCTCTCTCTAATAACCCAGTCGAACTCTCTCTCTCTCTAATAACCCAGTCGAACTCTCTCTCTCTCTAATAACCCAGTCGAACTCTCTCTCTCTAATAACCCAGTCGAACTCTCTCTCTCTGAAATAACCCAGTCAAACTCTCTCTCTCTAATAACCCAGTCGAACTCTCTCTCTCTCTAATAACCCAGTCGAACTCTCTCTCTCTGTAATAACCCAGTCGAACTCTCTCTCTCTGTAATAACCCAGTCGAACTCTCTCTCTCTGTAATAACCCAGTCGAACTCTCTCTCTCTGTAATAACCCAGTCGAACTCTCTCTCTGTAATAACCCAGTCGAACTCTCTCTCTCCGTAATAACCCAGTCGAACTCTCTCTCTCTCCGTCATAACCCAGTCGAACTCTCTCTCTCCGTAATAACCCAGTCGAACTCTCTCTCTCTGTAATAACCCAGTCGAACTCTCCCTCTCTGTAATAACCCAGTCGAACTCTCTCTCTCTGTAATAACCCAGTCGAACTCTCTCTCTCTGTAATAACCCAGTCGAACTCTCTCTCTGTAATAACCCAGTCGAACTCTCTCTCTCTGTAATAACCCAGTCGAACTCTCTCTCTCTGTAATAACCCAGTCGAACTCTCTCTCTCTGTAATAACCCAGTCGAACTCTCTCTCTCTGTAATAACCCAGTCGAACTCTCTCTCTCTGTAATAACCCAGTCGAACTCTCTCTCTCTCTCTAATAACCCAGTCGAACTCTCTCTCTCTGTAATAACCCAGTCGAACTCTCTCTCTCTGTAATAACCCAGTCGAACTCTCTCTCTGTAATAACCCAGTCGAACTCTCTCTCTCTGTAATAACCCAGTCGAACTCTCTCTCTCTGTAATAACCCAGTCGAACTCTCTCTCTCTGTAATAACCCAGTCGAACTCTCTCTCTCTGTAATAACCCAGTCGAACTCTCTCTCTCTGTAATAACCCAGTCGAACTCTCTCTCTCTGTAATAACCCAGTCGAACTATCTCTCTCTGTAATAACCCAGTCGAACTCTCTCTCTCTGTAATAACCCAGTCGAACTCTCTCTCTCTGTAATAAGCCAGTCGAACTCTCTCTCTCTGTAATAAGCCAGTCGAACTCTCTCTCTCTGAAATAACCCAGTCGAACTCTCTCTCTCTGTAATAACCCAGTCGAACCCTCTCTCTCTGTAATAACCCAGTCGAACTCTCTCTCTCTGTAATAACCCAGTCGAAATCTCTCTCTCTGTAATAACCCAGTCGAATTATCTCTCTCTGGAAATAACCCAGTCGAACTCTCTCTCTCTGTAATAATCCAGTCGAACTATCTCTCTAATAACCCAGTCGACCTCTCTCTCTCTCTTATAACCAAGTCGAACTCTCTCTCTCTCTAATAACCCAGTCGAACTCTCTCTCTCTCTAATAACCCAGTCGAACTCTCTCTCTCTCTAATAACCCAGTCGAACTCTCTCTCTCTCTAATAACCAAGTCGAACTCTCTCACTCTGATAACCCAGTCGAACTGTCTCTCTCTCTAATAACCCACTCGAACTCTCTATCTCTCTAATAACCCAGTCGAACCCTCCCTCTCTGTAATAACCCAGTCGAACTCTCTCTCTCTGTAATAACCCAGTCGAACTCTCTCTCTCTCTCATAACCCAGTCGAGCTCAGTCTCTCTGTAATAACCCAGTCGAAAACTCTCTCTCTGTAATAACCCAGTCGAACTCTCTCTCTTTGTAATAACCCAATCGAAATCTCTCTCTCTGTAATAAACCAGTCGAATTATCTCACTCTGGAAATAACACAGTCGAACTCTCTCTCTCTGTAATAATCCAGTCGAACTATCTCTCTAATAACCCAGTCGACCTTTCTCTCTCTCTTATAACCAAGTCGAACTCTCTCTCTCTCTAATAACCCAGTCGAACTCTCTCTCTCTAATAACCCAGTCGAACTCTCTCTCTCTCTAATAACCCAGTCGAACTCTCTCTCTTTCTAATAACCAAGTCGAACTCTCTCACTCTGATAACCCAGTCGAACTGTCTCTCTCTCTCTAATAACCCACTCGAACTCTCTATCTCTCTAATAACCCAGTCGAACTCTCTCTCTCTGTAATAACCCAGTCGAACTCTCTCTCTCTGTAATAACCCAGTCGAACTCTCTCTCTCTGTAATAACCCAGTCGAGCTCAGTCTCTCTGTAATAACCCAGTCGAAAACTCTCTCTCTGTAATAACCCAGTCGAACTCTCTCTCTCTGTAATAACCCAGTCGAACTCTCTCTCTCCGTAATAACCCAATCGAACTCTCTCTCTCCGTAATAATCCAGTCGAACTCTCTCTATCCGTAATAACCCAGTCGAAATCTCTCAATCCGTAATAAGCCAGTCGAACTCTCTCTCTCTGTAATAACCCAGTCGAACTCTCTCTCTGTAATAACCCAGTCGAACTCTCTCTCTCTGTAATAACCCAGTCGAACTCTCTTTCTGTAATAACCCAGTCGAACTCTCTCTCTCTGTAATAACCCAGACGAACTGTCTCTCTCTGTAATAACCCAGTCGAACTCTCTCTCTGTAATAACCCAGTCGAACTCTCTCTCTCTGTAATAACCCAGTCGAACTCTCTCTCTCTGTAATAACCCAGTCGAACTCTCTCTCTCTGTAATAACCCAGTCGAACTCTCTCTCTCTGTAATAACCCAGACGAACTCTCTCTCTCTGTAATAACCCAGTCGAACTCTCTCTCTGTAATAACCCAGTCGAACTCTCTCTCTCTGTAATAACCCAGTCGAACTCTCTCTCTCTGTAATAAGCCAGTCGAACTCTCTCTCTCTGTAATAAGCCAGTCGAACTCTCTCTCTCTGAAATAACCCAGTCGAACTCTCTCTCTCTGTAATAACCCAGTCGAACCCTCTCTATCTGTAATAACCCAGTCAAACTCTCTCTCTCTGTAATAACCCAGTCGAAATCTCTCTCTCTGTAATAACCCAGTCGAATTATCTCTCTCTGGAAATAACCCAGTCGAACTCTCTCTCTGTAATAATCCAGTCGAACTATCTCTCTAATAACGCAGTCGACCTCTCCCTCTCTCTTATAACCCAGTCGAACTCTCTCTCTCTCTAATAACCCAGTCGAACTCTCTATCTCTCTAATAACCCAGTCGAACTCTCTCTCTCTCTGTAATAACCCAGTCGAACTCTCTCTCTCTGTAATAACCCAGTCGAACTCTCTCTCTCTCTCATAACCCAGTCGAGCTCAGTCTCTCTGTAATAACCCAGTCGAAAAGTCTCTCTCTGTAATAACCCAGTCGAACTCTCTCTCTCTGTAATAACCCAGTCGAACTCTCTCTCTCCGTAATAACCCAATCGAACTCTCTCTCTCCGTAATAATCCAATCGAACTCTCTCTCTCTGTAATAACCCAGTCGAAATCTCTCAATCCGTAATAAGCCAGTCGAACTCTCCCTCTCTGTAAAAACCCAGTCGAACTCTCTCTCTGTAATAACCCAGTCGAACTCTGTCTCTCTGTAATAACCCAGTCGAATTCTCTTTCTATGTAATAACCCAGTCGAACTCTCTCTCTCTGTAATAACCCAGTCGAACTCTCTCTCTCTGTAATAACCCAGTCGAACTCTCTCTCTCTGTAATAACCCAGTCGAACTCTCTCTCTCTGTAATAACCCAGTCGAACTCTCTCTCTCTGTAATAACCCAGTGGAATTCTCTCTCTATGTAATAACCCAGTCGAACTCTCTCTCTCTCTAATAACCCAGTCGAACTCTCTCTCTCTAATAACCCAGTCGAACTCTCTCTCTCTGTAATAACCCAGTCGAACTCTCTCTCTCTGTAATAACCCAGTCGAACTCTCTCTCTCTGTAATAACCCAGTCGAACTCTCTCTCTCTGTAATAACCCAGACGAACTCTCTCTCTCTGTAATAACCCAGTCGAACTCTCTCTCTCTGTAATAACCCAGTCGAACTCTCTCTCTCTGTAATAACCCAGTCGAACTCTCTCTCTCTGTAATAACCCAGTCGAACTCTCTCTCTCTGTAATAACCCAGTCGAACTCTCTCTCTGTAATAACCCAGTCGAACTCTCTCTCTCTGTAATAACCCAGTCGAACTCTCTCTCTCTGTAATAACCCAGTCGAACTCTCTCTCTCTGTAATAACCCAGTCGAACTCTCTCTCTCTGTAATGACCCAGTCGAACTCTCTCTCTCTGTAATAACCCAGTCGAAATCTCTCTCTCTGTAATAACCCAGTCGAACTCTCTCTCTCTGTAATAACCCAGTCGAACTCTCTCTCTCTGTAATGACCCAGTCGAACTCTCTCTCTCTGTAAAGACCCTGTCAAACACTCACTCTCTGTAATAACCCAGTCGAACTCTCTCTCTCTGTAATAACCCAGTCGAACTCTCTCTCTCTGTAATAACCCAGTCGAACTCTCTCTCTCTGTAATAACCCAGTCGAACTCTCTCTCTCTGTAATAACCCAGTCGAACTCTCTCTCTCTCTAATAAACCAGTCGAACTCTCTCTCTCTAATAACCCAGTCGAACTCTCTCTCTCTGTAATACCCAGTCGAACTCTCTCTCTCTGTAATAACCATGTCGAACTCTTCTCTCTGTAATAACCATGTCGAACTCTCTCTCTCTTTAATAACAATGTCGAACTCTCTCTCTTTGTAATAACCCAGTCGAACTCTCTCTCTCTGTAATAATCCAGTCGAACTATCTCTCTAATAACCCAGTCGAGCTCTCTCTCTCTCTCTCATAACCCCGTCGAACTCTCTCTCTCTCTAATAACCAGTCGAACTCTCTCTCTCTGTAATAACCCAGATCGAACTCCTCTCTCTCTGTAATAACCCATTCGAACTCTCTCTCTCTGTAATGACCCAGTCGAACTCTCTCTCTGTAATAACCCAGTCGAACTCTCTCTCCGTAATACCCCAGTCGAACTCTCTCTCTCTCTTATAACCAGTCGAACTCTCTCTCTCTCTAATAACCCAGTCGAACTCTCTCTCTCTAATAACCCAGTCAAATTCTCTCTCTCTTATAACCCAGTCGAACTCTCTCTCTCTCTAATAACCCAGTCGAACTCTCTCTCTCTCTAATAACCCAGTCGAACTCTCTCTCTCTCTAATAACCCAGTCGAACTCTCTCTCTCTCTAATAACCCAGTCGAACTCTCTCTCTCTGCAATAACCCAGTCAAACTCTCTCTCTCTGTAATAACCCAGTCGAACTCTCTCTCTCTGTAATAACCCAGTCGAAACCTCTTTCTCTGTAATAACCCAGTCGAACTCTCTCTCTCTGTAATAACCCAGTCGAACTCTCTCTCTCTGTAATAACCCAGTCGAACTCTCTCTCTCTGTAATAACCCAGTCGAAAACTCTCTCTCTGTAATAACCCAGTCGAACTCTCTCTCTCTGTAATAACCCAGTCGAACTCTCTCTCTGTAATAACCCAGTCGAACTCTCTCTCTCTGTAATAACCCAGTCGAACTCTCTCTCTCTGTAATAACCCAGTCGAACTCTCTCTCTCTGTAATAACCCAGTCGAACTCTCTCTCTCTGTAATAACCCAGTCGAACTCTCTCTCTCTAATAACCCAGTCGAACTCTCTCTCTCTGTAATAACCCAGTCGAACTCTCTCTCTCTGTAATAACCCAGTCGAACTCTCTCTCTCTGTAATAAGCCAGTCGAACTCTCTCTCTCTGTAATAACCCAGTCGAACTCTCTCTCTCTGTAATAACCCAGTCGAACCCTCTCTCTCTGTAATAACCCAGTCGAACTCTCTCTCTCTGTAATAACCCAGTCGAAATCTCTCTCTCTGTAATAACCCAGTCGAATTATCTCTCTCTGTAATAACCCAGTCGAACTCTCTCTCTCTGTAATAATCCAGTCGAACTATCTCTCTAATAACCCAGTCGACCTCTCTCTCTCTCTTATAACCCAGTCGAACTCTCTCTCTCTCTAATAACCCAGTCGAACTCTCTCTCTCTCTAATAACCCAGTCGAACTCTCTCTCTCTCTAATAACCCAGTCGAACTCTCTCTCTCTCTAATAACCCAGTCGAACTCTCTCTCTCTCTCATAACCCAGTCGAACTCTCTCTCTCTCTAATAACCCAGTCGAACTCTCTCTCTCATAACCCAGTCGAACTCTCTCTCTCTCTAATAACCCAGTCGAACTCTCTCTCTCTCTAATAACCCAGTCGAACTCTCTCTCTCTCTAATAACCCAGTCGAACTCTCTCTCTCTGTAATAACCCAGTCGAACTCTCTCTCTCTCTAATAACCCAGTCGAACTCTCTCTCTCTGTAATAACCCAGTCGAACTCTCTCTCTCTGTAATAACCCAGTCGAACTCTCTCTCTCTGTAATAACCCAGTCGAACTCTCTCTCTCTGTAATAACCCAGTCGAACTCTCTCTCTCTGTAATAACCCAGTCGAACTCTCTCTCTCTGTAATAACCCAGTCGAACTCTCTCTCTCTGTAATAACCCAGTCGAACTCTCTCTCTCTGTAATAACCCAGTCGAACTCTCTCTCTCTGTAATAACCCAGTCGAACTCTCTCTCTGTAATAACCCAGTCGAACTCTCTCTCTCTGTAATAACCCAGTCGAACTCTCTCTCTCTGTAATAACCCAGTCGAACTCTCTCTCTCTGTAATAACCCAGTCGAAATCTCTCTCTCTGTAATAACCCAGTCGAACTCTCTCTCTCTGTAATAACCCAGTCGAACTCTCTCTCTCTGTAATAACCCAGTCGAACTCTCTCTCTCTGTAATAACCCAGTCGAACTCTCTCTCTCTGTAATAACCCAGTCGAACTCTCTCTCTCTGTAATAACCCAGTCGAACTCTCTCTCTCTGTAATAACCCAGTCGAACTCTCTCTCTCTGTAATAACCCAGTCGAACTCTCTCTCTCTGTAATAACCCAGTCGAACTCTCTCTCTGTAATAACCCAGTCGAACTCTCTCTCTCTGTAATAACCCAGTCGAACTCTCTCTCTCTGTAATAACCCAGTCGAACTCTCTCTCTCTGTAATAACCCAGTCGAACTCTCTCTCTCTGTAATAACCCAGTCGAACTCTCTCTCTCTGTAATAACCCAGTCGAACTCACTCTCTCTGTAATAACCCAGTCGAACTCTCTCTCTCTGTAATAACCCAGTCGAACTCTCTCTCTCTGTAATAACCCAGTCGAACTCTCTCTCTCTGTAATAACCCAGTCGAACTCTCTCTCTCTGTAATAACCCAGTCGAACTCTCTCTCTCTGTAATAACCCAGTCGAACTCTCTCTCTCTGTAATAACCCAGTCGAACTCTCTCTCTGTAATAACCCAGTCGAACTCTCTCTCTCTGTAATAACCCAGTCGAACTCTCTCTCTCTGTAATAACCCAGTCGAACTCTCTCTCTCTGTAATAAGCCAGTCGAACTCTCTCTCTCTGAAATAACCCAGTCGAACTCTCTCTCTCTGTAATAACCCAATCTAACTCTCTCTCTGTAATAACCCAGTCGAACTCTCTCTCTCTGTAATAACCCAGTCGAAATCTCTCTCTCTGTAATAACCCAGTCGAATTATCTCTCTCTGGAAATAACACAGTCGAACTCTCTCTCTCTGTAATAATCCAGTCGAACTATCTCTCTAATAACCCAGTCGACCTCTCTCTCTCTCTTATAACCCAGTCGAACTCTCTCTCTCTCTAATAACCCAGTCGAACTCTCTCTCTCTCTAATAACCCAGTCGAACTCTCTCTCTCTCTAATAACCCAGTCGAACTCTCTCTCTCTCTAATAACCCAGTCGAACTCTCTCTCTCTCTGATAACCCAGTCGAACTCTCTCTCTCTCTAATAACCCAGTCGAACTCTCTCTCTCTCTAATAACCCAGTCGAACTCTCTCTCTCTGTAATAACCCAGTCGAACTCTCTCTCTCTGTAATAACCCAGTCGAACTCTCTCTCTCTGTAATAAGCCAGTCGAACTCTCTCTCTCTGTAATAACCCAGTCGAACTCTCTCTCTCTGTAATAACCATGTCGAACTCTCTCTCTCTGTAATAACCATGTCGAACTCTCTCTCTCTGTAATAACCATATCGAACTCTCTCTCTTTGTAATAATCCAGTCGAACTCTCTCTCTCTGTAATAACCCAGTCGAACACTCTCTCTCTGTAATAACCCAGTCGAACTCTCTCTCTCTGTAATAACCCAGTCGAACTCTCTCTCTCTGTAATAACCCAGTCGAACTCTCTCTCTCTGTAATAACCCAGTCGAACTCTCTCTCTCTGTAATAACCCAGTCGAACTCTCTCTCTCTCTAATAACCCAGTCGAACTCTCTCTCTCTGTAATAACCCAGTCGAACTCTCTCTCTCTGTAATAACCCAGTCGAACTCTCTCTCTCTGTAATAACCCAGTCGAACTCTCTCTCTCTGTAATAACCCAGTCGAACTCTCTCTCTCTGTAATAACCCAGTCGAACTCTCTCTCTCTGTAATAACCCAGTCGAACTCTCTCTCTCTGTAATAACCCAGTCGAACTCTCTCTCTGTAATAACCCAGTCGAACTCTCTCTCTCAGTAATAACCCAGTCGAACTCTCTCAATCAGTAATAACCCAGTCGAACTCTCTCTCTCTCTTGTAATAACCCAGTCGAACTCTCTCTCTCGTAATAACCCAGTCGAACTCTCTCTCTCGTAATAACCCAGTCGAACTCTCTCTCTCTGTAATAACCCAGTCGAACTCTCTCTCTCTGTAATAACCCAGTCGAACTCTCTCTCTGTAATAACCCAGTCGAACTCTCTCTCACTGTAATAGCCCAGTCGAACTCTCTCTCACTCTAATAACCCAGTCGAACTCTCTCTCTCTGTAATAACCCAGTCGAACTCTCTCTCTCTGTAATAACCCAGTCGAACTCTCTCTCTGTAATAACCCAGTCGAACTCTCTCTCTGTAATAACCCAGTCGAACTCTCTCTCTCTGTAATAACCCAGTCGAACTCTCTCTCTCTGTAATAACCCAGTCGAACTCTCTCTCTCTGTAATAACCCAGTCGAACTCTCTCTCTCTGTAATAACCCAGTCGAACTCTCTCTCTCTGTAATAACCCAGTCGAACTCTCTCTCTCTGTAATAACCCAGTCGAACTCTCTCTCTCTGTAATAACCCAGTCGAACTCTCTCTCTCTGTAATAACCCAGTCGAACTCTCTCTCTCTGTAATAACCCAGTCGAACTCTCTCTCTCTGTAATAACCCAGTCGAACTCTCTCTCTCTGTAATAACCCAGTCGAACTCTCTCTCTCTGTAATAACCCAGTCGAACTCTCTCTCTCTGTAATAACCCAGTCGAACTCTCTCTCTGTAATAACCCAGTCGAACTCTCTCTCTCTGTAATAACCCAGTCGAACTCTCTCTCTCTGTAATAACCCAGTCGAACTCTCTCTCTCTGTAATAACCCAGTCGAACTCTCTCTCTCTGTAATAACCCAGTCGAACTCTCTCTCTCTGTAATAACCCAGTCGAACTCTCTCTCTCTGTAATAACCCAGTCGAACTCTCTCTCTCTGTAATAACCCAGTCGAACTCTCTCTCTCTGTAATAACCCAGTCGAACTCTCTCTCTCTGTAATAACCCAGTCGAACTCTCTCTCTCTGTAATAACCCAGTCGAACTCTCTCTCTCTGTAATAACCCAGTCGAACTCTCTCTCTCTGTAATAACCCAGTCGAACTCTCTCTCTCTGTAATAACCCAGTCGAACTCTCTCTCTCTGTAATAACCCAGTCGAACTCTCTCTCTCTGTAATAACCCAGTCGAACTCTCTCTCTCTGTAATAACCCAGTCGAACTCTCTCTCTCTGTAATAACCCAGTCGAACTCTCTCTCTCTGTAATAACCCAGTCGAACTCTCTCTCTCTGTAATAACCCAGTCGAACTCTCTCTCTCTGTAATAACCCAGTCGAACTCTCTCTCTCTGTAATAACCCAGTCGAACTCTCTCTCTCTGTAATAACCCAGTCGAACTCTCTCTCTCTGTAATAACCCAGTCGAACTCTCTCTCTCTGTAATAACCCAGTCGAACTCTCTCTCTCTGTAATAACCCAGTCGAACTCTCTCTCTCGTAATAACCCAGTCGAACTCTCTCTCTCTGTAATAACCCAGTCGAACTCTCTCTCTCTGTAATAACCCAGTCGAACTCTCTCTCTCTGTAATAACCCAGTCGAACTCTCTCTCTCTGTAATAACCCAGTCGAACTCTCTCTCTCTGTAATAACCCAGTCGAACTCTCTCTCTCTGTAATAACCCAGTCGAACTCTCTCTCTCTGTAATAACCCAGTCGAACTCTCTCTCTCTGTAATAACCCAGTCGAACTCTCTCTCTCTGTAATAACCCAGTCGAACTCTCTCTCTCTGTAATAACCCAGTCGAACTCTCTCTCTGTAATAACCCAGTCGAACTCTCTCTCTCTGTAATAACCCAGTCGAACTCTCTCTCTCTGTAATAACCCAGTCGAACTCTCTCTCTCTGTAATAACCCAGTCGAACTCTCTCTCTCTCTAATAACCCAGTCGAACTCTCTCTCTTTCTAATAACCAAGTCGAACTCTCTCACTCTGATAACCCAGTCGAACTGTCTCTCTCTCTCTAATAACCCACTCGAACTCTCTATCTCTCTAATAACCCAGTCGAACTCTCTCTCTCTCTGTAATAACCCAGTCGAACTCTCTCTCTCTGTAATAACCCAGTCGAACTCTCTCTCTCTCTCATAACCCAGTCGAGCTCAGTCTCTCTGTAATAACCCAGTCGAAAACTCTCTCTCTGTAATAACCCAGTCGAACTCTCTCTCTCTGTAATAACCCAGTCGAACTCTCTCTCTCCGTAATAACCCAATCGAACTCTCTCTCTCCGTAATAATCCAATCGAACTCTCTCTATCCGTAATAACCCAGTCGAAATCTCTCAATCCGTAATAAGCCAGTCGAACTCTCCCTCTCTGTAAAAACCCAGTCGAACTCTCTCTCTGTAATAACCCAGTCGAACTCTCTCTCTCTGTAATAACCCCGTCGAACTCCCTCTCTCTGTAATAACCCAGTCGAACTCTCTCTCTCTGTAATAACCCAGACGAACTGTCTCTCTCTGTAATAACCCAGTCGAACTCTCTCTCTGTAATAACCCAGTCGAACTCTCTCTCTGTAATAACCCAGTCGAACTCTCTCTCTCTGTAATAACCCAGTCGAACTCTCTCTCTCTGTAATAACCCAGTCGAACTCTCTCTCTCTGTAATAACCCAGACGAACTCTCTCTCTCTGTAATAACCCAGTCGAACTCTCTCTCTGTAATAACCCAGTCGAACTCTCTCTCTCTGTAATAACCCAGTCGAACTCTCTCTCTCTGTAATAAGCCAGTCGAACTCTCTCTCTCTGTAATAAGCCAGTCGAACTCTCTCTCTCTGAAATAACCCAGTCGAACTCTCTCTCTCTGTAATAACCCAGTCGAACCCTCTCTATCTGTAATAACCCAGTCAAACTCTCTCTCTCTGTAATAACCCAGTCGAACTCTCTCTCTCTGTAATAACCCAGTCGAACTCTCTCTCTCTGTAATAACCCAGTCGAACTCTCTCTCTCTGTAATAACCCAGTCGAACTCTCTCTCTCTGTAATAACCCAGTCGAACTCTCTCTCTCTGTAATAACCCAGTCGAACTCTCTCTCTCTGTAATAATCCAGTAGAACTCGCTCTCTGTAATAACCCAGTCGAACTCTCCCTCTCTGTAATAACCCAGTCGAACTCTCTCTCTCTGTAATAACCCAGTCGAACACTCTCTCTCTGTAATAACCCAGTCGAACTCTCTCTCTCTGTAATAACCCAGTCGAACTCTCTCTCTCTGTAATAACCCAGTCGAACTCTCTCTCTCTGTAATAACCCAGTCGAACTCTCTCTCTCTGTAATAACCCAGTCGAACTCTCTCTCTGTAATAACCCAGTCGAACTCTCTCTCTCTGTAATAACCCAGTCGAACTCTCTCTCCCTGTAATAACCCAGTCGAACTCTCTCTCTCTGTAATAACCCAGTCGAACTCTCTCTCCCTAATAACCCAGTCGAACTCTCTCTCTCTCTAATAACCTGTCCAACTCTCTCTCTATCTCTGTAATAACCCAGTCGAACTTTCTCTCTCGTAATAAGCCAGTCGAACTCTCCCTCTCTGTAAAAACCCAGTCGAACTCTCTCTCTGTAATAACCCAGTCGAACTCTCTCTCTCTGTAATAACCCAGTCGAACTCCCTCTCTGTAATAACCCAGTCGAACACTCTCTCTCTTTAATAACCCAGTCGACATGTCTCTCTCTGTAATAACCCAGTCGAAGTCACTCTGTAATAACCCAGTCGAACTCTCTCTCTCTGTAATGACCCAGTCGAACTCTCTCCTCTGTAATAACCAGTCGAACCTCTCTCTCTCTGTAATAACCCAGTCGAACTCTCTCTCTCTCTGTAATAACCCAGACGAACTCTCTCTCTCTGTAATAACCCAGTCGAACTCTCTCTCTGTAATAACCCAGTCGAACTCTCTCTCTCTGTAATAACCCAGTCGAACTCTCTCTCTCTGTAATAACCCAGTCGAACTCTCTCTCTCTGTAATAACCCAGTCGAACTCTCTCTCTCTGTAATAACCCAGTCGAACTCTCTCTCTGTAATAACCCAGTCGAACTCTCTCTCTCTGTAATAACCCAGTCGAACTCTCTCTCTCTGTAATAACCCAGTCGAACTCTCCCTCTCTGTAATAACCCAGTCGAACTCTCTCTCTCTGTAATAACCCAGTCGAACTCTCTCTCTCTGTAATAACCCAGTCGAACTCTCTCTCTCTTTAATAACCCAGTCGAACTCTCTCTCTCTGTAATAACCCAGTAGAACTCTCTCTGTAATAACCCAGTCGAACTCTCTCTCTCTGTAATAACCCAGTCGAACTCTCTCTCTCTGTAATAACCCAGTCGAACTCTCTCTCTCTGTAATAACCCAGTCGAACTCTCTCTCTCTGTAATAACCCAGTCGAACTCTCTCTCTGTAATAACCCAGTCGAACTCTCTCTCTCTGTAATAACCCAGTCGAACTCTCTCTCTGTAATAACCCAGTCGAACTCTCTCTCTGTAATAACCCAGTCGAACTCTCTCTCTGTAATAACCCAGTCGAACTCTCTCTCTCTGTAATAACCCAGTCGAACTCTCTCTCTCTGTAATAACCCAGTCGAACTCTCTCTCTCTGTAATAACCCAGTCGAACTCTCTCTCTCTGTAATAACCCAGTCGAACTCTCTCTCTCTGTAATAAGCCAGTCGAACTCTCTCTCTCTGTAATAACCCAGTCGAACTCTCTCTCTCTGTAATAAGCCAGTCGAACTCTCTCTCTCTGTAATAAGCCAGTCGAACTCTCTCTCTCTGTAATAACCCAGTCGAACTCTCTCTCTCTGTAATAACCCAGTCGAACTCTCTCTCTCTGTAATAACCCAGTCGAACTCTCTCTCTCTGTAATAACCCAGTCGAAAGCTCTCTCTCTGTAATAACCCAGTCGAACTCTCTCTCTCTGTAATAACCCAATATAACTCTCTCTCCCTGTAATAACCCAGTCGAACTCTCGCTCTCTGTAATAACCCATTCTAATCTCTCTCTCACTAGCTCTTCCTCTAATAACCAAGTCTAACACTCTCTCTGCAATAATCCAATCTAACTATCTCTCTCTGTAATAATCCAGTCGAACACTCTCTGCAGTAACCCAGTCGAACTCTCCCTCTCTGTGATAACCCAGTCGAACTCTCTCTCTCTAATAACCCAGTCGAACTCTCTCTCTCTGTAATAACCCAGTCGAACTCTCTCTCTCTGTAATAAGCCAGTCGAACTCTCTCTCTCTGTAATAAGCCAGTCGAACTCTCTCTCTCTGAAATAACCCAGTCGAACTCTCCCTCTCTGTAATAACCCAGTCGAACCCTCTCTCTCTGTAATAACCCAGTCGAACTCTCTCTCTCTGTAATAACCCAATCGAAATCTCTCTCTCTGTAATAAACCAGTCGAATTATCTCACTCTGGAAATAACACAGTCGAACTCTCTCTCTCTGTAATAATCCAGTCGAACTATCTCTCTAATAACCCAGTCGACCTTTCTCTCTCTCTTATAACCAAGTCGAACTCTCTCTCTCTCTAATAACCCAGTCGAACTCTCTCTCTCTCTAATAACCCAGTCGAACTCTCTCTCTCTCTAATAACCCAGTCGAACTCTCTCTCTTTCTAATAACCAAGTCGAACTCTCTCACTCTGATAACCCAGTCGAACTGTCTCTCTCTCTCTAATAACCCACTCGAACTCTCTATCTCTCTAATAACCCAGTCGAACTCTCTCTCTCTCTGTAATAACCCAGTCGAACTCTCTCTCTCTGTAATAATCCAGTCGAACTCTCTCTCTATGTAATAACCCAGTCGAGCTCAGTCTCTCTGTAATAACCCAGTCGAAAACTCTCTCTCTGTAATAACCCAGTCGAACTCTCTCTCTCTGTAATAACCCAGTCGAACTCTCTCTCTCCGTAATAACCCAATCGAACTCTCTCTCTCCGTAATAACCCAATCGAACTCTCTCTCTCCGTAATAACCCAGTCGAACTCTCTCAATCCGTAATAAGCCAGTCGAACTCTCTCTCTCTGTAAAAACCCAGTCGAACTCTCTCTCTGTAATAACCCAGTCGAACTCTCTCTCTCTGTAATAACCCAGTCGAACTCTCTCTCTCCGTAATAACCCAGTCGAACTCTCTCTCTCTGTAATAACCCAGTCGAACTCTCTCTCTCTGTAATAACCCAGTCGAACTCTCTCTCTCTGTAATAACCCAGTCGAACTCTCTCTCTCTGTAATAACCCAGTCGAACTCTCTCTCTCTGTAATAACCCAGTCGAACTCTCTCTCTCTGTAATAACCCAGTCGAACTCTCTCTCTCTGTAATAACCCAGTCGAACTCTCTCTCTGTAATAACCCAGTCGAACTCTCTCTCTCTGTAATAACCCAGTCGAACTCTCTCTCTCTGTAATAACCCAGTCGAACTCTCTCTCTCTGTAATAAACATGTCGAACTCTCTCTCTCTGTAATAACCATGTCGAACTCTCTCTCTCTGTAATAACCCAGTCGAACTCTCTCTCTCTGTAATAACCCAGTCGAACTCTCTCTCTCTGTAATAACCCAGTCGAACTCTCTCTCTCTGTAATAACCCAGTCGAACTCTCTCTTTCCGTAATAACCCAGTCGAACTCTCTCTCTGTAATAACCCAGTCAAACTCTCTCTCTCCGTAATAACCCAGTCGAACACTCTCTCCGTAATAACCCAGTCGAACTCTCTCAATCTGTAATAACCCAGTCGAACTCTCTCTCTCAGTAATAACCCAGTCGAACTCTCTCTCTCTGTAATAACCCAGTCGAACTCTCTCTCTCTGTAATAACCCAGTCGAACTCTCTCTCTCTGTAATAACCCAGTCGAACTCTCTCTCTCTGTAATAACCCAGTCGAACTCTCTCTCTCTGTAATAACCCAGTCGAACTCTCTCTCTGTAATAACCCAGTCGAACTCTCTCTCTCTGTAATAACCCAGTCGAACTCTCTCTCTCTGTAATAACCCAGTCGAACTCTCTCTCTCTGTAATAACCCAGTCGAACTCTCTCTCTCTGTAATAACCCAGTCGAACTCTCTCTCTCAGTAATAACCCAGTCGAACTCTCTCAATCTGTAATAACCCAGTCGAACTCTCTCAATCTGTAATAACCCAGTCGAACTCTCTCTCAGTAATAACCCAGTCGAACTCTCTCTCTCTGTAATAACCCAGTCGAACTCTCTCTCTCTTTAATAACCCAGTCGAACTCTCTCTCTCTCTATTAACCCAGTCGAACTCTCTCTCTCTGTAATAACCCAGTCGAACTCTCTCTCTCTGTAATAACCCAGTCGAACTCTCTCTCTCTGTAATAACCCAGTCGAACTCTCTCTCTCTGTAATAACCCAGTCGAACTCTCTCTCTCTGTAATAACCCAGTCGAACTCTCTCTCTGTAATAACCCAGTCGAACTCTCTCTCTCTGTAATAACCCAGTCGAACTCTCTCTCTCTGTAATAACCCAGTCGAACTCTCTCTCTCTGTAATAACCCAGTCGAACTCTCTCTCTCTGTAATAACCCAGTCGAACTCTCTCTCTCTGTAATAACCCAGTCGAACTCTCTCTCTCTGTAATAACCCAGTCGAACTCTCTCTCTCTGTAATAACCCAGTCGAACTCTCTCTCTCTGTAATAACCCAGTCGAACTCTCTCTCTCTGTAATAACCCAGTCGAACTCTCTCTCTCTGTAATAACCCAGTCGAACTCTCTCTCTCTGTAATAACCCAGTCGAACTCTCTCTCTCTGTAATGACCCAGTCGAACTCTCTCTCTCTGTAATAACCCAGTCGAACTCTCTCTCTCTGTAATAACCCAGTCGAACTCTCTCTCTCTGTAATAACCCAGTCGAACTCTCTCTCTCTCTAATAACCCAGTCGAACTCTCTCTCTCTTGTAATAACCCAGTCGAACTCTCTCTCTCGTAATAACCCAGTCGAACTCTCTCTCTCGTAATAACCCAGTCGAACTCTCTCTCTCTGTAATAACCCAGTCGAACTCTCTCTCTCTGTAATAACACAGTCGAACTCTCTCTCTCTGTAATAACCCAGTCGAACTCTCTCTCTCTGTAATAACCCAGTCGATCTCTCTCTCTCTGTAATAACCCAGTCGAACTCTCTCTCCGTAATAACCCAGTCGAACTCTCTCTCCGTAATAACCCAGTCGAACTCTCTCTCCCTGTAATAACCCAGTCGAACTCTCTCTCTCTGTAATAATCCAGTAGAACTCTCTCTCTGTAATAACCCAGTCGAACTCTCTCTCTCTGTAATAACCCAGTCGAACTCTCTCTCTGTAATAACCCAGTCGAACTCTCTCTCTCTGTAATAACCCAGTCGAACTCTCTCTCTCTGTAATAACCCAGTCGAACTCTCTCTCTCTGTAATAACCCAGTCGAACTCTCTCTCTCTGTAATAACCCAGTCGAACTCTCTCTCTCTGTAATAACCCAGTCGAACTCTCTCTCTCTGTAATAACCCAGTCGAACTCTCTCTCTCTGAAATAACCCAGTCGAACTCTCTCTCTCTGTAATAACCCAGTCGAACTCTCTCTCTCTGTAATAACCCAGTCGAACTCTCTCTCTGTAATAACCCAGTCGAACTCTCTCTCTCTGTAATAACCCAGTCGAACTCTCTCTCTGTAATAACCCAGTCGAACTCTCTCTCTGTAATAACCCAGTCGAACTCTCTCTCTCTGTAATAACCCAGTCGAACTCTCTCTCTCTGTAATAACCCAGTCGAACTCTCTCTCTCTGTAATAACCCAGTCGAACTCTCTCTCTCTTGTAATAACCCAGTCGAACTCTCTCTCTCTCGTAATAACCCAGTCGAAATCTCTCTCTCTGTAATAACCCAGTCGAAGTCTGTCTGTAATAACCCAGTCGAACTCTCTCTCTCTGTAATAACCCAGTCGAACTCTCTCTCTCTGTAATAACCCAGTCGAACACTCTCTCTCTGTAATAACCCAGTCGAACTCTCTCTCTGTAATAACCCAGTCGAACTCTCTCTCTCTGTAATAACCCAGTCGAACTCTCTCTCTCTGTAATAACCCAGTCGAACTCTCTCTCTCTGTAATAACCCAGTCGAACTCTCTCTCTCTGTAATAACCCAGTCGAACTCTCTCTCTCTGTAATAACCCAGTCGAACTCTCTCTCTCTGTAATAACCCAGTCGAACTCTCTCTCTCTGTAATAACCCAGTCGAACTCTCTCTCTCTGTAATAACCCAGTCGAACTCTCTCTCTCTGTAATAACCCAGTCGAACTCTCTCTCTGTAATAACCCAGTCGAACTCTCTCTCTCTGTAATAACCCAGTCGAACTCTCTCTCTCTGTAATAACCCAGTCGAACTCTCTCTCTCTGTAATAACCCAGTCGAACTCTCTCTCTCTGTAATAACCCAGTCGAACTCTCTCTCTCTGTAACAACCCAGTCGAACTCTCTCTCTCTGTAATAACCCAGTCGAACTCTCTCTCTCTGTAATAACCCAGTCGAACTATCTCTGTCTGTAATAACCAGTCGAACTATCTCTCTCTGGAATAACCCAGTCGAACTCCCTCTCTCTGTAATAACCCAATCTAACTCTCTCTCCCTGTAATAACCCAGTCGAACTCTCTCTCTCTGTAATAACCCAGTCGAACTCTCTCTCTCTGTAATAATCCAGTCGAACTCTCTCTCTGTAATAACCCAGTCGAACTATCCATCTCTGTAATAACCCAGTCGAACTCTCCCTCTCTGTAATAACCCAGTCGAACTCTCTCTCTCTGTAATAACCCAGTCGAACTCTCTCTCTCTGTAATAACCCAGTCGAAGTCTCTCCGTAATAACCCAGTCGAACTCTCTCTCTCTGTAATAACCCAGTCGAACTCTCTCTCTCTGTAATAACCCAGTCGAACTCTCTCTCTCTGTAATAACCCAGTCGACTCTCTCTCTCTGTAATAACCCAGTCGAACTCTCTCTCTGTAATAACCCAGTCGAACTCTCTCTCTCCGTAATAACCCAGTCGATCTCTCTCTCTGTAATAACCCAGTCGACCTCTCTCTCTCTGTAATAACCCAGTCGAACTCTCTCTCTCTGTAATAACCCAGTCGAACTCTCTCTCTCTGTAATAACCCAGTCGAACTCTCTCTCTCTGTAATAACCCAGTCGAACTCTCTCTCTCTGTAATAACCCAGTCGAACTCTCTCTCTCTGTAATAACCCAGTCGAACTCTCTCTCTCGTAATAACCCAGTCGAACTCTCTCTCTCTGTAATAACCCAGTCGAACTCTCTCTCTCTGTAATAACCCAGTCGAACTCTCTCTCTCTGTAATAACCCAGTCGAACTCTCTCTCTCTGTAATAACCCAGTCGACCTCTCTCTCTCTGTAACAACCCAGTCGAACTCCCTCTCTCTGTAATAACCCAGTCGAACTCTCTTTCTGTAATAACCCAGTCGAACTCTCGCTCTCTGTAATAACCCAGTCGAACTCTCTCTCTCTGTAATAACCCAGTCGAACTCTCTCTCTCTGTAATAACCCAGTCGAACTCTCTCTCTCTGTAATAACCCAGTCGAACTCTCTCTCTCTGTAATAACCCAGTCGAACTCTCTCTCTCTGTAATAACCCAGTCGAACTCTCTCTCTCTGTAATAACCCAGTCGAACTCTCTCTCTCTGTAATAACCCAGTCGAACTCTCTCTCTGTAATAACCCAGTCGAACTCTCTCTCTCTGTAATAACCCAGTCGAACTCTCTCTCTCTGTAATAACCCAGTCGAACTCTCTCTCTCTGTAATAACCCAGTCGAACTCTCTCTCTCTGTAATAACCCAGTCGAACTCTCTCTCTCTGTAATAACCCAGTCGAACTCTCTCTCTGTAATAACCCAGTCGAACTCTCTCTCTCTGTAATAACCCAGTCGAACTCTCTCTCTCTGTAATAACCCAGTCGAACTCTCTCTCTCTGTAATAACCCAGTCGAACTCTCTCTCTCTGTAATAACCCAGTCGAACTCTCTCTCTCTGTAATAACCCAGTCGAACTCTCTCTCTCTGTAATAACCCAGTCGAACTCTCTCTCTCTGTAATAACCCAGTCGAACTCTCTCTCTCTGTAATAACCCAGTCGAACTCTCTCTCTCTGTAATAACCCAGTCGAACTCTCTCTCTCTGTAATAACCCAGTCGAACTCTCTCTCTCTGTAATAACCCAGTCGAACTCTCTCTCTCTGTAATAACCCAGTCGAACTCTCTCTCTCTGTAATAACCCAGTCGAACTCTCTCTCTCGTAATAACCCAGTCGAACTCTCTCTCTCTGTAATAACCCAGTCGAACTCTCTCTCTCTGTAATAACCCAGTCGAACTCTCTCTCTCTGTAATAACCCAGTCGAACTCTCTCTCTCTGTAATAACCCAGTCGAACTCTCTCTCTCTGTAATAACCCAGTCGAACTCTCTCTCTCTGTAATAACCCAGTCGAACTCTCTCTCTCTGTAATAACCCAGTCGAACTCTCTCTCTCTGTAATAACCCAGTCGAACTCTCTCTCTCTGTAATAACCCAGTCGAACTCTCTCTCTCTGCAATAACCCAGTCGAAATCTCTCTCTCTGTAATAACCCAGTCGAACTCTCTCTCTCTCCAATAACCCAGTCGAACTCTCTCTCTCTCCAAAAACCCAGTCGAACTCTCTCTCTCCGTAATAACCCAGTCGAACTCTCTCTCTCTGTAATAACCCAGTCGAACTCTCTCTCTCTGTAATAACCCAGTCGAACTCTCTCTCTCTGTAATAACCCAGTCGAACTCTCTCTCTGTAATAACCCAGTCGAACTCTCTCTCTCTCTAATAACCCAGTCGAACTCTCTCTCTCTGTAATAACCCAGTCGAACTCTCTCTCTCTGTAATAACCCAGTCGAACTCTCTCTCTCTCTCATAACCCAGTCGAGCTCAGTCTCTCTGTAATAACCCAGTCGAAAACTCTCTCTCTGTAATAACCCAGTCGAACTCTCTCTCTCTGTAATAACCCAGTCGAACTCTCTCTCTCCGTAATAACCCAATCGAACTCTCTCTCTCCGTAATAATCCAATCGAACTCTCTCTATCCGTAATAACCCAGTCGAAATCTCTCAATCCGTAATAAGCCAGTCGAACTCTCCCTCTCTGTAAAAACCCAGTCGAACTCTCTCTCTGTAATAACCCAGTCGAACTCTCTCTCTCTGTAATAACCCCGTCGAACTCCCTCTCTCTGTAATAACCCAGTCGAACTCTCTCTCTCTGTAATAACCCAGACGAACTGTCTCTCTCTGTAATAACCCAGTCGAACTCTCTCTCTGTAATAACCCAGTCGAACTCTCTCTCTCTGTAATAACCCAGTCGAACTCTCTCTCTCTGTAATAACCCAGTCGAACTCTCTCTCTCTGTAATAACCCAGTCGAACTCTCTCTCTCTGTAATAACCCAGTCGAACTCTCTCTCTCTGTAATAACCCAGTCGAACTCTCTCTCTGTAATAACCCAGTCGAACTCTCTCTCTCTGTAATAACCCAGTCGAACTCTCTCTCTCTGTAATAACCCAGTCGAACTCTCTCTCTCTGTAATAACCAGTCGAACTCTCTCTCTCTGTAATAACCCAGTCGAACTCTCTCTCTCTGTAATAACCCAGTCGAACTCTCTCTCTCTGTAATAACCCAGTCGAACTCTCTCTCTCTGTAATAACCCAGTCGAACTCTCTCTCTCTGTAATAACCCAGTCGAACTCTCTCTCTCTGTAATAACCCAGTCGAACACTCTCTCTCTGTAATAACCCAGTCGAACTCTCTCTCTCTGTAATAACCCAGTCGAACTCTCTCTCTCTGTAATAACCCAGTCGAACTCTCTCTCTGTAATAACCCAGTCGAACTCTCTCTCTCTGTAATAACCCAGTCGAAACCTCTCTCTCTGTAATAACCCAGTCGAACTCTCTCTCTCTGTAATAACCCAGTCGAACTCTCTCTCTCTGTAATAACCCAGTCGAACTCTCTCTCTCTGTAATAACCCAGTCGAACTCTCTCTCTCTGTAATGACCCAGTCGAACTCTCTCTCTCTGTAATAACCCAGTCGAACTCTCTCTCTCTGTAATAACCCAGTCGAACTCTCTCTCTCTGTAATAACCCAGTCGAACTCTCTCTCTCTGTCATAACCCAGTCGAACTCTCTCTCCTGTAATAACCCAGTCGAACTCTCTCTCTCTGTAATAACCCAGTCGAACTCTCTCTCTCTGTAATAACCCAGTCGAACTCTCTCTCTCTGTAATAACCCAGTCGAACTCTCTCTCTCTGTAATAACCCAGTCGAACTCTCTCTCTCTGTAATAACCCAGTCGAACTCTCTCTCTGTAATAACCCAGTCGAACTCTCTCTCTCTGTAATAACCCAGTCGAACTCTCTCTCTCTGTAATAACCCAGTCGAACTCTCTCTCTCTGTAATAACCCAGTCGAACTCTCTCTCTCTGTAATAACCCAGTCGAACTCTCTCTCTCTGTAATAACCCAGGCGACCTCTCTCTCTCTGTAATAACCCAGTCGAACTCTCTCTCTCTGTAATAACCCAGTCAAAATCTCTCACTGCAATAACCCAGTCGAACTCTCTCTCTCTGTAATAACCCAGTCGAACTCTCTCTCTCTGCAATAACCCAGTCGAACTCTCTCTCTCTGTAATAACCCAGTCGAACTCTCTCTCTCTGTAATAACCCAGTCGAACTCTCTCTCTCTATAATAAAACAGTCGAACTCTCTCTCTCTGAAATAACCCAGTCGAACTCTCTCTCTCTGTAATAACCCAGTCGAAATCTCTCTCTCTGTAATAACCCAGTCGAACTCTCTCTCTCTGTAATAACCCAGTCGAACTCTCTCTCTCTGTAATAACCCAGTCGAACTCTCTCTCTCTGTAATAACCCAGTCGAACTCTCTCTGTAATAACCCAGTCGAACTCTCTCTCTGTAATAACCCAGTCGAACTCTCTCTCTCTGTAATAACCCAGTCGAACTCTCTCTCTCGTAATAACCCAGTCGAACTCTCTCTCTCGTAATAACCCAGTCGAACTCTCTCTCTCTGTAATAACCCAGTCGAACTCTCTCTCTCTGTAATAACCCAGTCGAACTCACTCTCTCTGTAATAACCCAGTCGAACTCTCTCTCTGTAATAACCCAGTCGAACTCTCTCTCTCTGTAATAACCCAGTCGAACTCTCTCTCTCTGTAATAACCCAGTCGAACTCTCTATCACTCTAATAACCCAGTCGAACTCTCTCTCTCTGTAATAACCCAGTCGAACTCTCTCTCTGTAATAACCCAGTTGATCTGGCGCTCTCTGTAATAACCCAGTCGAACTCTCTCTCTCTGTAATCACCCAGACGATCTCTTTCTCTCTGTAATAACCCAGTCGAACTCTCTCTCTCTGTAATAACCCAGTCGAACTCTCTCTCTCTGTAATAACCCAGTCGAACTCTCTCTCTCTGTAATAACCCAGTCGAACTCTCTCTCTCTGTAATAACCCAGTCGAACTCTCTCTCTCTGTAATAACCCAGTCGAACTCTCTCTCTCTGTAATAACCCAGTCGAACTCTCTCTCTCTGTAATAACCCAGTCGAACTCTCTCTCTCTGTAATAACCCAGTCGAACTCTCTCTCTCTGTAATAACCCAGTCGAACTCTCTCTCTCTGTAATAACCCAGTCGAACTCTCTCTCTGTAATAACCCAGTCGAACTCTCTCTCTCTGTAATAACCCAGTCGAACTCTCTCTCTCTGTAATAACCCAGTCGAACTCTCTCTCTCTGTAATAACCCAGTCGAACTCTCTCTCTCTGTAATAACCCAGTCGAACTCTCTCTCTCTGTAATAACCCAGTCGAACTCTCTCTCTCTGTAATAACCCAGTCGAACTCTCTCTCTCTGTAATAACCCAGTCGAACTCTCTCTCTCTGTAATAACCCAGTCGAACTCTCTCTCTCTGTAATAACCCAGTCGAACTCTCTCTCTCTGTAATAACCCAGTCGAACTCTCTCTCTCTGTAATAACCCAGTCGAACTCTCTCTCTCTGTAATAACCCAGTCGAACTCTCTCTCTCTGTAATAACCCAGTCGAACTCTCTCTCTCTGTAATAACCCAGTCGAACTCTCTCTCTCTGTAATAACCCAGTCGAACTCTCTCTCTCTGTAATAACCCAGTCGAACTCTCTCTCTCTGTAATAACCCAGTCGAACTCTCTCTCTCTGTAATAACCCAGTCGAACTCTCTCTCTCTGTAATAACCCAGTCGAACTCTCTCTCTCTGTAATAACCAGTCGAACTCTCTCTCTCTGTAATAACCCAGTCGAACTCTCTCTCTCTGTAATAACCCAGTCGAACTCTCTCTCTCTGTAATAACCCAGTCGAACTCTCTCTCTCTGTAATAACCCAGTCGAACTCTCTCTCTCTGTAATAACCCAGTCGAACTCTCTCTCTGTAATAACCCAGTCGAACTCTCCCTCTCTGTAATAACCCAGTCGAACTCTCTCTCTCTGTAATAACCCAGTCGAACTCTCTCTCTCTGTAATAACCCAGTCGAACTCTCTCTCTCTGTAATAACCCAGTCGAACTCTCTCTCTCTGTAATAACCCAGTCGAACTCTCTCTCTGTAATAACCCAGTCGAACTCTCTCTCTCTGTAATAACCCAGTCGAACTCTCTCTCTCTCTCTAATAACCCAGTCGAACTCTCTCTCTGTGTAATAACCCAGTCGAACTCTCTCTCTCTGTCATAATCCAGTAGAACTATCTCTCTGTAATAACCCAGTCGAACTCTCTCTCTCTGTAATAACCCAGTCGAACTCTCTCTCTCTGTAATGACCCAGTCGAACTCTCTCTCTCTGTAATGACCCAGTCAAACACTCTCTCTCTGTAATAACCCAGTCGAACTCTCTCTCTCTGTAATAACCCAGTCGATCTCCCTAGCTCTGTAATAACCCAGTCGAACTCTCTCTCTCTAATAACCCAGTCGAACTCTCTCTCTCTCTAATAACCCAGTCGAACTCTCTCTCTCTCTAATAACCCAGTCGAACTCTCTCTCTCTGTAATAACCCAGTCGAACTCTCTCTCTCTCTGTAATAACCCAGTCGAACTCTCTCTCTCTGTAATAACCCAGTCGAACTCTCTCTCTCTGTAATAACCCAGTCGAACTCTCTCTCTCTGTAATAACCCAGTCGAACTCTCTCTCTCTGTAATAACCCAGTCAAACACTCTCTCTCTGTAATAACCCAGTCGAACTCTCTCTCTCTGTAATAACCCAGTCGAACTCTCTCTCTCTGTAATAACCCAGTCGAACTCTCTCTTTAATAACCCAGTCGAAATCTCTCTCTCTCTAATAACCCAGTCGAACTCTCTCTCTGTAATAACCCAGTCGAACTCTCTCTCTCTGTAATAACCCAGTCGAACTCTCTCTCTCTGTAATAACCCAGTCGAACTCTCTCTCTCTGTAATAACCCAGTCGAACTCTCTCTCTCTGTAATAACCCAGTCGAACTCTCTCTCTCTGTAATAACCCAGTCGAACTCTCTCTCTCTGTAATAACCCAGTCGAACTCTCTCTCTCTGTAATAACCCAGTCGAACTCTCTCTCTCTGTAATAACCCAGTCGAACTCTCTCTCCCTGTAATAACCCAGTCGAACTCTCTCTCTCTGTAATAACCCAGTCGAACTCTCTCTCTGTAATAACCCAGTCGAACTCTCTCTCCGTAATAACCCAGTCGAACTCTCTCTCTGTAATAACCCAGTCGAACTCTCTCTCTCTGTAATAACCCAGTCGAACTCTCTCTCTGTAATAACCCAGTCGAACTCTCTCTCTCTGTAATAACCCAGTCGAACTCTCTCTCTCTGTAATAACCCAGTCGAACTCTCTCTCTCTGTAATAACCCAGTCGAACTCTCTCTCTCTGTAATAACCCAGTCGAACTCTCTCTCTCTGTAATAACCCAGTCGAACTCTCTCTCTCTGTAATAACCCAGTCGAACTCTCTCTCTCTGTAATAACCCAGTCGAACTCTCTCTATCTAATAACCCAGTCGAACTCTCTCTCTCTGAAATAACCCAGTCGAACTCTCTCTCTCTGTAATAACCCAGTCGAACTCTCTCTCTCTGTAATAACCCAGTCGAACTCTCTCTCTCTCTAATAACCCAGTCGAACTCTCTCTCTCTGTAATAACCCAGTCGAACTCTCTCTCTCTGTAATAACCCAGTCGAACTCTCTCTCTCTCTAATAACCCAGTCGAACTCTCTCTCTCTCTAATAACCCAGTCGAACTCTCTCTCTCTAATAACCCAGTCGAACTCTCTCTCTCTGTAATAACCCAGTCGAACTCTCTCTCTCTGTAATAACCCAGTCGAACTCTCTCTCTCTGTAATAACCCAGTCGAACTCTCTCTCCGTAATAACCCAGTCGAACTCTCTCTCCGTAATAACCCAGTCGAACTCTCTCTCCGTAATAACCCAGTCGAACTCTCTCTCTCGTAATAACCCAGTCGAACTCTCTCTCTCTGTAATAACCCAGTCGAACTCTCTCTCTGTAATAACCCAGTTGAACTATCCCTCCCTGTAATAACCCAGTCGAACTCTCCCTCTCTGTAATAACCCAGTCGAACACTCTCTCTCTGTAATAACCTATTCGAAATATATCTCTGTAATAACCCAGTCGAAGTCTCTCTGTAATAACCCAGTCGAACTCTCTCTCTCTGTAATAACCCAGTCGAACTCTCTCTCTCTGTAATAACCCAGTCGAACTCTCTCTCTCTGTAATACCCAGTCGAACTCTCTCTCTCTGTAATAACCCAGTCGAACTCTCTCTCTCTGTAATAACCCAGTCGAACTCTCTCTCTCTGTAATAACCCAGTCGAACTCTCTCTCACTGTAATAACCCAGTCGAACTCTCTCTCTCTCTAATAACCCAGTCGAACTCTCTCTCTCTGTAATAACCCAGTCGAACTCTCTCTCTCTGTAATAACCCAGTCGAACTCTCTCTCTCTGTAATAACCCAGTCGAACTCTCTCTCTCTGTAATAACCCAGTCGAACTCTCTCTCTCTGTAATAACCCAGTCGAACTCTCTCTCTGTAATAACCCAGTCGAACTCTCTCTCTCTGTAATAACCCAGTAGAAATCTCTCTCTCTGTAATAACCCAGTCGAACTCTCTCTCTCTGTAATAACCCAGTCGAACTCTCTCTCTCTGTAATAACCCAGTCGAACTCTCTCTCTCTGTAATAACCCAGTCGAACTCTCTCTCTCTGTAATAACCCAGTCGAACTCTCTCTCTCTGTAATAACCCAGTCGAACTCTCTCTCTCTGTAATAACCCAGTCGAACTCTCTCTCTCTGTAATAACCCAGTCGAACTCTCTCTCTCTGTAATAACCCAGTCGAACTCTCTCTCTCTGTAATAACCCAGTCGAACTCTCTCTCTCTGTAATAACCCAGTCGAACTCTCTCTCTCTGTAATAACCCAGTCGAACTCTCTCTCTCTGTAATAACCCAGTCGAACTCTCTCTCTCTGTAATAACCCAGTCGAACTCTCTCTCTCTGTAATAACCCAGTCGAACTCTCTCTCTCTGTAATAACCCAGTCGAACTCTCTCTCTCTGTAATAACCCAGTCGAACTCTCTCTCTCTGTAATAACCCAGTCGAACTCTCTCTCTCTGTAATAACCCAGTCGAACTCTCTCTCTCTGTAATAACCCAGTCGAACTCTCTCTCTCTGTAATAACCCAGTCGAACTCTCTCTCTCTGTAATAACCCAGTCGAACTCTCTCTCTCTGTAATAACCCAGTCGAACTCTCTCTCTCTTAATAACCCAGTCGAACTCTCTCTCTCTGTAATAACCCAGTCGAACTCTCTCTCTCTGTAATAACCCAGTCGAACTCTCTCTCTCTGTAATAACCCAGTCGAACTCTCTCTCTCTGTAATAACCCAGTCGAACTCTCTCTCTCTGTAATAACCCAGTCGAACTCTCTCTCTCTGTAATAACCCAGTCGAACTCTCTCTCTCTGTAATAACCCAGTCGAACTCTCTCTCTCTGTAATAACCCAGTCGAACTCTCTCTCCGTAATAACCCAGTCGAACTCTCTCTCTCTGTAATAACCCAGTCGAACTCTCTCTCTCCGTAATAACCCAGTCGAACTCTCTCTCTCTGTAATAACCCAGTCGAACTCTCTCTCTGTAATAACCCAGTCGAACTCTCTCTCTGTAATAACCCAGTCGAACTCTCTCTCTGTAATAACCCAGTCGAACTCTCTCTCTCTGTAATAACCCAGTCGAACTCTCTCTCTCTGTAATAACCCAGTCGAACTCTCTCTCTGTAATAACCCAGTCGAACTCTCTCTCTCTGTAATAACCCAGTCGAACTCTCTCTCTCTGTAATAACCCAGTCGAACTCTCTCTCTCTGTAATAACCCAGTCGAACTCTCTCTCTCTGTAATAACCCAGTCGAACTCTCTCTCTCTGTAATAACCCAGTCGAACTCTCTCTCTCTGTAATAACCCAGTCGAACTCTCTCTCTCTGTAATAACCCAGTCGAACTCTCTCTCTCTGTAATAACCCAGTCGAACTCTCTCTCTCTGTAATAACCCAGTCGAACTCTCTCTCTCTGTAATAACCCAGTCGAACTCTCTCTCTCTGTAATAACCCAGTCGAACTCTCTCTCTCTGTAATAACCCAGTCGAACTCTCTCTCTCTGTAATAACCCAGTCGAACTCTCTCTCTCTGTAATAACCCAGTCGAACTCTCTCTCTCTGTAATAACCCAGTCGAACTCTCTCTCTCTGTAATAACCCAGTCGAACTCTCTCTCTCTGTAATAACCCAGTCGAACTCTCTCTCTCTGTAATAACCCAGTCGAACTCTCTCTCTCTGTAATAACCCAGTCGAACTCTCTCTCTCTGTAATAACCCAGTCGAACTCTCTCTCTCTGTAATAACCCAGTCGAACTCTCTCTCTCTGTAATAACCCAGTCGAACTCTCTCTCTCTGTAATAACCCAGTCGAACTCTCTCTCTCTGTAATAACCCAGTCGAACTCTCTCTCTCTGTAATAACCCAGTCGAACTCTCTCTCTGTAATAACCCAGTCGAACTCTCTCTCT
This sequence comes from Carcharodon carcharias, assembly GCF_017639515.1. NCBI lineage: Eukaryota > Metazoa > Chordata > Chondrichthyes > Lamniformes > Lamnidae > Carcharodon > Carcharodon carcharias. The sequence goes on along the minus strand of NC_054488.1, from coordinate 4,098,875 downwards.
CTGTAATAACCCAGTCGAACTCTCTCTCTCTGTAATAACCCAGTCGAACTCTCTCTCTCTGTAATAACCCAGTCGAACTCTCTCTCTCTGTAATAACCCAGTCGAACTCTCTCTCTCTGTAATAACCCAGTCGAACTCTCTCTCTCTGTAATAACCCAGTCGAACTCTCTCTCTCTGTAATAACCCAGTCGAACTCTCTCTCTCTGTAATAACCCAGTCGAACTCTCTCTCTCTGTAATAACCCAGTCGAACTCTCTCTCTCTGTAATAACCCAGTCGAACTCTCTCTCTCTGTAATAACCCAGTCGAACTCTCTCTCTCTGTAATAACCCAGTCGAACTCTCTCTCTCTGTAATAACCCAGTCGAACTCTCTCTCTCTGTAATAACCCAGTCGAACTCTCTCTCTCTGTAATAACCCAGTCGAACTCTCTCTCTCTGTAATAACCCAGTCGAACTCTCTCTCTCTGTAATAACCCAGTCGAACTCTTTCTCTCTCTAATAACCCAGTCGAACTCTCTCTCTCTGTAATAACCCAGTCGAACTCCCTCTCTCTGTAATAACCCAGTCGAACTCTCTCTCTCTGTAATAACCCAGACGAACTCTCTCTCTCTGTAATAACCCAGTCGAACTCTCTCTCTCTGTAATAACCCAGTCGAACTCTCTCTCTCTGTAATAACCCAGTCGAACTCTCTCTCTCTGTAATAACCCAGTCGAACTCTCTCTCTCTGTAATAACCCAGTCGAACTCTCTCTCTCTGTAATAACCCAGTCGAACTCTCTCTCTCTGTAATAACCCAGTCGAACTCTCTCTCTCTGTAATAACCCAGTCGAACTCTCTCTCTCTGTAATAACCCAGTCGAACTCTCTCTCTCTGTAATAACCCAGTCGAACTCTCTCTCTCTGTAATAACCCAGTCGAACTCTCTCTCTCTGTAATAACCCAGTCGAACTCTCTCTCTCTGTAATAACCCAGTCGAACTCTCTCTCTCTGTAATAACCCAGTCGAACTCTCTCTCTCTGTAATAACCCAGTCGAACTCTCTCTCTCTGTAATAACCCAGTCGAACTCTCTCTCTCTGTAATAACCCAGTCGAACTCTCTCTCTCTGTAATAACCCAGTCGAACTCTCTCTCTGTAATAACCCAGTCGAACTCTCTCTCTCTGTAATAACCCAGTCGAACTCTCTCTCTCTGTAATAACCCAGTCGAACTCTCTCTCTCTGTAATAACCCAGTCGAACTCTCTCTCTCTGTAATAACCCAGTCGAACTCTCTCTCTCTGTAATAACCCAGTCGAACTCTCTCTCTCTGTAATAACCCAGTCGAACTCTCTCTCTCTGTAATAACCCAGTCGAACTCTCTCTCTCTGTAATAACCCAGTCGAACTCTCTCTCTCTGTAATAACCCAGTCGAACTCTCTCTCTCTGTAATAACCCAGTCGAACTCTCTCTCTCTGTAATAACCCAGTCGAACTCTCTCTCTCTGTAATAACCCAGTCGAACTCTCTCTCTCTGTAATAACCCAGTCGAACTCTCTCTCTCTGTAATAACCCAGTCGAACTCTCTCTCTGTAATAACCCAGTCGAACTCTCTCTCTCTGTAATAACCCAGTCGAACTCTCTCTCTCTGTAATAACCCAGTCGAACTCTCTCTCTCTGTAATAACCCAGTCGAACTCTCTCTCTCTGTAATAACCCAGTCGAACTCTCTCTCTCTGTAATAACCCAGTCGAACTCTCTCTCTCTGTAATAACCCAGTCGAACTCTCTCTCTCTGTAATAACCCAGTCGAACTCTCTCTCTCTGTAATAACCCAGTCGAACTCTCTCTCTCTGTAATAACCCAGTCGAACTCTCTCTCTCTGTAATAACCCAGTCGAACTCTCTCTCTCTGTAATAACCCAGTCGAACTCTCTCTCTCTGTAATAACCCAGTCGAACTCTCTCTCTCTGTAATAACCCAGTCGAACTCTCTCTCTCTGTAATAACCCAGTCGAACTCTCTCTCTCTGTAATAACCCAGTCGAACTCTCTCTCTCTGTAATAACCCAGTCGAACTCTCTCTCTCTGTAATAACCCAGTCGAACTCTCTCTCTCTGTAATAACCCAGTCGAACTCTCTCTCTCTGTAATAACCCAGTCGAACTCTCTCTCTCTGTAATAACCCAGTCGAACTCTCTCTCTCTGTAATAACCCAGTCTATCTCTCTGTAATAACCAGTCGAACTCTCTCTCCGTAATAACCCAGTCGAACATTCTCTCTCAGTAATAACCCAGTCGAACTCTCTCTCTCTCTCAGTCATAACCCAATCGAACTCTCTCTCTCTTGTAATAACCCAGTCGAACTCTCTCTCTCTGTAATAACCCAGTCGAACTCTCTCTCTCTCTAATAACCCAGTCGAACTCTCTCTCTCTGTAATAACCCAGTCGAACTCTCTCTCTCTTTAATAACCCAGTCGAACTCTCTCTCTCTCTTTAATAACCCAGTCGAACTCTCTCTCTCTGTAATAACCCAGTCGAACTCTCTCTCTCTCTATTAACCCAGTCGAACTCTCTCTCTCCGTAATAACCCAGTCGAACTCTCTCTCCGTAATAACCCAGTCGAACTCTCTCTCTCTTGTAATAACCCAGTCGAACTCTCTCTCTCTCTTGTAATAACCCAGTCGAACTCTCTCTCTCGTAATAACCCAGTCGAACTCTCTCTCTCTCGTAATAACCCAGTCGAACTCTCTCTCTCTGTAATAACCCAGTCGAACTCTCTCTCTCTGTAATAACCCAGTCGAACTCTCTCTCTCTGTAATAACCCAGTCGAACTCTCTCTCACTGTAATAACCCAGTCGAACTCTCTCTCTCTGTAATAACCCAGTCGAACTCTCTCTCTCTGTAATAACCCAGTCGAACTCTCTCTCTCTGTAATAACCCAGTCGAACTCTCTCTCTCTGTAATAACCCAGTCGAACTCTCTCTCTCTGTAATAACCCAGTCGAACTCTCTCTCTCTGTAATAACCCAGTCGAACTCTCTCTCTCTGTAATAACCCAGTCGAACTCTCTCTCTCTGTAATAACCCAGTCGAACTCTCTCTCTCTGTAATAACCCAGTCGAACTCTCCCTCTCTGTAATAACCCAGTCGAACTCTCTCTCTCTGTAATAACCCAGTCGAACACTCTCTCTCTGTAAAAACGCAGTCGAAATCTCTCTCTCTGTAATAACCCAGTCGAAGTCTCTCTGTAATAACCCAGTCGAACTCTCTCTCGTAATAACCCAGTCGAACTCTCTCTAATAACCCAGTCGAACTCTCTCTCTGTAATAACCCAGTCGAACTCTCTCTCTCTGTAATAACCCAGTCGAACTCTCTCTCTCTGTAATAACCCAGTCGAACTCTCTCTCTCTGTAATAACCCAGTCGAACTCTCTCTCTGTAATAACCCAGTCGAACTCTCTCTCTCTGTAATAACCCAGTCGAACTCTCTCTCTCTGTAATAACCCAGTCGAACTCTCTCTCTCTGTAATAACCCAGTCGAACTCTCTCTCTCTGTAATAACCCAGTCGAAATCTCTCTCTCTGTAATGACCCAGTCGAACTCTCTCTCTCTGTAATGACCCAGTCGAACTCTCTCTCTCTGTAATAACCCAGTCGAACTCTCTCTCTCTGTAATAACCCAGTCGAACTCTCTCTCTCTGTAATAACCCAGTCGAACCATCTCTCTCGGTAATAACCCAGTCGAACTCTATCTCTCTGTAATAACCATGACGAACTCTCTCTCTCTCTAATAACCCAGTCGAATCTCTCTCTCTGTAATAACCCAGTCGATCTCTCTCTCTCTGTAATAACCCAGTCGATCTCTCTCTCTCTGTAATAACCCAGTCGATCTCTCTCTCTCTGTAATAACCCAGTCGATCTCTCTCTCTCTGTAATAACCCAGTCGATCTCTCTCTCTCTGTAATAACCCAGTCGATCTCTCTCTCTCTGTAATAACCCAGTCGAACTCTCTCTCTCTGTAATAACCCAGTCGAACTCTTCTCTCTATAATAACCCAGTCTACTCTCTCTCTGTAATAACCCAGTCGAACTCTCTCTCTCTGTAATAACCCAGTCGAACTCTCTCTCTCTGTAATAATCCAGGCGAACTCTCTGTCTGTAATAACCCAGTCTAACTCTCTCTCTCTGTAATAACCAGTCGAACTCTCTCTCTCTCAGTAATAACCCAGTCGAACTCTCTCTCTCTGTAATAACCCAGTCGAACTCTCTCTCTCTGTAATAACCCAGTCGAACTCTCTCTCTCTGTAATAACCCAGTCGAACTCTCTCTCTCTGTAATAACCCAGCCGAACTCTCTCTCTCTGTAATAACCCAGTCAAACTCTCTCTCTCCGTAATAACCCAGTCGATCTCTTCATCTCTGTAATAACCCAGTCGATCTCGCTCTCTCTGTAATAACCCAGTCGAACTCTCTCTCTCTGTAATAACCCAGTCGAACTCTCTCTCTCTGTAATAACCCAGTCGAACTCTCTCTCTCTGTAATAACCCAGTCGAACTCTCTCTCTCTGTAATAACCCAGTCAAACTCTCTCTCTCTGTAATAACCCAGTCGAACTCTCTCTCCGTAATAACCCAGTCGAACTCTCTCAATCTGTAATAACCCAGTCGAACTCTCTCTCTCTGTAATAACCCAGTCGAACTCTCTCTCTCGTAATAACCCAGTCGAACTCTCTCTCTCTGTAATAACCCAGTCGAACTCTCTCTCTCTGTAATAACCCAGTCGAACTCTCTCTCTCTGTAATAACCCAGTCGAAGTCTCTCTGTAATAACCCAGTCGAACTCTCTCTCTCTGTAATAGCCCCGTCGAACTGTCTCTCACTGTAATAACCCAGTCGAACTCTCTCTCTCTGTAATAACCCAGTCGAACTCTCTCTCTCTGTAATAACCCAGTCGAACTCTCTCTCTCTGTAATAACCCAGTCGAACTCTCTCTCTCTGTAATAACCCAGTCGAACTCTCTCTCTCTGTAATAACCCAGTCGAACTCTCTCTCTCTGTAATAACCCAGTCGAACTCTCTCTCTCTGTAATAACCCAGTCGAACTCTCTCTCTCTTGTAATAACCCTGTCGAACTGTCTCTCTCTCGTAATAACCCAGTCAACATCTCTCTCTGTGTAATAACCCAGTCGAACTCACTCTCTCTGTAATAACCCAGTCGAACTCTCTCTCTCTGTAATAACCCAGTCGAACTCTCTCTCTCTGTAATAACCCAGTCGAACTCTCTCTCTCTGTAATAACCCAGTCGAACTCTCTCTCTCTGTAATAACCCAGTCGAACTCTCTCTCTCGTAATAACCCAGTCGAACACTCTCTCTCTGTAATAACCCAGTCGAACTCTCTCTCTCTGTAATAACCCAGTCGAACTCTCTCTCTCTGTAATAACCCAGTCGAACTCTCTCTCTCTGTAATAACCCAGTCGAACTCTCTCTCTCTGTAATAACCCAGTCGAACTCTCTCTCTCTGTAATAACCCAGTCGAACTCTCTCTCTCTGTAATAACCCAGTCGAACTCTCTCTCTCTGTAATAACCCAGTCGAACTCTCTCTCTCTGTAATAACCCAGTCGAACTCTCTCTCTCTGTAATAACCCAGTCGAACTCTCTCTCTCTGTAATAACCCAGTCGAACTCTCTCTCTCTGTAATAACCCAGTCGAACTCTCTCTCTCTGTAATAACCCAGTCGAACTCTCTCTCTCTGTAATAACCCAGTCGAACTCTCTCTCTCTGTAATAACCCAGTCGAACTCTCTCTCTCTGTAATAACCCAGTCGAACTCTCTCTCTCTGTAATAACCCAGTCGAACTCTCTCTCTGTAATAACCCAGTCGAACTCTCTCTCTCTGTAATAACCCAGTCGAACTCTCTCTCTCTGCAATAACCCAGTCGAACTCTCTCTCTCTGTAATAACCCAGTCGAACTCTCTCTCTCTGCAATAACCCAGTCGAACTCTCCCTCTCTCTAATAACCCAGTCGAACTCTCTCTCTCTAATAACCCAGTCGAACTCTCTCTCTCTAATAACCCAGTCGAACTCTCTCTCTCTCTCTCCAATAACCCAGTCGAACTCTCTCTCTCTCTAATAACCCAGTCGAACTCTCTCTCTCTGCAATAACCCAGTCGAACTCTCTCTCTCTGTAATAACCCAGTCGAACTCTGTCTCACTGTAATAACCCAGTCGAACTCTCTCTCTCTGTAATAACCCAGTCGAACTCTCTCTCTCTGTAATAACCCAGTCGAACTCTCTCTCTCTGTAATAACCCAGTCGAACTCTCTCTCTCTGTAATAACCCAGTCGAACTCTCTCTCTCTGTAATAACCCAGTCGAACTCTCTCTCTCTGTAATAACCCAGTCGAACTCTCTCTCTCTGTAATAACCCAGTCGAACTCTCTCTCTCTGTAATAACCCAGTCGAACTCTCTCTCTCTGTAATAACCCAGTCGAACTCTCTCTCTCTGTAATAACCCAGTCGAACTCTCTCTCTCTGTAATAACCCAGTCGAACTCTCTCTCTCTGTAATAACCCAGTCGAACTCTCTCTCTGTAATAACCCAGTCGAACTCTCTCTCTCTGTAATAACCCAGTCGAACTCTCTCTCTCTGTAATAACCCAGTCGAACTCTCTCTCTCTGTAATAACCCAGTCGAACTCTCTCTCTCTGTAATAACCCAGTCGAACTCTCTCTCTCTGTAATAACCCAGTCGAACTCTCTCTCTCTGTAATAACCCAGTCGAACTCTCTCTCTGTAATAACCCAGTCGAACTCTCTCTCTCTGTAATAACCCAGTCGAACTCTCTCTCTCTGTAATAACCCAGTCGAACTCTCTCTCTCTGTAATAACCCAGTCGAACTCTCTCTCTCTGTAATAACCCAGTCGAACTCTCTCTCTCTGTAATAACCCAGTCGAACTCTCTCTCTCTGTAATAACCCAGTCGAACTCTCTCTCTCTGTAATAACCCAGTCGAACTCTCTCTCTCTGTAATAACCCAGTCGAACTCTCTCTCTCTGTAATAACCCAGTCGAACTCTCTCTCTCTGTAATAACCCAGTCGAACTCTCTCTCTCTGCAATAACCCAGTCGAACTCTCTCTCTCTGCAATAACCCAGTCGAACTCTCTCTCTCTGTAATAACCCAGTCGAACTCTCTCTCTCAGTAATAACCCAGTCGAACTCTCTCTCTCTGTAATAACCCAGTCGAACTCTCTCTCTCTGTAATAACCCAGTCGAACTCTCTCTCTCTGTAATAACCCAGTCGAACTCTCTCTCTCTGTAATAACCCAGTCGAACTCTCTCTCTCTGTAATAACCCAGTCGAACTCTCTCTCTCTGTAATAACCCAGTCGAACTCTCTCTCTCTGTAATAACCCAGTCGAACTCTCTCTCTCTGTAATAACCCAGTCGAACTCTCTCTCTCTGTAATAACCCAGTCGAACTCTCTCTCTCTGTAATAACCCAGTCGAACTCTCTCTCTCTGTAATAACCCAGTCGAACTCTCTCTCTCTGTAATAACCCAGTCGAACTCTCTCTCTGTAATAACCCAGTCGAACTCTCTCTCTCTGTAATAACCCAGTCGAACTCTCTCTCTCTGTAATAACCCAGTCGAACTCTCTCTCTCTGTAATAACCCAGTCGAACTCTCTCTCTCTGTAATAACCCAGTCGAACTCTCTCTCTCTGTAATAACCCAGTCGAACTCTCTCTCTCTTTAATAACCCAGTCGAACTCTCTCTCTCTAATAACCCAGTCGAACTCTCTCTCTCTCTAATAACCCAGTCGAACTCTCTCTCTCTATTAACCCAGTCGAACTCTCTCTCTCTGTAATAACCAGTCGAACTCTCTCTCTCTCTAATAACCCAGTCGAACTCTCTCTCTCTCTAATAACCCAGTCGAACTCTCTCTCTCTGTAATAACCCAGTCGAACTCTCTCTCTCTGTAATAACCCAGTCGAACTCTCTCTCTCTGTAATAACCCAGTCGAACTCTCTCTCTCTGTAATAACCCAGTCGAACTCACTCTCTCTGTAATAACCCAGTCGAACTCTCTCTCTCTGTAATAACCCAGTCGAACTCTCTCTCTGTAATAACCCAGTCGAACTCTCTCTCTCTTTAATAACCGAGTCGAACTCTGTCTCACTGTAATAACACAGTCGAAAATCTCTCACTGTTATAACCCAGTCGAACTCTCTCTCTCTCTAATAACACAGTCGAACTCTCTCTCTCTGTAATAACCCAGTCGAACTCTATCTAATAACCCAGTCGAACTCTCTCTCTCTGTAATAACCCAGTCGAACTCTCTCTCTCTGTAATAACCCAGTCGAACTCTCTCTCTCTGTAATAACCCAGTCGAACTCTCTCTCTCAGTAATATCCCAATCGAACTCTCTCTCTCTTGGAATAACCCAGTCGAACTCTCTCTCTCTCGTAATAACCCAGTCGAACTCTCTCTCTCGTAATAACCCAGTCGAACTCTCTCTCTCTAATAACCCAGTCGAACTCTCTCTCTCTAATAACCCAGTCGAACTCTCTCTCTCTGTAATAACCCAGTCGAACTCTCTCTCTCTGTAATAACCCAGTCGAACTCTCTCTCTCTGTAATAACCCAGTCGAACTCTCTCTCTGTAATAACCCAGTCGAACTCTCTCTCACTGTAATAGCCCAGTCGAACTCTCTCTCACTGTAATAACCCAATCGAACTCTCTCTCTCTTTTAATAACCCAGTCGAACTCTCTGTCTCCAAGTAACCCAGTCGAACTCTCTCTCTCGTAATAACCCAGTCGAACTCTGTCTCTCTGAAATAACCCAGTCGAACTCTCTCTCTCTGTATAAACCCAGTCAAACTCTCTCTCTCTGTAATAACCCAGTCGAACTCTCTCTCACTGTAATAGCCCAGTCGAACTCTCTCTCACGTAATAACCCAGTCGAACTCTCTCTCTCTGTAATAACCCAGTCGAACTCTCTCTCTCTGTAATAACCCAGTCGAACTCTCTCTCTCTGTAATAACCCAGTCGAACTCTCTCTCTCTGTAATAACCCAGTCGAACTCTCTCTCTCTGTAATAACCCAGTCGAACTCTCTCTCTGTAATAACCCAGTCGAACTCTCTCTCTCTGTAATAACCCAGTCGAACTCTCTCTCTCTGTAATAACCCAGTCGAACTCTCTCTCTCTGTAATAACCCAGTCGAACTCTCTCTCTCTGTAATAACCCAGTCGAACTCTCTCTCTCTGTAATAACCCAGTCGAACTCTCTCTCTCTGTAATAACCCAGTCGAACTCTCTCTCTGTAATAACCCAGTCGAACTCTCTCTCTCTGTAATAACCCAGTCGAACTCTCTCTCTCTGTAATAACCCAGTCGAACTCTCTCTCTCTGTAATAACCCAGTCGAACTCTCTCTCTCTGTAATAACCCAGTCGAACTCTCTCTCTCTGTAATAACCCAGTCGAACTCTCTCTCTCTGTAATAACCCAGTCGAACTCTCTCTCTCTGTAATAACCCAGTCGAACTCTCTCTCTCTGTAATAACCCAGTCGAACTCTCTCTCTCTGTAATAACCCAGTCGAACTCTCTCTCTGTAATAACCCAGTCGAACTCTCTCTCTCTGTAATAACCCAGTCGAACTCTCTCTCTCTGTAATAACCCAGTCGAACTCTCTCTCTCTGTAATAACCCAGTCGAACTCTCTCAATCTGTAACAACCCAGTCGAACTCTCTCTCTCTGTAATAACCCAGTCGAACTCTCTCTCTCTGTAATAACCCAGTCGAACTATCTCTGTCTGTAATAACCAGTCGAACTATCTCTCTCTGTAATAACCCAGTCGAACTCCCTCTCTCTGTAATAACCCAATCTAACTCTCTCTCCCTGTAATAACCCAGTCGAACTCTCTCTCTCTGTAATAACCCAGTCGAACTCTCTCTCTCTGTAATAACCCAGTCGAACTCTCTCTCTCTGTAATAACCCAGTCGAACTCTCTCTCTCTGTAATAACCCAGTCGAACTCTCTCTCTCTGTAATAACCCAGTCGAACTCTCTCTCTCTGTAATAACCCAGTCGAACTCTCTCTCTCTGTAATAACCCAGTCGAACTCTCTCTCTCTCTAATAACCCAGTCGAACTCTCTCTCTCTGTAATAACCAGTCGAACTCTCTCTCTCTGTAATAACCCAGTCGAACTCTCTCTCTCTGTAATAACCCAGTCGAACTCTCTCTCTCCGTAATAACCCAGTCGAACTCTCTGTCCGTAATAACCCAGTCGAACTCACTCTCCGTAATAACCCAGTCGAACTCTCTCTCTCGTAATAACCCAGTCGAACTCTCTCTCTCTGTAATAACCCAGTCGAACTCTCTCTCTCTGTAATAACCCAGTCGAACTCTCTCTCTCTGTAATAACCCAGTCGAACTCTCTCTCTCTGTAATAACCCAGTCGAACTCTCTCTCTCTGTAATAACCCAGTCGAACTCTCTCTCTCTGTAATAACCCAGTCGAACTCTCTCTCTCTGTAATAACCCAGTCGAACTCTCTCTCTCTGTAATAACCCAGTCGAACTCTCTCTCTCTGTAATAACCCAGTCGAACTCTCTCTCTCTGTAATAACCCAGTCGAACTCTCTCTCTCTGTAATAACCCAGTCGAACTCTCTCTCTCTGTAATAACCCAGTCGAACTCTCTCTCTCTGTAATAACCCAGTCGAACTCTCTCTCTCTGTAATAACCCAGTCGAACTCTCTCTCTCTGTAATAACCCAGTCGAACTCTCTCTCTCTGTAATAACCCAGTCGAACTCTCTCTCTCTGTAATAACCCAGTCGAACTCTCTCTCTCTGTAATAACCCAGTCGAACTCTCTCTCTCTGTAATAACCCAGTCGAACTCTCTCTCTCTGTAATAACCCAGTCGAACTCTCTCTCTCTGTAATAACCCAGTCGAACTCTCTCTCTCTGTAATAACCCAGTCGAACTCTCTCTCTCTGTAATAACCCAGTCGAACTCTCTCTCTCTGTAATAACCCAGTCGAACTCTCTCTCTCTGTAATAACCCAGTCGAACTCTCTCTCTCTGTAATAACCCAGTCGAACTCTCTCTCTCTGTAATAACCCAGTCGAACTCTCTCTCTCTGTAATAACCCAGTCGAACTCTCTCTCTCTGTAATAACCCAGTCGAAGTCTCTCTGTAATAACCCAGTCGAACTCTCTCTCTCTGTAATAACCCAGTCGAACTCTCTCTCTCTCTAATAACCCAGTCGAACTCTCTCTCTCTCTAATAACCCAGTCGAACTCTCTCTATCTCTCAGTAATAACCCAATCGAACTCTCTCTCTCTTGTAATAACCCAGTCGAACTCTCTCTCTCTCGTAATAACCCAGTCGAACTCTCTCTCTCTGTAATAACCCAGTCGAACTCTCTCTCTCTTGGAATAACCCAGTCGAACTCTCTCTCTCTGTAATAACCCAGTGGAACTCTCTCTCTCTGTAATAACCCAGTCGAACTCTCTCTCTCTTGTAATAACCAGTCAAACTCTCTCTCTCGTAATAACCCAGTCGAACTCTCTCTCTCTGTAATAACCCAGTCGAACTCTCTCTCTGTAATAACCCAGTCGAACTCTCTCTCTCTGTAATAACCCAGTCGAACTCTCTCTCTCTGTAATAACCCAGTCGAACTCTCTCTCTCTGTAATAACCCAGTCGAACTCTCTCTCTCTGTAATAACCCAGTCGAACTCTCTCTCTCTGTAATAACCCAGTCGAACTCTCTCTCTCTCTAATAACCCAGTCGAACTCTCTCTCTCTCTAATAACCCAGTCGAACTCTCTCTCTCTCTAATAACCCAGTCGAACTCACTCTCTCTCTCTAGTAACCCAGTCGAACTCTCTCTCTCTCTAATAACCCAGTCGAACTCTCTCTCTCTCTATTAACCCAGTCGAACTCTCTCTCTCTCTAATAACCCAGTCGAACTCTCTCTCTCTCTAATAACCCAGTCGAACTCTCTCTCTCTCTATTAACCCAGTCGAACTCTCTCTCTCTCTAATAACCCAGTCGAACTCTCTCTCTCTAATAACCCAGTAAAACACTCTCTCTCTCTAATAACCCTGTCGAACTCTCTCTCTCTCTAATAACCCAGTCGAACTCTCTCTCTCTAATAACCAAGTCGAACTCTCTCTCTCTCTAATAACCCAGTCGAACTCTCTCTCTCTCTCTAATAACCCAGTCGAACTCTCTCTCTCAGTAATAACCCAGTCGAACTCTCTCTCTCTGTAATAACCCAGTCGAACTCTCTCTCTCTGACTACCCAGTCGAACTCTCTCTCTCTGTAATAACCCAGTCGAACTCTCTCTCTCTGTAATAACCCAGTCGAACTCCCTCTCTCTGTAATAACCCAGTCGAACTCTCTCTCTCTGTAATAACCCAGTCGAACTCTCTCTCTCTGTAATAACCCAGTCGAACTCTCTCTCTCTGTAATAACCCAGTCGAACTCTCTCTCCGTAATAACCCAGTCGAACACTCTCTCTCTCTAATAACCAGGTCGAACTCTCTCTCTCTCTAATAACCCAGTCGAACTCTCTCTCTCTAATAACCCAGTCGAACTCTCTCTCTCTAATAACCCAGTCGAACTCTCTCTCTCTAATAACCCAGTCGAACTCTCTCTCTCTAATAACCCAGTCGAACTCTCTCTCTCTGTAATAACCCAGTCGAACTCTCTCTCTCTGTAATAACCCAGTCGAACTCTCCCTCTCTGTAATAACCCAGTCGAACTCTCTCTCTCTGTAATAACCCAGTCGAACTCTCTCTCTCTGTAATAACCCAGTCGAACTCTCTCTCTCTGTAATAACCCAGTCGAACTCTCTCTCTCTGTAATAACCCAGTCGAACTCTCTCTCTCTGTAATAACCCAGTCGAACTCTCTCTCTCTCTGTAATAACCCAGTCGAACTCTCTCTCTCTGTAATAACCCAGTCGAACTCTCTCTCTCTGTAATAACCCAGTCGAACTCTCTCTCTCTGTAATAACCCAGTCGAACTCTCTCTCTCTGTAATAACCCAGTCGAACTCTCTCTCTCTGTAATAACCCAGTCGAACTCTCTCTCTCTGTAATAACCCAGTCGAACTCTCTCTCTCTGTAATAACCCAGTCGAACTCTCTCTCTCTGTAATAACCCAGTCGAACTCTCTCTCTCTGTAATAACCCAGTCGAACTCTCTCTCTCTCTCTCTCAGTAATAACCCAGTCGAACTCTCTCTCTCTGTATTAACCCAGTTGAACTCTCTCTCTCTGTAATAACCCAGTCGAACTCTCTCTCTCCGTCATAACCCAGTCGAACTCTCTCTATCATAACCCAGTCGAACTCTCTCTCTCCGTAATAACCCAGTCGAACTCTCTCTCTCTAATAACCCAGTCGAACTCTCTCTCTGTAATAACCCAGTCGAACTTTCTCTCTCTGTAATAACCCAGTCGAACTCTCTCTCTCTGTAATAACCCAGTCGAACTCTCTCTCTCTGTAATTACCCAGTCGAACTCTCTCTCTCTGTAATAACCCAGTCGAACTCTCTCTCTCTGTAATAACCCAGTCGAACTCGCTCTGTAATAACCCAGTCGAACTCTCTCTCTCTGTAATAACCCAGTCGAACTCTCTCTCTCTAATAACCCAGTCGAACTCTCTCTCTCTGTAATAACCCAGTCGAACTCTCTCTCTCTGTAATAACCCAGTCGAACCCTCTCTCTCGGTAATAACCCAGTCGAACTCTCTCTCTCTGTAATAACCCAGTCGAAATCTCTCTCTCTGTAATAACCCAGTCGAACTCTCTCTCTCTGTAATAACCCAGTCGAACTCTCTCTCTCTGTAATAACCCAGTCGAACTCTCTCTCTCTGTAATAACCCAGTCGAACTCTCTCTCTCTGTAATAACCCAGTCGAACTCTCTCTCTCTGTAATAACCCAGTCGAACTCTCTCTCTCTGTAATAACCCAGTCGAACTCTCTCTCTCTGTAATAACCCAGTCGAACTCTCTCTCAGTAATAACCCAGTCGAACTCTCTCTCTCTCTCTCAGTAATAACCCAATCGAACTCTCTCTCTCTTGTAATAACCCAGTCGAACTCTCTCTCTCTCTTGTAATAACCCAGTCGAACTCTCTCTCTCTGTAATAACCCAGTCGAACTCTCTCTCTCTGTAATAACCCAGTCGAACTCTCTCTCTCTGTAATAACCCAGTCGAACACTCTCTCTCTGTAATAACCCAGTCGAAATCTCTCTCTCTCTCTCAGTAATATCCCAATCGAACTCTCTCTCTCTTGTAATAACCCAGTCGAACTCTCTCTCTCTCTTGTAATAACCCAGTCGAACTCTCTCTCTCGTAATAACCCAGTCGAACTCTCTCTCTCGTAATAACCCAGTCGAACTCTCTCTCTCTGTAATAACCCAGTCGAACTCTCTCTCTCTGTAATAACCCAGTCGAACTCTCTCTCTCTGTAATAACCCAGTCGAACTCTCTCTCTCTGTAATAACCCAGTCGAACTCTCTCTCTCTGTAATAACCCAGTCGAACTCTCTCTCTCTGTAATAACCCAGTCGATCTCTCTCTCTCTGTAATAACCCAGTCGAACTCTCTCTCTCTCTTGTAATAACCCAGTCGAACTCTCTCTCTCTCTTGTAATAACCCAGTCGAACTCTCTCTCTCGTAATAACCCAGTCGAACTCTCTCTCTCGTAATAACCCAGTCGAACTCTCTCTCTCTGTAATAACCCAGTCGAACTCTCTCTCTCTGTAATAACCCAGTCGAACTCTCTCTCTCTGTAATAACCCAGTCGAACTCTCTCTCTCTGTAATAACCCAGTCGAACTCTCTCTCTCTGTAATAACCCAGTCGAACTCTCTCTCTCTGTAATAACCCAGTCGAACTCTCTCTCTCTGTAATAACCCAGTCGAACTCTCTCTCTCTGTAATAACCCAGTCGAACTCTCTCTCTCTGTAATAACCCAGTCGAACTCTCTCTCACTGTAATAACCCAGTCGAACTCTCTCTCTCTGTAATAACCCAGTCGAACTCTCTCTCACTGTAATAGCCCAGTCGAACTCTCTCTCACTGTAATAACCCAGTCGAACTCTCTCTCTCTCTAATAACCCAGTCGAACTCTCTCTCTCTTTTAATAACCCAGTCGAACTCTCTCTCTCTTGTAATAACCCAGTCGAACTCTCTCTCTCTCGTAATAACCCAGTCGAACTCTCTCTCTCTGTAATAACCCAGTCGAACTCTCTCTCTCGTAATAACCCAGTCGAACTCTCTCTCTCTGTAATAACCCAGTCGAACTCTCTCTCTCTGTAATAACCCAGTCGAACTCTCTCTCTCTGTAATAACCCAGTCGAACTCTCTCTCTCTGTAATAACCCAGTCGAACTCTCTCTCTCTGTAATAACCCAGTCGAACTCTCTCTCTCTGTAATAACCCAGTCGAACTCTCTCTCTCTGTAATAACCCAGTCGAACTCTCTCTCTCTGTAATAACCCAGTCGAACTCTCTCTCTCTGTAATAACCCAGTCGAACTCTCTCTCTCTGTAATAACCCAGTCGAACTCTCTCTCTCTGTAATAACCCAGTCGAACTCTCTCTCTCTGTAATAAACCAGTCGAACTCTCGCTCTCCGTCATAACCCAGTCGAACTCTCCCTCGCTGTAATAACCCAGTCGAACTCTCCCTCTCTGTAATAACCCAGTCGAACTCTCTCTCTCGTAATAACCCAGTCGAACTCTCTCTCTCTGTAATAACCCAGTCGAACTCTCTCTCTCTGTAATAACCCAGTCGAACTCTCTCTCTCTGTAATAACCCAGTCGAACTCTCTCTCTCTGTAATAACCCAGTCGAACTCTCTCTCTCTGTAATAACCCAGTCGAACTCTCTCTCTCTGTAATAACCCAGTCGAACTCTCTCTCTCTGTAATAACCCAGTCGAACTCTCTCTCTCAGTAATAACCCAATCGAACTCTCTCTCTCTTTTAATAACCCAGTCGAACTCTCTCTCTCGTAATAACCCAGTCGAACTCTCTCTCTCGTAATAACCCAGTCGAACTCTCTCTCTCTGAAATAACCCAGTCGAACTCTCTCTCTCGTAATAACCCAGTCGAACTCTCTCTCACTGTAATAACCCAGTCGAACTCTCTCTCCCTCTAATAACCCAGTCGAACTCTCTCTCTCTCTAATAACCCAGTCGAACTCTCTCTCTCTCTAATAACCCAGTCGAACTCTCTCTAATAACCCAGTCGAACACTCTCTCTGTAATAACCCAGTCGAACTCTCTCTCTCTGTAATAACCCAGTCGAACTCTCTCTCTGTAATAACCCAGTCGAACTCTCTCTCTCTGTAATAACCCAGTCGAACTCTCTCTCTCTGTAATAACCCAGTCGAACTCTCTCTCACTCTAATAACCCAGTCGAACTCTCTCTCTGTAATAACCCAGTCGAACTCTCTCTCTCTGTAATAACCCAGTCGAACTCTCTCTCTCTGCAAAAACGCAGTCGAACTCTCTCTCTCTGCAATAATCCAGTCGAACTCTCTCTCTCTGCAATAACCCAGTCGAACTCTCTCTCTCTGCAATAACCCAGTCGAACTCTCTCTCTCTGCAATAACCCAGTCGAACTCTCTCTCTCTGCAATAACCCAGTCGAACTCTCTCTCTCTGTAATAACCCAGTCGAACTCTCTCTCTCTGTAATAACCCAGTCGAACTCTCTCTCTCTGTAATAACCCAGTCGAACTCTCTCTCTCTGTAATAACCCAGTCGAACTCTCTCTCTCGTAATAACCCAGTCGAACTCTCTCTCTCTGTAATAACCCAGTCGAACTCTCTCTCTCTGTAATAACCCAGTCGAACTCTCTCTCTCGTAATAACCCAGTCGAACTCTCTCTCTCTGTAATAACCCAGTCGAACTCTCTCTCTCTGTAATAACCCAGTCGAACTCTCTCTCTCTGTAATAACCCAGTCGAACTCTCTCTCTCTGTAATAACCCAGTCGAACTCTCTCTCTCTGTAATAACCCAGTCGAACTCTCTCTCTCTGTAATAACCCAGTCGAACTCTCTCTCTCTGTAATAACCCAGTCGAACTCTCTCTCTCTGTAATAACCCAGTCGATCTCCCTAGCTCTGTAATAACCCAGTCGAACTCTCTCTCCATAATAACCCAATCGAACACTCTCTCTCTCTCAGTAATATCCCAATCGAACTCTCTCTCTCTTGTAATAACCCAGTCGAACTCTCTCTCTCTCGTAATAACCCAGTCGAACTCTCTCTCTCTGTAATAGCCCAGTCGAACTCTCTCTCACTGTAATAACCCAGTCGACCTCTCTCTCACTCTAATAACGGAGTCGAACTCTCTCTCTCTGTAATAACCCAGTCGAACACTCTCTCTTGTAATAACCCAGTCGAACTCTCTCTCTCCGTAATAACCCAGTCGAAATCTATCAATCCGTAATAACCCAGTCGAACTCTCTCTCTCTGTAATAACCCAGTCGAACTCTCTCTCTCTGTAATAACCCAGTCGAACTCTCTCTCTCTGTAATAACCCAGTCGAACTCACTAGCTCTGTAATAACCCAGTCGAACTCTGTCTCTGTAATAACCCAGTCGAAATTTCTCTCTCAGTAATAACCAAGTCGAACTCTCTCTCTCTCTCAGTAATAACCCAATAGACCTCTCTCTCTCTTATAATAACCCAGACGAACTCTCTCTCTCTGTAATAACCAGTCGAACCTCTCTCTCGTAATAACCCAGTCGAACTCTCTCTCTCAGTAATAACCCAGTCGAACTCTCTCTCTCTGTAATAACCCAGTCGAACTCTCTCTCTCTGTAATAACCCAGTCGAACTCTCTCTCTCTGTAATAACCCAGTCGAACTCTCTCTCTGTAATAACCCAGTCGAACTCTGTCTCTCTGTAATAACCCAGTCGAACTCTCTCTCTCTGTAATAACCCAGTCGAACTCTCTCTCTCTGTAATAACCCAGTCGAACTCTCTCTCTCTGTAATAACCCAGTCGAACTCTCTCTCTCTGTAATAACCCAGTCGAACTCTCTCTCCGTAATAACCCAGTCGAACTCTCTCTCTCTCTAATAACCCAGTCGAACTCTCTCTCTCTCTAATAACCCAGTCGAACTCTCTCTCTCTAATAACCCAGTCGAACTCTCTCTCTCTCTAATAACCCAGTCGAACTCTCTCTCTCTCTAATAACCCAGTCGAACTCTCTCTCTCTGTAATAACCCAGTCGAACTCTCTCTCTCTGTAATAACCCAGTCGAACTCTCTCTCTCTGTAATAACCCAGTCGAACTCTCTCTCTCTGTAATAACCCAGTCGAACTCTCTCTCTGTAATAACCCAGTCGAACTCTCTCTCTCTGTAATAACCCAGTCGAACTCTCTCTCTCTGTAATAACCCAGTCGAACTCTCTCTCTCTGTAATAACCCAGTCGAACTCTCTCTCTCTGTAATAACCCAGTCGAACTCTCTCTCTCGTAATAACCCAGTCGAACTCTCTCTCTCTGTAATAACCCAGTCGAACTCACTCTCTCTGTAATAACCCAGTCGAACTCTCTCTCTCTGTAATAACCCAGTCGAACTCTCTCTCTCTGTAATAACCCAGTCGAACTCTCTCTCTCTGTAATAACCCAGTCGAACTCTCTCTCTCTGCAATAACCCAGTCGAACTCTCTCTCTCTGTAATAACCCAGTCGAACTCTCTCTCTCTGAAACACCCAGTCGAACTCTCTCTCTCTGTAATAACCCAGTCGAACTCTCTCTCTCTGTAATAACCCAGTCGAACTCTCTCTCTCTGTAATAACCCAGTCGAACTCTCTCTCTGTAATAACCCAGTCGAACTCTCTCTCTGTAATAACCCAGTCGAACTCTCTCTCTCTGTAATAACCCAGTCGAACTCTCTCTCTCTGTAATAACCCAGTCGAACTCTCTCTCTCAGTAATAACCCAGTCGAACTCTCTCTCTCAGTAATAACCCAGTCGAACTCTCTCTCTCTGTAATAACCCAGTCGAACTCTCTCTCTCTGTAATAACCCAGTCGAACTCTCTCTCTCTGTAATAACCCAGTCGAACTCTCTCTCTCGTAATAATCCCAGTCGAACTCTCTCTCTCGTAATAACCCAGTCGAACTCTCTCTCTCTCTCGTAATAACCCAGTCGAACTCTCTCTCTCTGTAATAACCCAGTCGAACTCTCTCTCTCTGTAATAACCCAGTCGAACTCTCTCTCTCTCTAATAACCAGTCGAACTCTCTCTCTCTGTAATAACCCAGTCGAACTCTCTCTCTCTGTAATAACCCAGTCGAACTCTCTCTCTCTGTAATAACCCAGTCGAACTCTCTCTCTCCGTAATAACCCAGTCGAACTCTCTCTCCGTAATAACCCAGTCGAACTCTCTCTCTGTAATAACCCAGTCGAACTCTCTCTCTCTGTAATAACCCAGTCGAACTCTCTCTCTCTGTAATAACCCAGTCGAACTCTCTCTCTCTGTAATAACCCAGTCGAACTCTCTCTCTCTGTAATAACCCAGTCGATCTCCCTAGCTCTGTAATAACCCACTCCAACTCTCTCTCCGTAATAACCCAGTCGAACATTCTCTCTCTCAAATAACCCAGTCGAACTCTCTCTCTCTCAAATAACCCAGTCGAACTCTCTCTCTCTGTAATAACCCAGTCGAACTCTCTCTCTCTCTAATAACCCAGTCGAACTCTCTCTCTTTGTAATAACCCAGTCGAACTCTCTCTCTCTGTAATAACCCAGTCGAACTCTCTCTCTCTCTTGTAATAACCCAGTCGAACTCTCTCTCTCGTAATAACCCAGTCGAACTCTCTCTCTCGTAATAACCCAGTCGAACTCTCTCTCTCGTAATAACCCAGTCGAACTCTCTCTCTCTGTAATAACCCAGTCGAACTCTCTCTCTCTGTAATAACCCAGTCGAACTCTCTCTCTCTGTAATAACCCAGTCGAACTCTCTCTCTCTCTCTCTCAGTAATATCCCAGTCGAACTCTCTCTCTCTTGTAATAACCCAGTCGAACTCTCTCTCTCTCTTGTAATAACCCAGTCGAACTCTCTCTCTCGTAATAACCCAGTCGAACTCTCTCTCTCGTAATAACCCAGTCGAACTCTCTCTCTCTGTAATAACCCAGTCGAACTCTCTCTCTCTGTAATAACCCAGTCGAACTCTCTCTCTGTAATAACCCAGTCGAACTCTCTCTCTCTGTAATAACCCAGTCGAACTCTCTCTCTCTGTAATAACCCAGTCGAACTCTCTCTCTCTGTAATAACCCAGTCGAACTCTCTCTCTCTGTAATAACCCAGTCGAACTCTCTCTCTCTGTAATAACCCAGTCGAACTCTCTCTCTCTGTAATAACCCAGTCGAACTCTCTCTCTCTGTAATAACCCAGTCGAACTCTCTCTCTCTGTAATAACCCAGTCGAACTCTCTCTCTCTGTAATAACCCAGTCGAACTCTCTCTCTCTGTAATAACCCAGTCGAACTCTCTCTCTCTGTAATAACCCAGTCGAACTCTCTCTCTCGTAATAACCCAGTCGAACTCTCTCTCTCTGTAATAACCCAGTCGAACTCTCTCTCTCTGTAATAACCCAGTCGAACTCTCTCTCTCTGTAATAACCCAGTCGAACTCTCTCTCTCTGTAATAACCCAGTCGAACTCTCTCTCTCTGTAATAACCCAGTCGAACTCTCTCTCTGTAATAACCCAGTCGAACTCTCTCTCTCTGTAATAACCCAGTCGAACTCTCTCTCTCTGTAATAACCCAGTCGAACTCTCTCTCGCTGTAATAACCCAGTCGAACTCTCTCTCTGTAATAACCCAGTCGAACTCTCTCTCTCTGTAATAACCCAGTCGAACTCTCTCAATCCGTAATAACCCAGTCGAACTCTCTCTCTCTAATAACCCAGTCGAACTCTCTCTCTGTAATAACCCAGTCGAACTTTCTCTCTCTGTAATAACCCAGTCGAACTCTCTCTCTCTGTAATAACCCAGTCGAACTCTCTCTCTCTGTAATTACCCAGTCGAACTCTCTCTCTCTGTAATAACCCAGTCGAACTCTCTCTCTCTGTAATAACCCAGTCGAACTCTCTCTCTCTTAATAACCCAGTCGAACTCTCTCTCTCTGTAATAACCCAGTCGAACTCTCTCTCTCTGTAATAACCCAGTCGAACTCTCTCTCTCTGTAATAACCCAGTCGAACTCTCTCTCTCTGTAATAACCCAGTCGAACTCTCTCTCTCTGTAATAACCCAGTCGAACTCTCTCTCTCTGTAATGACCCAGTCGAACTCTCTCTCTCTGTAATAACCCAGTCGAACTCTCTCTCTCTGTAATGACCCAGTCGAACTCTCTCTCTCTGTAATGACCCAGTCGAACTCTCTCTCTCTGTAATGACCCAGTCGAACTCTATCTCTCTGTAATAACCCAGTCGAACTCTCTCTCTCTCTAATAAACCAGTCGAACTCTCTCTCTCTCTAATAACCCAGTCGAACTCTCTCTCTCTCTAATAACCCAGTCGAACTCTCTCTCTCTCTAATAACCCAGTCGAACTCTCTCTCTCTGTAATAACCCAGTCGAACTCTCTCTCTCTGTAATAACCCAGTCGAACTCTCTCTCTCTGTAATAACCCAGTCGAACTCTCTCTCTCTGTAATAACCCAGTCGAACTCTCTCTCTCTGTAATAACCCAGTCGAACTCTCTCTCTCTCTAATAACCCAGTCGAACTCTCTCTCACTGTAATAACCCAGTCGAACACTCTCTCTCCCTGTAATAACCCAGTCGAAATCTCTCTCTCTGTAATAACCAGGTCGAAGTCACTCTGTAATGACCCAGTCGAACTCTCTCTCTCTGCAATGACCCAGTCGAACTCTCTCTCTCTGTAATAACCCAGTCGAACTCTCTCTCTCTGTAATAACCCAGTCGAACTCTCCCTCTCTGTAATAACCCAGTCGAACTCTCTCTCTCTGTAATAACCCAGTCGAACACTCTCTCTCTGTAATAACCCAGTCGAAACCTCTCTCTCTCTCAGTAATATCCCAATCGAACTCTCTCTCTCGTAATAACCCAGTCGAACTCTCTCTCTCTGTAATAACCCAGTCGAACTCTCTCTCTCTGTAATAACCCAGTCGAACTCTCTCTCTCTGTAATAACCCAGTCGAACTCTCTCTCTCTCTAATAACCCAGTCGAACTCTCTCTCTCTGTAATAACCCAGTCGAACTCTCTCTCTCTGTAATAACCCAGTCGAACTCTCTCTCTCTGTAATAACCCAGTCGAACTCTCTCTCTGTAATAACCCAGTCGAACTCTCTCTCTCTGTAATAACCCAGTCGAACTCTCTCTCTCTGTAATAACCCAGTCGAACTCTCTCTCTCTGTAATAACCCAGTCGAACTCTCTCTCTCTGTAATGACCCAGTCGAACTCTCTCTCTCTGTAATAACCCAGTCGAACTCTCTCTCTCTGTAATAACCCAGTCGAACTCTCTCTCTCTGTAATAACCCAGTCGAACTCTCTCTCTCTGTAATAACCCAGTCGAACTCTCTCTCTCTGTAATAACCCAGTCGAACTCTCTCTCTCTGTAATAACCCAGTCGAACTCTCTCTCTCTAATAACCCAGTCGAACTCTCTCTCTCTGTAATAACCCTGTCCAACTCTCTCTCTCTCTCTGTAATAACCCAGTCGAACTCTCTCTCTCTGTAATAACCCAGTCGATCTCACTCTCTCTGTAATAACCCAGTCGAACTCTCTCTCTCTGTAATAACCCAGTCGAACTCTCTCTCTCTGTAATAACCCAGTCGAAATCTCTCTCTCTGTAATAACCCAGTGGAAGTCTCTCTCTCTGTAATAACCCAGTCGAACTCTCTCTCTCTGTAATAACCCAGGCGAACTCTCTCTCTCCGTAATAAACCAGTCGAACTCTCTCTCTCTGTAATAACCCAGACGAACTGTCTCTCTCTGTAATAACCCAGTCGAACTCTCTCTCTGTAATAACCCAGTCGAACTCTCTCTCTGTAATGACCAAGTCGAACTCTCTCTCTCTGTAATAACCATGTCGAACTCTCTCTCTCTGTAATAACCATGTCGAACTCTCTCTCTCTGTAATAACCATATCGAACTCTCTCTCTGTAATAACCCAGTCGAACTCTCTCTCTCTGTAATAACCCAGTCGAACTCTCTCTCTCTGTAATAACCCAGTCGATCTCTCTCTCTCTCTGTAATAACCAGGTCGATCTGGCTCTCTCTGTAATAACCCAGTCGAACTCTCTCTCTCTGTAATAACCCAGTCGAACTCTCTCTCTCTGTAATAACCCAGTCGAACTCTCTCTCTCTGTAATAACCCTGTCAAACTGTCTCTCTCTCGTAATAACCCAGTCAAAATCTCTCTCTCTGTAATAACCCAGTCGAACTCACTCTCTCTGTAATAACCCAGTCGAACTCTCTCTCTCTGTAATAACCCAGTCGAACTCTCTCTCTCTGTAATAACCCAGTCGAACTCTCTCTCTCTGTAATAACCCAGTCGAACTCTCTCTCTCTGTAATAACCCAGTCGAACTCTCTCTCTCTCTACTAACCCAGTCGAACTCTCTCTCTCTGTAATAACCCAGTCGAACTCTCTCTCTCTCTAATAACCCGGTCGAACTCTCTCTCTCTGTAATAACCCAGTCGAACTCTCTCTCTCTGTAATAATCCAGTAGAACTCTCTCTCTGTAATAACCCAGTCGAACTCTCTCTCTCTGTAATAACCCAGTCGAACTCTCTCTCTCTGTAATAACCCAGTCGAACTCTCTCTCTCTGTAATAACCCAGTCGAACTCTCTCTCTCTGTAATAACCCAGTCGAACTCTCTCTCTCTGTAATAACCCAGTCGAACTCTCTCTCTCTGTAATAACCCAGTTGAACTCTCTCTCTCTGTAATAACCCAGTCGAACTCTCTCTCTCTGTAATAACCCAGTCGAACTCTCTCTCACTCCAATAACCCAGTCGAACTCTCTCTCTCTTGTAATAACCCTGTCAAACTCTCTCTCTCTCGTAATAACCCAGTCGAACTCTCTCTCTCTGTAATAACCCAGTCGAACTCTCTCTCTCTGTAATAACCCAGTCGAACTCTCTCTCTCTGTAATAACCCAGTCGAACTCTCTCTCTCTGTAATAAACCAGTCGAACTCTCTCTCTCTGTAATAACCCAGTTGAACTCTCTCTCTCTGTAATAACCCAGTCGAACTCTCTCTCTGTAATAACCCAGTCGAACTCTCTCTCTCTGTAATAACCCAGTCGAACTCTCTCTCTCTGTAATAACCCAATCTAACTCTCTCTCCCTGTAATAACCCAGTCGAACTCTCTCTCTCTGTAATAACCCAGTCGAACTCTCTCTCTCTGTAATAACCCAGTCGAACTCTCTCTCTCTGTAATAACCCAGTCGAACTCTCTCTCTCTGTAATAACCCAGTCGAACTCTCTCTCTCTGTAATAACCCAGTCGAACTCTCTCTCTCTGTAATAACCCAGTCGAACTCTCTCTCTCTGTAATAACCCAGTCGAACTCTCTCTCTCTGTAATAACCCAGTCGAACTCTCTCTCTCGTAATAACCCAGTCGAACTCTCTCTCTCTGTAATAACCCAGTCGAACTCTCTCTCTCTGTAATAACCCAGTCGAACTCTCTCTCTCTGTAATAACCCAGTCGAACTCTCTCTCTCAGTAATAACCCAGTCGAACTCTCTCAATCAGTAATAACCCAGTCGAACTCTCTCTCTCTCTTGTAATAACCCAGTCGAACTCTCTCTCTCGTAATAACCCAGTCGAACTCTCTCTCACTCTAATAATGGAGTCGAACTCTCTCTCTCTTGGAATAACCCAGTCGAACTCTCTCTCTCTGTAATAACCCAGTCGAACTCTCTCTCTCTGTAATTACCCAGTCGAACTCTCTCTCTCTGTAATAACCCAGTCGAACTCTCTCTCTCTGTAATAACCCAGTCGAACTCTCTCTCTCTGTAATAACCCAGTCGAACTCTCTCTCTCTGTAATAACCCAGTCGAACTCTCTCTCTCTCTAATAACCCAGTCGAACTCTCTCTCTCTGTAATAACCCAGTCGAACTCTCTCTCTCTGTAATAACCCAGTCGAACTCTCTCTCTCTGTAATAACCCAGTCGAACTCTCTCTCTCTGTAATAACCCAGTCGAACTCTCTCTCTCTGTAATAACCCAGTCGAACTCTCTCTCTCTGTAATAACCCAGTCGAACTCTCTCTCTCTGTAATAACCCAGTCGAACTCTCTCTCTCTGTAATAACCCAGTCGAACTCTCTCTCTCTGTAATAACCCAGTCGAACTCTCTCTCTCTGTAATAACCCAGTCGAACTCTCTCTCTCTGTAATAACCCAGTCGAACTCTCTCTCTCTGTAATAACCCAGTCGAACTCTCTCTCTCTGTAATAACCCAGTCGAACTCTCTCTCTCTGTAATAACCCAGTCGAACTCTCTCTCTCTGTAATAACCCAGTCGAACTCTCTCTCTCTGTAATAACCCAGTCGAACTCTCTCTCTCTAATAACCCAGTCGAACTCTCTCTCTCTCTAATAACCCAGTCGAACTCTCTCTCTCTCTAATAACCCAGTCGAACTCTCTCTCTCTCTAATAACCCAGTCGAACTCTCTCTCTCTCTAATAACCCAGTCGAACTCTCTCTCTCTCTAATAACCCAGTCGAACTCTCTCTCTCTGTAATAACCCAGTCGAACTCTCTCTCTCTGTAATAACCCAGTCGAACTCTCTCTCTGTAATAACCCAGTCGAACTCTCCCTCTCTGTAATAACCCAGTCGAACACTCTCTCTCTGTAATAACCCAGTCGAAATATCTCTCTCTGTAATAACCCAGTCGAAGTCTCTCTGTAATGACCCAGTCGAACTCTCTCTCTCTGTAATAACCCAGTCGAACTCTCTCTCTCTGTAATAATCCAGTAGAACTCTCTCTCTGTAATAACCCAGTCGAACTCTCCCTCTCTGTAATAACCCAGTCGAACTCTCTCTCTCTGTAATAACCCAGTCGAACTCTCTCTCTCTGTAATAACCCAGTCGAACTCTCTCTCTCTGTAATAACCCAGTCGAACTCTCTCTCTCTGTAATAACCCAGTCGAACTCTCTCTCTCTGTAATAACCCAGTCGAACTCTCTCTCTCTGTAATAACCCAGTCGAACTCTCTCTCTCTGTAATAACCCAGTCGAACTCTCTCTCTCTGTAATAACCCAGTCGAACTCTCTCTCTCTGTAATAACCCAGTCGAACTCTCTCTCTCTGTAATAACCCAGTCGAACTCTCTCTCTCTGTAATAACCCAGTCGAACTCTCTCTCTCTGTAATAACCCAGTCGAACTCTCTCTCTCTGTAATAACCCAGTCGAACTCTCTCTCTCTGTAATAACCCAGTCGAACTCTCTCTCTCTGAAATAACCCAGTCGAACTCTCTCTCTCTGTAATAACCCAGTCGAACTCTCTCTCTCTGTAATAACCCAGTCGAACTCTCTCTCTCTGCAATAACCCAGTCGAACTCTCTCTCTCTGTAATAACCCAGTCGAACTCTCTCTCTCTCTCTAATAACCCAGTCGAACTCTCTCTCTTTAATAACCCAGTCGAACTCTCTCTCTCTGTAATAACCCAGTCGAACTCTCTCTCTCTGTAATAACCCAGTCGAACTCTCTCTCTCTCTAATAACCCAGTCGAACTCTCTCTCTCCGTAATAACCCAGTCGAACTCTCTCTCTCTGTAATAACCCAGTCGAACTCTCTCTCACTCTAATAACGGAGTCGAACTCTCTCTCTCTTGTAATAACCCAGTCGAACTCTCTCTCTCTTGTAATAATCGAGTCGAACTCTCTCTCTCTGTAATAACCCAGTCGAACTCTCTCTCTCGTAATAACCCAGTCGAACTCTGTCACTCTGTAATAACCCAGTCGAACTCTCTCTCTCTGTAATAACCCAGTCGAACTCTCTCTCTCTGTAATAACCCAGTCGAACTCTCTCTCTCTGTAATAACCCAGTCGAACTCTCTCTCTGTAATAACCCAGTCGAACTCTCTCTCTCTGTAATAACCCAGTCGAACTCTCTCTCTGTAATAACCCAGTCGAACTCTCTCTCTGTAATAACCCAGTCGAACTCTCTCTCTCTGTAATAACCCAATCTAACTCTCTCTCTGTAATAACCCAGTCGAACTCTCTCTCTCTGTAATAACCCAGTCGAACTCTCTCTCTCGTAATAACCCAGTCGAACTCTCTCTCTCTGTAATAAACCAGTCGAACTCTCTCTCTCTGTAATAGCCCAGTCAAACTCTCTCTCACTGTAATAACCCAGTCGAACTCTCTCTCTCTGTAATAACCCAGTCGAACTCTCTCTCTCTTGTAATAACCCAGTCGAACTCTCTCTCTGTAATAACCCAGTCGAACTCTCTCTCTCTGTAATAACCCAGTCGAACTCTCTCTCTCTGTAATAACCCAGTCGAACTCTCTCTCTCTGTAATAACCCAGTCGAACTCTCTCTCTCTGTAATAACCCAGTCGAACTCTCTCTCTCTGTAATAACCCAGTCGAACTCTCTCTCTCTGTAATAACCCAGTCGAACTCTCTCTCTCTGTAATAACCCAGTCGAACTCTCTCTCTCTGTAATAACCCAGTCGAACTCTCTCTCTCTGTAATAACCCAGTCGAACTCTCTCTCTCTGTAATAACCCAGTCGAACTCTCTCTCTCTGTAATAACCCAGTCGAACTCTCTCTCTCTGTAATAACCCAGTCGAACTCTCTCTCTCTGTAATAACCCAGTCGAACTCTCTCTCTCTGTAATAACCCAGTCGAACTCTCTCTCTCTGTAATAACCCAGTCGAACTCTCTCTCTCTGTAATAACCCAGTCGAACTCTCTCTCTCTGTAATAACCCAGTCGAACTCTCTCTCTCTGTAATAACCCAGTCGAACTCTCTCTCTCTGTAATAACCCAGTCGAACTCTCTCTCTCTGTAATAACCCAGTCGAACTCTCTCTCTCTGTAATAACCCAGTCGAACTCTCTCTCTCTGTAATAACCAGTCGAACTCTCTCTCTCTGTAATAACCCAGTCGAACTCTCTCTCTCTGTAATAACCCAGTCGAACTCTCTCTCTCTGTAATAACCCAGTCGATCTCCCTAGCTCTGTAATAACCCAGTCGAACTCTCTCTCCGTAATAACCCAGTCGAACATTCTCTCTCTCTAATAACCCAGTCGAACTCTCTCTCTCTCTAATAACCCAGTCGAACTCTCTCTCTCTTTTAATAACCCAGTCGAACTCTCTCTCTCGTAATAACCCAGTCGAACTCTCTCTCTCGTAATAACCCAGTCGAACTCTCTCTCTCGTAATAACCCAGTCGAACTCTGTCTCTCTGAAATAACCCAGTCGAACTCTCTCTCTCTGTAATAACCCAGTCGAACTCTCTCTCTCTGTAATAACCCAGTCGAACTCTCTCTCTCTGTAATAACCCAGTCGAACTCTCTCTCTCTGTAATAACCCAGTCGAACTCTCTCTCTCTGTAATAACCCAGTCGAACTCTCTCTCTCTGTAATAACCCAGTCGAACTCTCTCTCTCTGTAATAACCCAGTCGAACTCTCTCTCTCTGTAATAACCCAGTCGATCTCCCTAGCTCTGTAATAACCCAGTCGAACTCTCTCTCTCTCTAATAACCCAGTCGAACTCTCTCTCTCTCTAATAACCCAGTCGAACTCTCTCTCTCTGTAATAACCCAGTCTAACTCTCTCTCTCTGTAATAACCCAGTCGAACTCTCTCTCTCCGTAATAACCCAGTCGAACTCTCTCTCTCTGTAATAACCCAGTCGAACTCTCTCTCTCTGTAATAACCCAGTCGAACTCTCTCTCTCTGTAATAACCCAGTCGAACTCTCTCTCTCTGTAATAACCCAGTCGAACTCTCTCTCTCTGTAATAACCCAGTCGAACTCTCTCTCTCTGTAATAACCCAGTCGAACTCTCTCTCTCTGTAATAACCCAGTCGAACTCTCTCTCTCTGTAATAACCCAGTCGAACTCTCTCTCTGTAATAACCCAGTCGAACTCTCTCTCTCTGTAATAACCCAGTCGAACTCTCTCTCTCTGTAATAACCCAGTCGAACTCTCTCTCTCTGTAATAACCCAGTCGAACTCTCTCTCTCTGTAATAACCCAGTCGAACTCTCTCTCTCTCTAATAACCCAGTCGAACTCTCTCTCTCTCTAATAACCCAGTCGAACTCTCTCTCTCTGTAATAACCCAGTCGAACTCTCTCTCTCTGTAATAACCCAGTCGAACTCTCTCTCTCTTGTAATAACCCAGTCGAACTCTCTCTCTCTGTAATAACCCAGTCGAACTCTCTCTCTCTCGTAATAACCCAGTCGAAATCTCTCTCTCTGTAATAACCCAGTCGAACTCTCTCTCTCTGTAATAACCCAGTCGAACTCTCTCTCTCAGTAATAACCCACTCGAACTCTCTCTCTCAGTAATAACCCAATCGAACTCTCTCTCTCTTTTAATAACCCAGTCGAACTCTCTCTCTCGTAATAACCCAGTCGAACTCTCTCTCTCGTAATAACCCAGTCGAACTCTGTCTCTCTGAAATAACCCAGTCGAACTCTCTCTCTCTGTAATAACCCAGTCGAACTCTCTCTCTCGTAATAACCCAGTCGAACTCTCTCTCTCGTAATAACCCAGTCGAACTCTGTCTCTCTGAAATAACCCAGTCGAACTCTCTCTCTCTGTAATAACCCAGTCGAACTCTCTCTCTCTGTAATAACCCAGTCGAACTCTCTCTCACTGTAATAACCCAGTCGAACTCTCTCTCACTGTAATAACCCAGTCGAACTCTCTCTCTCTGTAATAACCCAGTCGAACTCTCTCTCTCTGTAATAACCCAGTCGAACTCTCTCTCTCTGTAATAACCCAGTCGAACTCTCTCTCTCTGTAATAACCCAGTCGAACTCTCTCTCTCTGTAATAACCCAGTCGAACTCTCTCTCTCTGTAATAACCCAGTCGAACTCTCTCTCTCTGTAATAACCCAGTCGAACTCTCTCTCTCTGTAATAACCCAGTCGAACTCTCTCTCTCTGTAATAACCCAGTCGAACTCTCTCTCTCGTAATAACCCAGTCGAACTCTCTCTCTCTGTAATAACCCAGTCGAACTCTCTCTCTCTGTAATAACCCAGTCGAACTCTCTCTCTCTGTAATAACCCAGTCGAACTCTCTCTCTCTGTAATAACCCAGTCGAACTCTCTCTCTCTGTAATAACCCAGTCGAACTCTCTCTCTCTGTAATAACCCAGTCGAACTCTCTCTCTCGTAATAACCCAGTCGAACTCTCTCTCTCTGTAATAACCCAGTCGAACTCTCTCTCTCTGTAATAACCCAGTCGAACTCTCTCTCTCTGTAATAACCCAGTCGAACTCTCTCTCTCGTAATAACCCAGTCGAACTCTCTCTCTCTGTAATAACCCAGTCGAACTCTCTCTCTCTGTAATAACCCAGTCGAACTCTCTCTCTCGTAATAACCCAGTCGAACTCTCTCTCTCTGTAATAACCCAGTCGAACTCTCTCTCTCTGTAATAACCCAGTCGAACTCTCTCTCTCTGTAATAACCCAGTCGAACTCTCTCTCTCTGTAATAACCCAGTCGAACTCTCTCTCTCTGTAATAACCCAGTCGAACTCTCTCTCTCTGTAATAACCCAGTCGAACTCTCTCTCTCTGTAATAACCCAGTCGAACTCTCTCTCTCTGTAATAACCCAGTCGAACTCTCTCTCTCTGTAATAACCCAGTCGAACTCTCTCTCTCTGTAATAACCCAGTCGAACTCTCTCTCTCTGTAATAACCCAGTCGAACTCTCTCTCTCGTAATAACCCAGTCGAACTCTCTCTCTCTGTAATAACCCAGTCGAACTCTCTCTCTCTGTAATAACCCAGTCGAACTCTCTCTCTCTGTAATAACCCAGTCGAACTCTCTCTCTCTGTAATAACCCAGTCGAACTCTCTCTCTCTGTAATAACCCAGTCGAACTCTCTCTCTCTGTAATAACCCAGTCGAACTCTCTCTCTCGTAATAACCCAGTCGAACTCTGTCTCTCTGAAATAACCCAGTCGAACTCTCTCTCTCTGTAATAACCCAGTCGAACTCTCTCTCTCTGTAATAACCCAGTCGAACTCTCTCTCACTGTAATAACCCAGTCGAACTCTCTCTCTCTCTAATAACCCAGTCGAACTCTCTCTCTCTGTAATAACCCAGTCGAACTCTCTCTCTCGTAATAACCCAGTCGAACTCTCTCTCTCTCTAATAACCCAGTCGAACTCATTCTCTCTCTAATAACCCAGTCGAACTCTCTCTCTCTTGTAATAACCCAGTCGAACTCTCTCTCTCTTGTAATAATCGAGTCGAACTCTCTCTCTCTGTAATAACCCAGTCGAACTCTCTCTCTCTGTAATAACCCAGTCGAACTCTCTCTCTCTGTAATAACCCAGTCGAACTCTCTCTCTCTGTAATAACCCAGTCGAACTCTCTCTCACTGTAATAACCCAGTCGAACTCTCTCTCTCTGTAATAACCCAGTCGAACTCTCTCTCTCTGTAATAACCCAGTCGAACTCTCTCTCTCTGTAATAACCCAGTCGAACTCTCTCTCTCTGTAATAACCCAGTCGAACTCTCTCTCTCTGTAATAACCCAGTCGAACTCTCTCTCTCTGTAATAACCCAGTCGAACTCTCTATCACTGTAATAGCCCAGTCGAACTCTCTCTCACTGTAATAACCCAATCGAACTCTCTCTCTCTTTTAATAACCCAGTCGAACTCTCTGTCTCGTAATAACCCAGTCGAACTCTCTCTCTCGTAATAACCCAGTCGAACTCTCTCTCTCGTAATAACCCAGTCGAACTCTCTCTCTCTCGAAAAACCCAGTCGAACTCTCTCTCTCTCGAAAAACCCAGTCGAACTCTCTCTCTCTTGAAAAACCCAGTCGAACTCTCTCTCTCTCAAAAAACCCAGTCGCACACTCTCTCTCTGTAATAACCCAGTCGAACTCTCTCTCTCTGTAATAACCCAGTCGAACTCTCTCTCTCTGTAATAACCCAGTCGAACTCTCTCTCTCTGTAATAAACCAGTCGAACTCTCTCTCTCTGTAATAACCCAGTCGAACTCTCTCTCTCTGTAATAACCCAATCTAACTCTCTCTCCCTGTAATAACCCAGTCGAACTCTCTCTCTCTGTAATAACCCAGTCGAACTCTCTCTCTCTGTAATAACCCAGTCGAACTCTCTCTCTCTGTAATAACCCAGTCGAACTCTCTCTCTGTAATAACCAGTCGAACTCTCTCTCTCTGTAATAACCCAGTCGAACTCTCTCTCTCTGTAATAACCCAGTCGAACTCTCTCTCTCTGTAATAACCCAGTCGAACTCTCTCTCTCTGTAATAACCCAGTCGAACTCTCTCTCTCTGTAATAACCCAGTCGAACTCTCTCTCTCTGTAATAACCCAGTCGAACTCTCTCTCTCTGTAATAACCCAGTCGAACTCTCTCTCTCTGTAATAACCCAGTCGAACTCTCTCTCTCTGTAATAACCCAGTCGAACTCTCTCTCTGTAATAACCCAGTCGAACTCTCTCTCTCTGTAATAACCGAGTCGAACTCTCTCTCTCTGTAATAACCCAGTCGAACTCTCTCTCTCTGTAATAACCCAGTCGAACTCTCTCTCTCTGTAATAACCCAGTCGAAGTCTCTCTGTAATAACCCAGTCGAACTCTCTCTCTCTGTAATAACCCAGTCGAACTCTCTCTCTCTGTAATAACCCAGTCGAACTCTCTCTCTCTGTAATAACCCAGTCGAACTCTCTCTCTCTGTAATAACCCAGTCGAACTCTCTCTCTGTAATAACCCAGTCGAACTCTCTCTCTCTCTAATAACCCAGTCGAACTCTCTCTCTCTCTAATAACCCAGTCGAACTCTCTCTCTCTCTAATAACCCAGTCGAACTCTCTCTCTCTCTAATAACCCAGTCGAACTCTCTCTCTCTCTAATAACCCAGTCGAACTCTCTCTCTCTCTAATAACCCAGTCGAACTCTCTCTCTCTAATAACCCAGTCGAACTCTCTCTCTCTCTAATAACCCAGTCGAACTCTCTCTCTCTCGTAATAACCCAGTCGAACTCTCTCTCTCTGTAATAACCCAGTCGAACTCTCTCTCTCTGTAATAACCCAGTCGAACTCTCTCTCTCTGTAATAACCCAGTCGAACTCTCTCTCTCTGTAATAACCCAGTCGAACTCTCTCTCTCTGTAATAACCCAGTCGAACTCTCTCTCTCTGTAATAACCCAGTCGAACTCTCTCTCTCTGTAATAACCCAGTCGAACTCTCTCTTCGTAATAATCCAGTCGAACTCTCTCTCTCTGTAATAACCCAGTCGAACTCTCTCTCTCTGTAATAACCCAGTCGAACTCTCTCTCTCTGTAATAACCCAGTCGAACTCTCTCTCTCTGTAATAACCCAGTCGAACTCTCTCTCTCTGTAATAACCCAGTCGAACTCTCTCTCTCTGTAATAACCCAGTCGAACTCTCTCTCTCTGTAATAACCCAGTCGAACTCTCTCTCTCTGTAATAACCCAGTCGAACTCTCTCTCTCTGTAATAACCCAGTCGAACTCTCTCTCTCTGTAATAACCCAGTCGAACTCTCTCTCTCTGTAATAACCCAGTCGAACTCTCTCTCTCTGTAATAACCCAGTCGAACTCTCTCTCTCAGTAATAACCCAGTCGAACTCTCTCTCTCTGTAATAACCCAGTCGAACTCTCTCTCTCTGTAATAACCCAGTCGAACTCTCTCTCTGTAATAACCCAGTCGAACTCTCTCTCTCTGTAATAACCCAGTCGAACTCTCTCTCTCTGTAATAACCCAGTCGAACTCTCTCTCTCTGTAATAACCCAGTCGAACTCTCTCTCTCTGTAATAACCCAGTCGATCTCTCTCTCTCTGTAATAACCCAGTCGAACTCTCTCTCTCTGTAATAACCCAGTCGAACTCTCTCTCTCTGTAATAACCCAGTCGAACTCTCTCTCTCTGTAATAACCCAGTCGAACTCTCTCTCTCTCTAATAACCCAGTCGAACTCTCTCTCTCTCTAATAACCCAGTCGAACTCTCTCTCTCTCTAATAACCCAGTCGAACTCTCTCTCTCTCTAATAACCCAGTCGAACTCTCTCTCTCTCTAATAACCCAGTCGAACTCTCTCTCTCTCTAATAACCCAGTCGAACTCTCTCTCTCTGTAATAACCCAGTCGAACTCTCTCTCTCTGTAATAACCCAGTCGAACTCTCTCTCTCTGTAATAACCCAGTCGAACTCTCTCTCTCTAATAACCCAGTCGAACTCTCTCTCTCTGTAATAACCCAGTCGAACTCTCTCTGTAATAACCCAGTCGAACTCTCTCTCTCTGTAATAACCCAGTCGAACTCTCTCTCTCTGTAATAACCCAGTCGAACTCTCTCTCTCTGTAATAACCCAGTCGAACTCTCTCTCCGTAATAACCCAGTCGAACTCTCTCTCTCTGTAATAACCCAGTCGAACTCTCTCTCTCTGTAATAACCCAGTCGAACTCTCTCTCTCTGTAATAACCCAGTCGAACTCTCTCTCTCTGTAATAACCCAGTCGAACTCTCTCTCTCTGTAATAACCCAGTCGAACTCTCTCTCTCTGTAATAACCCAGTCGAACTCTCTCTCTCTGTAATAACCCAGTCGAACTCTCTCTCTCTGTAATAACCCAGTCGAACTCTCTCTCTCTGTAATAACCCAGTCGAACTCTCTCTCTCTGTAATAACCCAGTCGAACTCTCTCTCTCTGTAATAACCCAGTCGAACTCTCTCTCTCTGTAATAACCCAGTCGAACTCTCTCTCTCTGTAATAACCCAGTCGAACTCTCTCTCTCTGTAATAACCCAGTCGAACTCTCTCTCTCTGTAATAACCCAGTCGAACTCTCTCTCTCTGTAATAACCCAGTCGAACTCTCTCTCTCTGTAATAACCCAGTCGAACTCTCTCTCTCTGTAATAACCCAGTCGAACTCTCTCTCTCTGTAATAACCCAGTCGAACTCTCTCTCTCTGTAATAACCCAGTCGAACTCTCTCTCTCTGTAATAACCCAGTCGAACTCTCTCTCTCTGTAATAACCCAGTCGAACTCTCTCTCTCTGTAATAACCCAGTCGATCTCTCTCTCTCTGTAATAACCCAGTCGAACTCTCTCTCTCTGTAATAACCCAGTCGAACTCTCTCTCTCAGTAATAACCCAGTCGAACTCTCTCTCTCTGTAATAACCCAGTCGAACTCTCTCTCTCTGTAATAACCCAGTCGATCTCCCTAGCTCTGTAATAACCCAGTCGAACTCTCTCTCTGTAATAACCCAGTCGAACTCTCTCTCTCTGTAATAACCCAGTCGAACTCTCTCTCTCTGTAATAACCCAGTCGAACTCTCTCTCTCTGTAATAACCCAGTCGAACTCTCTCTCTCTGTAATAACCCAGTCGAACTCTCTCTCTCTGTAATAACCCAGTCGAACTCTCTCTCTCTGTAATAACCCAGTCGAACTCTCTCTCTCTGTAATAACCCAGTCGAACTCTCTCTCTCTGTAATAACCCAGTCGAACTCTCTCTCTCTGTAATAACCCAGTCGAACTCTCTCTCTCTGTAATAACCCAGTCGAACTCTCTCTCTCTCTAATAACCCAGTCGAACTCTCTCTCTCTCTAATAACCCAGTCGAACTCTCTCTCTCTGTAATAACCCAGTCGAACTCTCTCTCTCTGTAATAACCCAGTCGAACTCTCTCTCTCTGTAATAACCCAGTCGAACTCTCTCTCTCTGTAATAACCCAGTCGAACTCTCTCTCTCCGTAATAACCCAGTCGAACTCTCTCTCTGTAATAACCCAGTCGAACTCTCTCTCTCTGTAATAACCCAGTCGAACTCTCTCTCTCTGTAATAACCCAGTCGAACTCTCTCTCTCTGTAATAACCCAGTCGAACTCTCTCTCTCTGTAATAACCCAGTCGAACTCTCTCTCTCTGTAATAACCCAGTCGAACTCTCTCTCTCTGTAATAACCCAGTCGAACTCTCTCTCTCTGTAATAACCCAGTCGAACTCTCTCTGTAATAACCCAGTCGAACTCTCTCTCTCTGTAATAACCCAGTCGAACTCTCTCTCTCTGTAATAACCCAGTCGAACTCTCTCTCTCTGCAATAACCCAGTCGAACTCTCTCTCTCTGTAATAACCCAGTCGAACTCTCTCTCTCTGTAATAACCCAGTCGAACTCTCTCTCTCTGTAATAACCCAGTAGAACTCTCTCTCTGTAATAACCCAGTCGAACTCTCTCTCTCTGTAATAACCCAGTCGAACTCTCTCTCTCTGTAATAACCCAGTCGAACTCTCTCTCTCTGTAATAACCCAGTCGAACTCTCTCTCTCTGTAATAACCCAGTCGAACTCTCTCTCTCTGTAATAACCCAGTCGAACTCTCTCTCTCTGTAATAACCCAGTCGAACTCTCTCTCTCTGTAATAACCCAGTCGAACTCTCTCTCTCTGTAATAACCCAGTCGAACTCTCTCTCTCTGTAATAACCCAGTCGAACTCTCTCTCTCTGTAATAACCCAGTCGAACTCTCTCTCTCTGTAATAACCCAGTCGAACTCTCTCTCTCTGTAATAACCCAGTCGAACTCTCTCTCTCTGTAATAACCCAGTCGAACTCTCTCTCTCTGTAATAACCCAGTCGAACTCTCTCTCTCTGTAATAACCCAGTCGAACTCTCTCTCCGTAATAACCCAGTCGAACTCTCTCTCTCTAATAACCCAGTCGAACTCTCTCTCCGTAATAACCCAGTCGAACTCTCTCTCTCTCTAATAACCCAGTCGAACTCTCTCTCTCTCTAATAACCCAGTCGAACTCTCTCTCTCTCTAATAACCCAGTCGAACTCTCTCTCTCTTGTAATAACCCAGTCGAACTCTCTCTCTCGTAATAACCCAGTCGAACTCTCTCTCTCTGTAATAACCCAGTCGAACTCTCTCTCTCTGTAATAACCCAGTCGAACTCTCTCGCTCCGTAATAACCCAGTCGAACTCTCTCTCCGTAATAACCCAGTCGAACTCTCTCTCCGTAATAACCCAGTCGAACTCTCTCTCTCTCTAATAACCCAGTCGAACTCTCTCTCTCTGTAATAACCCAGTCGAACTCTCTCTCCGTAATAACCCAGTCGAACTCTCTCTCTCTCTAATAACCCAGTCGAACTCACTCTCTCTCTAATAACCCAGTCGAACTCTCTCTCTCTTGTAATAACCCAGTCGAACTCTCTCTCTCCGTCATAACCCAGTCGAACTCTCTCTCTCTGTAATAACCCAGTCGAAGTCTCTCTCTCTGTAATAACCCAGTCGAACTCTCTCTCTCTGTAATAACCCAGTCGAACTCTCTCTCTCTGTAATAACCCAGTCGAACTCTCTCTCTCTGTAATAACCCAGTCGAACTCTCTCTCTCTGTAATAACCCAGTCGAACTCTCTCTCTCTGTAATAACCCAGTCGAACTCTCTCTCTCTGTAATAACCCAGTCGAACTCTCTCTCTCTGTAATAACCCAGTCGAACTCTCTCTCTCTGTAATAACCCAGTCGAACTCTCTCTCTCTGTAATAACCCAGTCGAACTCTCTCTCTCTGTAATAACCCAGTCGAACTCTCTCTCTCTGTAATAACCCAGTCGAACTCTCTCTCTCTGTAATAACCCAGTCGAACTCTCTCTCTCTGTAATAACCCAGTCGAACTCTCTCTCTCTGTAATAACCCAGTCGAACTCTCTCTCTCTGTAATAACCCAGTCGAACTCTCTCTCTCTGTAATAACCCAATTGAACTCTCTCTCTCTGTAATAACCCAGTCGAACTCTCTCTCTGTAATAACCCAGTCGAACTCTCTCTCTGTAATAACCCAGTCGAACTCTCTCTCTCTGTAATAACCCAGTCGAACTCTCTCTCTCTGTAATAACCCAGTCGAACTCTCTCTCTCTGTAATAACCCAGTCGAACTCTCTCTCTCTGTAATAACCCAGTCGAACTCTCTCTCTCTGTAATAACCCAGTCGAACTCTCTCTCTCTGTAATAACCCAGTCGAACTCTCTCTCTCTGTAATAACCCAGTCGAACTCTCTCTCTCTGTAATAACCCAGTCGAACTCTCTCTCTCTGTAATAACCCAGTCGAACTCTCTCTCTCTGTAATAACCCAGTCGAACTCTCTCTCTCTGTAATAACCCAGTCGAACTCTCTCTCTCTGTAATAACCCAGTCGAACTCTCTCTCTCTGTAATAACCCAGTCGAACTCTCTCTCTCTGTAATAACCCAGTCGAACTCTCTCTCTCTGTAATAACCCAGTCGAACTCTCTCTCTCTGTAATAACCCAGTCGAACTCTCTCTCTCTGTAATAACCCAGTCGAACTCTCTCTCTCTGTAATAACCCAGTCGAACTCTCTCTCTCTGTAATAACCCAGTCGAACTCTCTCTCTCTGTAATAACCCAGTCGAACTCTCTCTCTCTGTAATAACCCAGTCGAACTCTCTCTCTCTGTAATAACCCAGTCGAACTCTCTCTCTCTG
Source organism: Carcharodon carcharias (assembly GCF_017639515.1). Classification (NCBI taxonomy): domain Eukaryota; kingdom Metazoa; phylum Chordata; class Chondrichthyes; order Lamniformes; family Lamnidae; genus Carcharodon; species Carcharodon carcharias. The sequence goes on along the minus strand of NC_054488.1, from coordinate 4,060,288 downwards.
TAATAACCCAGTCGAACTCTCTCTCTCTGTAATAACCCAGTCGAACTCTCTCTCTCTGTAATAACCCAGTCGAACTCTCTCTCTCTGTAATAACCCAGTCGAACTCTCTCTCTCTGTAATAACCCAGTCGAACTCTCTCTCTCTGTAATAACCCAGTCGAACTCTCTCTCTCTGTAATAACCCAGTCGAACTCTCTCTCTCTGTAATAACCCAGTCGAACTCTCTCTCTCGTAATAACCCAGTCGAACTCTCTCTCTCCGTAATAACCCAGTCGAACTCTCTCTCTCTGTAATTACCCAGTCGAACTCTCTCTCTCTGTAATAACCCAGTCGAACTCTCTCTCTCTGTAATAACCCAGTCGAACTCTCTCTCTGTAATAACCCAGTCGAACTCTCTCTCTCTGTAATAACCCAGTTGAATTCTATCTCTCTGTAATAACCCAGTCGAACTCTCTCTCTGTAATAACCCAGTCGAACTCTCTCTCTCTCTAATAACCCAGTCGAACTCTCTCTCTCTGTAATAACCCAGTCGAAATCTCTGTCTCTGTAATAACCCAGTCGAACTCTGTAATAACCCAGTCGAACTCTCTCTGTAATAACCCAGTCGAACTGTCTCTCTCTGTAATAACCCAGTCGAACTCTCTCTCTCTGTAATAACCCAGTCCGAACTCTCTCTCTCTGCAATAACCCAGTCGAACTCTCTCTCTCGTAATAACCCAGTCGAACTCTCTCTCTGTAATAACCCAGTCGAACTCTCTCTCTGTAATAACCCAGTCGAACTCTCTCTCTCTGTAATGACCCAGTCGAACTCTCTCTCTCTGTAATAACCCAGTCGAACTCTCTCTCTCTGTAATAACCCAGTCGAACTCTCTCTCTCTGTAATAACCCAGTCGAACTCTCTCTCTCTGTAATAACCCAGACGAACTCTCTCTCTCGTAATAACCCAGTCGAACTCTCTCTCTCTCTATACCCAGTCGAACTCTCTCTCTCTCTAATAACCCAGTCGAACTCTCTCTCTCTGTAATAACCCAGTCGAACTCTCTCTCTCTGTAATAACCCAGTCGAACTCTCTCTCTCTGTAATAACCCAGTCGATCTCTCTCTCTCTGTAATAACCCAGTCGAACTCTCTCTCTCTGTAATAACCCAGTCGAACTCTCTCTCTCTGTAATAACCCAGTCGAACTCTCTCTCTCTGTAATAACCCAGTCGAACTCTCTCTCTCTGTAATAACCCAGTCGAACTCTCTCTCTGTAATAACCCAGTCGAACTCTCTCTCTGTAATAACCCAGTCGAACTCTCTCTCTCTGTAATAACCCAGTCGAACTCTCTCTCTCTGTAATAACCCAGTCGAACTCTCTCTCTCTGTAATAACCCAGTCGAACTCTCTCTCTCTGTAATAACCCAGTCGAACTCTCTCTCTCTGTAATAACCCAGTCGATCTCTCTCTCTCTCTTGTAATAACCCAGTCGAACTCTCTCTCTCTCTTGTAATAACCCAGTCGAACTCTCTCTCTCTCTTGTAATAACCCAGTCGAACTCTCTCTCTCGTAATAACCCAGTCGAACTCTCTCTCTCTGTAATAACCCAGTCGAACTCTCTCTCTCTGTAATAACCCAGTCGATCTCTCTCTCTGTAATAACCCAGTCGAACTCTCTCTCTCTGTAATAACCCAGTCGAACTCTCTCTCTCTGTAATAACCCAGTCGAACTCTCCCTCGCTGTAATAACCCAGTCGAACTCTCCCTCTCTGTAATAACCCAGTAGAACTCTCTCTCTCGTAATAACCCAGTCGAACTCTCTCTCTCTGTAATAACCCAGTCGAACTCTCTCTCTCAGTAATAACCCACTCGAACTCTCTCTCTCTGTAATAACCCAGTCGAACTCTCTCTCTCTGTAATAACCCAGTCGAACTCTCTCTCTCTGTAATAACCCAGTCGAACTCTCTCTCTCTGTAATAACCCAGTCGAACTCTCTCTCTCTGTAATAACCCAGTCGAACTCTCTCTCTCTGTAATAACCCAGTCGAACTCTCTCTCTCTGTAATAACCCAGTCGAACTCTCTCTCTCTGTAATAACCCAGTCGAACTCTCTCTCTCTGTAATAACCCAGTCGAACTCTCTCTCTCTGTAATAACCCAGTCGAACTCTCTCTCTGTAATAACCCAGTCGAACTCTCTCTCTCTGTAATAACCCAGTCGAACTCTCTCTCTCTGTAATAACCCAGTCGAACTCTCTCTCTCTGTAATAACCCAGTCGAACTCTCTCTCTCTGTAATAACCCAGTCGAACTCTCTCTCTCTGTAATAACCCAGTCGAACTCTCTCTCTCTGTAATAACCCAGTCGAACTCTCTCTCTCTGTAATAACCCAGTCGAACTCTCTCTCTCTGTAATAACCCAGTCGAACTCTCTCTCTCTGTAATAACCCAGTCGAACTCTCTCTCTCTGTAATAACCCAGTCGAACTCTCTCTCTCTGTAATAACCCAGTCGAACTCTCTCTCTCTGTAATAACCCAGTCGAACTCTCTCTCTCTGTAATAACCCAGTCGAACTCTCTCTCTCTGTAATAACCCAGTCGAACTCTCTCTCTCTGTAATAACCCAGTCGAACTCTCTCTCTCTGTAATAACCCAGTCGAACTCTCTCTCTCTGTAATAACCCAGTCGAACTCTCTCTCTCTGTAATAACCCAGTCGAACTCTCTCTCTCTGTAATAACCCAGTCGAACTCTCTCTCTCTGTAATAACCCAGTCGAACTCTCTCTCTCTGTAATAACCCAGTCGAACTCTCTCTCTCTGTAATAACCCAGTCGAACTCTCTCTCTCTGTAATAACCCAGTCGAACTCTCTCTCTCTGTAATAACCCAGTCGAACTCTCTCTCTCTGTAATAACCCAGTCGAACTCTCTCTCTCGTAATAACCCAGTCGAACTCTCTCTCTCTGTAATAACCCAGTCGAACTCTCTCTCTCTGTAATAACCCAGTCGAACTCTCTCTCTCTGTAATAACCCAGTCGAACTCTCTCTCTCTGTAATAACCCAGTCGAACTCTCTCTCTCTGTAATAACCCAGTCGAACTCTCTCTCTCTGTAATAACCCAGTCGAACTCTCTCTCTCTGTAATAACCCAGTCGAACTCTCTCTCTCTGTAATAACCCAGTCGAACTCTCTCTCTCTGTAATAACCCAGTCGAACTCTCTCTCTCTGTAATAACCCAGTCGAACTCTCTCTCTCTGTAATAACCCAGTCGAACTCTCTCTCTCTGTAATAACCCAGTCGAACTCTCTCTCTCTGTAATAACCCAGTCGAACTCTCTCTCTCTGTAATAACCCAGTCGAACTCTCTCTCTCTGTAATAACCCAGTCGAACTCTCTCTCTCTGTAATAACCCAGTCGAACTCTCTCTCTCTGTAATAACCCAGTCGAACTCTCTCTCTCTGTAATAACCCAGTCGAACTCTCTCTCTCTGTAATAACCCAGTCGAACTCTCTCTCTCTGTAATAACCCAGTCGAACTCTCTCTCTCTGTAATAACCCAGTCGAACTCTCTCTCTCTGTAATAACCCAGTCGAACTCTCTCTCTCTGTAATAACCCAGTCGAACTCTCTCTCTCTGTAATAACCCAGTCGAACTCTCTCTCTCTGTAATAACCCAGTCGAACTCTCTCTCTCTGTAATAACCCAGTCGAACTCTCTCTCTCTGTAATAACCCAGTCGAACTCTCTCTCTCTGTAATAACCCAGTCGAACTCTCTCTCTCTGTAATAACCCAGTCGAACTCTCTCTCTCTGTAATAACCCAGTCGAACTCTCTCTCTCTGTAATAACCCAGTCGAACTCTCTCTCTCTGTAATAACCCAGTCGAACTCTCTCTCTCTGTAATAACCCAGTCGAACTCTCTCTCTCTGTAATAACCCAGTCGAACTCTCTCTCTCTGTAATAACCCAGTCGAACTCTCTCTCTCTGTAATAACCCAGTCGAACTCTCTCTCTCTGTAATAACCCAGTCGAACTCTCTCTCTCTGTAATAACCCAGTCGAACTCTCTCTCTCTGTAATAACCCAGTCGAACTCTCTCTCTGTAATAACCCAGTCGAACTCTCTCTCTCTGTAATAACCCAGTCGAACTCTCTCTCTCTGTAATAACCCAGTCGAACTCTCTCTCTCTGTAATAACCCAGTCGAACTCTCTCTCTCTGTAATAACCCAGTCGAACTCTCTCTCTCTGTAATAACCCAGTCGAACTCTCTCTCTCTGTAATAACCCAGTCGAACTCTCTCTCTCTGTAATAACCCAGTCGAACTCTCTCTCTCTGTAATAACCCAGTCGAACTCTCTCTCTCTGTAATAACCCAGTCGAACTCTCTCTCTCTGTAATAACCCAGTCGAACTCTCTCTCTCTGTAATAACCCAGTCGAACTCTCTCTCTCTGTAATAACCCAGTCGAACTCTCTCTCTCTGTAATAACCCAGTCGATCTCCCTAGCTCTGTAATAACCCAGTCGAACTCTCTCTCCATAATAACCCAGTCGAACATTCTCTCTCTCTAATAACCCAGTCGAACTCTCTCTCTCTGTAATAACCCAGTCGAACTCTCTCTCCGTAATAACCCAGTCGAACTCTCTCTCTCTTAATAACCCAGTCGAACTCTCTCTCTCTGTAATAACCCAGTCGAACTCTCTCTCTCTGTAATAACCCAGTCGATCTCTCTCTCTCTGTAATAACCCAGTCGAACTCTCTCTCTCTGTAATAACCCAGTCGAACTCTCTCTCTCTGTAATAACCCAGTCGAACTCTCTCTCTCTGTAATAACCCAGTCGAACTCTCTCTCTGTAATAACCCAGTCGAACTCTCTCTCTGTAATAACCCAGTCGAACTCTCTCTCTCTGTAATAACCCAGTCGAACTCTCTCTCTCTGTAATAACCCAGTCGAACTCTCTCTCTCTGTAATAACCCAGTCGAACTCTCTCTCTCTGTAATAACCCAGTCGAACTCTCTCTCTCCGTAATAACCCAGTCGAACTCTCTCTCTCCGTAATAACCCAGTCGAACTCTCTCTCTCTGTAATAACCCAGTCGAACTCTCTCTCTCTGTAATAACCCAGTCGAACTCTCTCTCTCTGTAATAACCCAGTCGAACTCTCTCTCTCTGTAATAACCCAGTCGAACTCTCTCTCTCGTAATAACCCAGTCGAACTCTCTCAATCTGTAATAACCCAGTCGATCTCTCTCTCTCAGTAATAACCCAGTCGAACTCTCTCTCTCAGTAATAACCCAGTCGAACTCTCTCTCTCTGTAATAACCCAGTCGAACTCTCTCTCTCTGTAATAACCCAGTCGAACTCTCTCTCTCTGTAATAACCCAGTCGAACTCTCTCTCTCTTTAATAACACAGTCGAACTCTGTCTCACTGTAATAACACAGTCGAACTCTGTCTCTCTGTAATAACCCAGTCGAACTCTGCCTCTCTGTAATAACCCAGTCGAACTCTCTCTCTCTGTAATAACCCAGTCGAACTCTCTCTCTCTGTAATAACCCAGTCGAACTCTCTCTCTCTGTAATAACCCAGACGAACTCTCTCTCTCTGTAATAACCCAGTCGAACTCTCTCTCTCTGTAATAACCCAGTCGAACTCTCTCTCTCTCTGTAATAACCCAGTCGAACTCTCTCTCTCTCTGTAATAACCCAGTCGAACTCTCTCTATCTGTAATATCCCAGTCGAACTCTCTCTCTCTGTCATAACCCAGTCGAACTTTCTCTCTCAGTAATAACCCAGTCGAACTCTCTCTCTCTGTAATAACCCAGTCGACCTCTCTCTCTCTGTAATAACCCAGTCGAACTCTCCCTCTCTGTAATAACCCAGTCGAACTCTCTCTCTCTGTAATAACCCAGTCGAACTCTCTCTCTCTGTCATAAACCAGTCGAACTCTCTCTCTCTGTAATAACCCAGTCGAACTCTCTCTCTCTGTAATAACCCTGTCGAACTCTCTCTCTCTCTGTAATAACACAGTCGAACTCTCTCTATCTGTAATATCCCAGTCGAACTCTCTCTCTCTGTAATAACCCAGTCGAACTCTCTCTCTCTCTAATAACCCAGTCGAACTCTCTCTCTCTCTAATAACCCAGTCGAACTCTCTCTCTCTCTAATAACCCAGTCGAACTCTCTCTCTCTCTGTAATAACCCTGTCGAACTCACTCTCTCTTTAATGACCCAGTCGATATCTCTCTCTCTTTAATAAGCCAGTCGATCTCTCTCTCTCTGCAATAACCCAGTCGATCTCTCTCTCTCTGCAATAACCCAGTCGATCTCTCTCTCTCTGCAATAACCCAGTCGATCTCTCTCTCTCTGTAATAACCCAGTCGAACTCTGTCTCTCTGTAATAACCCAGTCGAAATCTCTCTCTGTAATAACCCACTCGAACTCTCTCTCCATAATAACCCAGTCTAACCCTCTCTCTGCAATAACCCAATCTAACTTTCTTTGTAATAACCCAGTCTAACTCCTTCGCACTGTAATATACGAGTCAAACTCGCCCTCCCTGTAATAACCCAGTCTAACCCTCTGTCTCTCTGCAATTACCTAGTCTAACCCTCTCTCTGTAATAGCCAAGTATAGCACTCTGTCCCTCTGTAATAACCCAGTTTAACTCCCCCACTCTCTCTGTCATAACCAAGTCAAACCACCACTCTCCGTACTAACCCAGAGTAACCCTCTGTCTCTGCAATTATCCAGTCTAACCCTCTCTCTCTGTAATAACCCAGTCGAACCATCTATCTCAAAAATAACCCAGTTAGACTCTTCTGTGATAACCCAGTCTAAACCCTGTGTCTCTGTGATAACCCACTCTAACCCTCTCTCTCTCTGTAATAACCCAGTCGGACTCTCTCTCTCTGTAATAACCCAGTCGAACTCTCTCTCTCTGTAATAACCCAGTCGAACTCTCTCTCTCTGTAATAACCCAGTCGAACTCTCTCTCTCTGTAATAACCCAGTCGAACTCTCTCTCTCTGCAATAACCCAGTCAAACTCTCTCTCTCTGTAATAACCCAGTCAAACTCTCTCTCTGTAATAACCCAGTCAAACTCTCTCTCCCTGTAATAACCCAGTCGAACTCTCTCTCTCTGTAATAACCCAGTCGAACTCTCTCTCTCTGTAATAACCCAGTCGAACTCTCTCTCTCTGTAATAACCCAGTCAAACTCTCTCTCTCTGTAATAACCCAGTCAAACTCTCTCTCTCTGTAATAACCCAGTCAAACAATCTCTCTCTCTCTAATAACCCAGTCGAACTCTCTCTCTCTCTCTCTAATAACCCAGTCGAACTCTCTCTCTCTCTCTAATAACCCAGTCGAACTCTCTCTCTCTCTAATAACCCAGTCGAACTCTCTCTCTCTCTAATAACCCAGTCGAACTCTCTCTCTCTCTAATAAACCAGTCGAACTCTCTCTCTCTGCAATAACCCAGTCGAACTCTCTCTCTCAGTAATAACCCAGTCGAACTCTCTCTCTCTGTAATAACCCAGTCGAACTCTCTCTCTAATAACCCAGTCGAACTCTCTCTCTCTGTAATAACCCAGTCGAACTCTCTCTCTAATAACCCAGTCGAACTCTCTCTCTCTTTAATAACCGAGTCGAACTCTCTCTCTCTGTAATAACCCAGTCGAACTCTCTCTCTCTCTGTAATAACCCAGTCGAACTTTCTCTCTCAGTAATAACCCAGTCGAACTCTCTCTCTCTGTAATAACCCAGTCGACCTCTCTCTCTCTGTAATAACCCAGTCGAACTCTCCCTCTCTGTAATAACCCAGTCGAACTCTCTCTCTCTGTAATAACCCAGTCGAACTCTCTCTCTCTGTAATAAACCAGTCGAACTCTCTCTCTCTGTAATAACCCAGTCGAACTCTCTCTCTCTGTAATAACCCTGTCGAACTCTCTCTCTCTGTAATAACCCAGTCGAACTCTCTCTATCTGTAATATCCCAGTCGAACTCTCTCTCTCTGTAATATCCCAGTCGAACTCTCTCTCTCTGTAATATCCCAGTCGAACTCTCTCTCTCTCTAATAACCCAGTCGAACTCTCTCTCTCTCTAATAACCCAGTCGAACTCTCTCTCTCTCTAATAACCCAGTCGAACTCTCTCTCTCTGTAATAACCCTGTCGAACTCACTCTCTCTTTAATGACCCAGTCGATATCTCTCTCTCTTTAATAAGCCAGTCGATCTCTCTCTCTCTGCAATAACCCAGTCGATCTCTCTCTCTCTGCAATAACCCAGTCGATCTCTCTCTCTCTGCAATAACCCAGTCGATCTCTCTCTCTCTGCAATAACCCAGTCGATCTCTCTCTCTCTGTAATAACCCAGTCGAACTCTGTCTCTCTGTAATAACCCAGTCGAAATCTCTCTCTGTAATAACCCACTCGAACTCTCTCTCCATAATAACCCAGTCTAACCCTCTCTCTGCAATAACCCAATCTAACTTTCTCTGTAATAACCCAGTCGAACGCTCTCTCTCTGTAATAACCCAGTCGAACGCTCTCTCTGTAATAACCCAGTCGAACGCTCTCTCTCCGTCATAACCCAGTCGAACTCTCTCTCTCTGTAATAACCCAGTCGAACTCTCTCTCTCTGTAATAACCCAGTCGAACTCTCTCTCTCTGTAATAACCCAGTCGAACTCTCTCTCTCTGTAATAACCCAGTCGAACTCTCTCTCTCTGTAATAACCCAGTCGAACTCTCTCTCTCTGTAATAACCCAGTCGAACTCTCTCTCTCTGTAATAACCCAGTCGAACTCTCTCTCTGTAATAACCCAGTCGAACTCTCTCGCTCTGCAATAACCCAGTAGAAATCTCTCTCTCTGTAATAACCCAGTCGAACCCTCTCTCTCTCTGCTATAACCCAGTCCAACCCTCTCTCTCTCTGCAATAACCCATTCTAACACTCTCTCTCTCTTCAATAACCCAGTCGAACCCTCTCTCTATGTAATAACCCAGTCTAACCCTCTCTGCATCTGTAATATCCCAGTCTAAACCCCTCTCTCATTCTGTGATAACCCAGACTAACCTTCTTTCTGCAATACGCAGTCTTAACCTCACTCGCTATGTAATAGCCCAGTCTAATCTCTCTCTGTCTCTGTAATAACCAAGTCTAACCATCTCTCACTCTGTAAAAACCCAGTTTAACACCCCCTGTCTCTCGGTTATAACCAAGTCTAACCCCCACTCTCTGTACTTTCCCAGTCTAACCCTAACTCTCCCTCTATGTAATAACCCAATCTAATCTCTTTCTCGCTCTGCAATAACCCAGTCTAACCCTCTCTCTGCAATAACCCAATCTAACTATCTTTGTAATAACCCAGTCTAACTCCTTCTCACTGTAATAAACGAGTCAAACTCGCCCTCCCTGTAATAACCCAGTCTAACCCTCTGTCTCTCTGCCATTAACTAGTCTCACCCTCTCTCTGTAATAGCCAAGTATAGCACTCTGTCCCTCTGTAATAACCCAGTTTAACTCCCGCTCTCTCTCTGTCATAACCAAGTCTAACCACCACTCTCTGTACAAACTCAGAGTAACCCTCTGTCTCTGCAATTATCCAGTCTAACCCTTTCTATCTGTGATAACCCAGTCTAACCCCTCTCTCTGTGATAACCCAGTCTAACCCCACTCTCTCTGTAATAACCCAGTCGAACTCTTTCTCTCTGTAATAAACCAGTGGAACTCTCTCTCTCTCTAATAACCGAGTCAAACTCTCTCTCTCTCTAATAACCGAGTCAAACTCTCTCTCTCTCTAATAACCGAGTCAAACTCTCTGTCTCTCTAATATCCCAGTCAAACTCTCTCTATCTCTCTAATAACCCAGTCCAACTCTCTCTCTCTCTCTCTAATAACCCAGTCAAACTCTCTCTCTCTCTCTAATAACCCAGTCCAACTCTCTCTCTCTCTCTAATAACCCAGTCCAACTCTCTCTCTCTCTCTAATAACCCAGTCAAACTCTCTCTCTCTCTCTAATAACCCAGTCAAACTCTCTCTCTCTCTCTCTAATAACCCAGTCAAACTCTCTCTCTCTCTCTAATAACCCAGTCAAACTCTCTCTCTCTCTCTAATAACCCAGTCGAACTCTCTCTCTCTCTCTTTAATAACCCAGTCGAACTCGCTCACTCTCTCTAATAACCCAGTCGAACTCTCTCTCTCTCTGTAATAACCCAGTCGAACTCTCTCTCTCTCTGTAATAACCCAGTCGAACTCTCTCTCTCTCTGTAATAACCCAGTCGAACTCTCTCTCTCTCTGTAATAACCCAGTCGAACTCTCTCTCTCTCTGTAATAACCCAGTCGAACTCTCTCTCCCTCTGTAATAACCCAGTCGAACTCTCTCTCTCTCTGTAATAACCCAGTCGAACTCTCTCTCTCTCTGTAATAACCCAGTCGAACTCTCTCTCTCTCTGTAATAACCCAGTCGATATCTCTCTCTCTGCAATAACCCAGTCAATCTCTCTCTCTCTGCAATAACCCAGTCAATCTCTCTCTCTCTGCAATAACCCAGTCAATCTCTCTCTCTCTGCAATAACCCAGTCAATCTCTCTCTCTCTGCAATAACCCAGTCAATCTCTCTCTCTCTGCAATAACCCAGTCAATCTCTCTCTCTGCAATAACCCAGTCAATCTCTCTCTCTCTGCAATAACCCAGTCAATCTCTCTCTCTCTGCAATAACCCAGTCAATCTCTCTCTCTCTGCAATAACCCAGTCAATCTCTCTCTCTCTGCAATAACCCAGTCAATCTCTCTCTCTCTGCAATAACCCAGTCAATCTCTCTCTCTCTGCAATAACCCAGTCAATCTCTCTCTCTCTGCGTTAACCCAGTCAATCTCTCTCTCTCTGCAATAACCCAGTCAATCTCTCTCTCTCTGCAATAACCCAGTCAATCTCTCTCTGTCTGTAATAACCCACTCGAACTCTCTCTCTGTAATAACCCACTCGAACTCTCTCTCTGTAATAACCCACTCGAACTCTCTCTCTGTAATAACACACTCGAACTCTCTCTCTCTGTAATAACCCACTCGAACTCTCTCTCTGTAATAACCCACTCGAACTCTCTGTAATAACCCAGTCGAACTCCCTCTCTCTCTCTCGGTAATAACACAGTCGAACTCCCTCTCTCTCTCTCGGTAATAACACAGTCGAACTCCCTCTCTCTCTCTTGTAATAACACAGTCGAACTCTCTCTCTCTTGTAATAACACAGTCGAACTCTCTCTCTCTTGTAATAACACAGTCAAACTCTCTCTCTCTTGTAATAACACAGTCAAACTCTCTCTCTCTTGTAATAACACAGTCAAACTCTCTCTCTCTTGTAATAACACAGTCAAACTCTCTCTCTCTTGTAATAACACAGTCAAACTCTCTCTCTCTTGTAATAACACAGTCAAACTCTCTCTCTCTTGTAATAACACAGTCAAACTCTCTCTCTCTTGTAATAACACAGTCAAACTCTCTCTCTCTTGTAATAACACAGTCAAACTCTCTCTCTCTTGTAATAACACAGTCAAACTCTCTCTCTCTTGTAATAACACAGTCAAACTCTCTCTCTCTTGTAATAACACAGTCAAACACTCTCTCTCTTGTAATAACACAGTCGAACTCTCTCTCTCTTGTAATAACCCAGTCGAACTCTCTCTCTCTTGTAATAACCCAGTCGAACTCTCTCTCTCTTGTAATAACCCAGTCGAACTCTCTCTCTCTTGTAATAACCCAGTCGAACTCTCTCTCTCTTGTAATAACCCAGTCGAACTCTCTCTCTCTTGTAATAACCCATTCGAACTCTCTCTCTCTTGTAATAACCCATTCGAACTCTCTCTCTCTTGTAATAACCCAGTCGAACTCTCTCACTCTTGTAATAACCCAGTCGAACTCTCTCTCTCTCTAATAACCCAGTCGAAATCTCTCTCTCTCTAATAACCCAGTCGAACTCTCTCTCTCTCTCTCTAATAACCCAGTCGAACTCTCTCTCTCTCTCTCTAATAACCCAGTCGAACTCTCTCTCTCTCTCTCTAATAACCCAGTCGAACTCTCTCTCTCTGTAATAACTCAGTCGAACGCTCTCTCTGTAATAACCCAGTCGAACGCTCTCTCTCTGTAATAACCCAGTCGAACGCTCTCTCTCTGTAATAACCCAGTCGAACGCTCTCTCTCCGTCATAACCCAGTCGAACTCTCTCTCTCTGTAATAATCCAGTCGAACTCTCTCTCTCTGTAATAACCCAGTCGAACTCTCTCTCTCTGTAATAACCCAGTCGAACTCTCTCTCTCTGTAATAACCCAGTCGAACTCTCTCTCTGTAATAACCCAGTCGAACTCTCTCTCTCTGTAATAACCCAGTCGAACTCTCTCTCTCTGTAATAACCCAGTCGAACTCTCTCTCTCTGTAATAACCCAGTCGAACTCTCTCTCTCTGTAATGACCCAGTCGAACTCTATCTCTCCGTAATAACCCAGTCGAGCTCTCTCTCTCCGTAATAACCCTGTCGAACTCTCTCTCTCCATAATAACCCAGTCGAACTCTCTCTCTCTGTAATAACCCAGTCGAACTCTCTCTCTCTCTGTAATAACCCAGTCGAACTCTCTCTCTCTGTAATAACCCAGTCGAACTCTCTCTCTCTGTAATAACCCAGTCGAACTCTCTCTCTCTCTGTAATAACCCAGTCGAACTCTCTCTCTCTGTAATAACCCAGTCGAACTCTCTCTCTCTGTAATAACCCAGTCGAACTCTCTCTCTCTGTAATAACCCAGATGAACGGTCTCTCTCTGTAATAACCCAGTCGAACTCTCTCTCTCTGTAATAACCCAGTCGAACTCTCTCTCTCTGTAATAACCCAGTCGAACTCTCTCTCTCTGTAATAACCCAGTCGAACTCTCTCTCTCTGTAATAACCCAGTCGAACTCTCTCTCTCTGTAATAACCCAGTCGAACTCTCTCTCTCTGTAATAACCCAGTCGAACTCTCTCTCTCTGTAATAACCCAGTCGAACTCTCTCTCTCTGTAATAACCCAGTCGAACTCTCTCTCTCTGTAATAACCCAGTCGAACTCTCTCTCTCTGTAATAACCCAGTCGAACTCTCTCTCTCTGTAATAACCCAGTCGAACTCTCTCTCTCTGTAATAACCCAGTCGAACTCTCTCTCTCTGTAATAACCCAGTCGAACTCTCTCTCTCTGTAATAACCCAGTCGAACTCTCTCTCTCTGTAATAACCCAGTCGAACTCTCTCTCTCTGTAATAACCCAGTCGAACTCTCTCTCTCAGTAATAACCCAGTCGAACTCTCTCTCTCTGTAATAACCCAGTCGAACTCTCTCTCTCTGTAATAACCCAGTCGAACTCTCTCTCTCTGTAATAACCCAGTCGAACTCTCTCTCTCTGTAATAACCCAGTCGAACTCTCTCTCTCTGTAATAACCCAGTCGAACTCTCTCTCTCTCTAATAACCCAGTCGAACTCTCTCTCTCTCTAATAACCCAGTCGAACTCTCTCTCTCTCTAATAACCCAGTCGAACTCTCTCTCTCTCTAATAACCCAGTCGAACTCTCTCTCTCTGTAATAACCCAGTCGAACTCTCTCTCTCTCTAATAACCCAGTCGAACTCTCTCTCTCTCTAATAACCCAGTCGAACTCTCTCTCTCTCTAATAACCCAGTCGAACTCTCTCTCTCTCTAATAACCCAGTCGAACTCTCTCTCTCTCTGTAATAACCCAGTCGAACTCTAAATCTCTGTAATAACCCAGTCTAACCCTCTCTCTCTGTAATAACCCAGTCGAACTCTCTCTCTCTGTAATAACCCAGTCGAACGCTCTCTCTCTGTAATAACCCAGTCGAACTCTCTCTCTCTGTAATAACCCAGTCGAACGCTCTCTCTCTGTAATAACCCAGTCGAACTCTCTCTCTCTGTAATAACCCAGTCGAACTCTCTCTCTCTGTAATAACCCAGTCGAACTCTCTCTCTCGTAATAACCCAGTCGAACTCTCTCTCTCGTAATAACCCAGTCGAACTCTCTCTCTCCGTAATAACCCAGTCGAACTCTCTCTCTCTGTAATAACCCAGTCGAACTCTCTCTCTCTGTAATAACCCAGTCGAACTCTCTCTCTCTGTAATAACCCAGTCGAACTCTCTCAATCCGTAATAACCCAGTCGAACTCTCTCTCTCTGTAATAACCCAGTCGAACTCTCTCTCTCTGTAATAACCCAGTCGAACTCTCTCTCTCTGTAATAACCCAGTCGAACTCTCTCTCTCTGTAATAACCCAGTCGAACTCTCTCTCTCTGTAATAACCCAGTCGAACTCTCTCTCTCTGTAATAACCCAGTCGATCTCTCTCTCACTGTAATAACCCAGTCGGACTTTCTCTCTCTGTAATAACACAGTCGAACTCTCTCTCTCTGTAATAACCCAGTCGAACTCTCTCTCTGTAATAACCCAGTCGACCTCTCTCTCTCTCTCTAATAACCCAGTTGAACTCTCTCTCTCTGTAATAACCCAGTCGAAACCTCTCTCTCTCCATAATAACCCAGTCGAACTCTCTCTCTCTCTGTAATAACCCAGTCTAACCCTCTCTCACTCTTCAATAACCCAGTCTAACCCTCTCTCTATGTAATAACCCAGTCTAACCCTCTCTGCATCTGTAATATCCCAGTCTAAACCCCTCTCTCATTCTGTGATAACCCAGTCTAACCTTCTTTCTGCAATACGCAGTCTTAACCTCACTCGCTATGTAATAGCCCAGTCTAATCCCTCTCTGTCTCTGTAATAACCAAGTCTAACCCTCTCTCACTCTGTAAAAACCCAGTTTAACACCCCCTGTCTCTCGGTTATAACCAAATCTAACCCCCACTCTCTGTACTTTCCCAGTCTAACCCTAACTCTCCCTCTATGTAATAACCCAATCTAATCTCTTTCTCGCTCTGCAATAACCCAGTCTAACCCTCTCTCTGCAATAACCCAATCTAACTATCTTTGTAATAACCCAGTCTAACTCCTTCTCACTGTAATAAACGAGTCAAACTCGCCCTCCCTGTAATAACCCAGTCTAACCCTCTGTCTCTCTGCCATTAACTAGTCTCACCCTCTCTCTGTAATAGCCAAGTATAGCACTCTGTCCCTCTGTAATAACCCAGTTTAACTCCCGCTCTCTCTCTGTCATAACCAAGTCTAACCACCACTCTCTGTACAAACTCAGAGTAACCCTCTGTCTCTGCAATTATCCAGTCTAACCCTCTCTATCTGTAATAACCCAGTCGAACTCTCTCTCTCTGTAATAACCCAGTCGAACTCTCTCTCTCTGTAATAACCCAGTCGAACTCTCTCTCTCTGTAATAACCCAGTCGAACCCTCTCTCTCTCTGTAATAACCCAGTCGAACTCTCTCTCTCTGTAATAACCCAGTCGAACTCTCTCTCTCTGTAATAACCCAGTCGAACTCTCTCTCTCTGTAATAACCCAGTCGAACTCTCTCTCTCTGTAATAACCCAGTCGAACTCTCTCTCTCTGTAATAACCCAGTCGAACTCTCTCTCTCTGTAATGACCCAGTCGAACTCTCTCTCTCTGTAATGACCCAGTCGAACTCTCTCTCTCTGTAATGACCCAGTCGAACTCTCTCTCTCTGTAATAACCCAGTCGAACTCTCTCTCTCTGTAATAACCCAGTCGAACTCTCTCTCTCTGTAATAACCCAGTCGAACTCTCTCTCTCTGTAATAACCCAGTCGAACTCTCTCTCTCTGTAATAACCCAGTCGAACTCTCTCTCTCTCTAATAACCCAGTCGAACTCTCTCTCTCTCTCTAATAACCCAGTCGAACTCTCTCTCTCTCTCTAATAACCCAGTCGAACTCTCTCTCTCTCTAATAACCCAGTCGAACTCTCTCTCTCTCTAATAACCCAGTCGAACTCTCTCTCTCTCTCTAATAACCCAGTCGAACTCTCTCTCTCTCTCTAATAACCCAGTCGAACTCTCTCTCTCTCTAATAACCCAGTCGAACTCTCTCTCTCTCTAATAACCCAGTCGAACTCTCTCTCTCTCTCTAATAACCCAGTCGAACTCTCTCTCTCTCTAATAACCCAGTCGAACTCTCTCTCTCTCTAATAACCCAGTCGAACTCTCTCTCTCTCTAATAACCCAGTCGAACTCTCTCTCTCTGTAATAACCCAGTCGAACTCTCTCTCTCTGTAATAACCCAGTCGAACTCTCTCTCTCTGTAATAACCCAGTCGAACTCTCTCTCTCTGTAATAACCCAGTCGAACTCTCTCTCTCTGTAATAACCCAGTCGAACTCTCTCTCTCTGTAATAACCCAGTCGAACTCTCTCTCTCTGTAATAACCCAGTCGAACTCTCTCTCTCTGTAATAACCCAGTCGAACTCTCTCTCTCTCTGTAATAACCCAGTCGAACTCTCTCTCTCTGTAATAACCCAGTCGAACTCTCTCTCTCTGTAATAACCCAGTCGAACTCTCTCTCTCTGTAATAACCCAGTCGAACTCTCTCTCTCTCTAATAACCCAGTCGAACTCTCTCTCTCTCTAATAACCCAGTCGAACTCTCTCTCTCTCTAATAACCCAGTCGAACTCTCTCTCTCTCTCTAATAAACCAGTCGAACTCTCTCTCTCTCTAATAACCCAGTCGAACTCTCTCTCTCTGCAATAACCCAGTCGAACTCTCTCTCTCTGCAATAACCCAGTCGAACTCTCTCTCTCTGCAATAACCCAGTCGAACTCTCTCTCTCTGCAATAACCCAGTCGAACTCTCTCTCTCTGTAATAACCCAGTCGAACTCTCTCTCTCTAATAACCCAGTCGAACTCTCTCTCTCTGTAATAACCCAGTCGAACTCTCTCTCTCTGTAATAACCCAGTCGAACTCTCTCTCTCTGTAATAACCCAGTCGAACTCTCTCTCTCTGTAATAACCCAGTCGAACTCTCTCTCTCTGTAATAACCCAGTCGAACTCTCTCTCTGTAATAACCCAGTCGAACTCTCTCTCTCTGTAATAACCCAGTCGAACTGTCTCTCACTGTAATAACCCAGTCGAACTCTCTCTCTCTGTAATAACCCAGTCGAACTCTCTCTCTCTGTAATAACCCAGTCGAACTCTCTCTCTCTGTAATAACCCAGTCGAACTCTCTCTCTCTGTAATAACCCAGTCGAACTCTCTCTCTCTGTAATAACCCAGTCGAACTCTCTCTCTCTGTAATAACCCAGTCGAACTCTCTCTCTCTGTAATAACCCAGTCGAACTCTCTCTCTCTGTAATAACCCAGTCGAACTCTCTCTCTCTGTAATAACCCAGTCGAACTCTCTCTCTCTGTAATAACCCAGTCGAACTCTCTCTCTCTGTAATAACCCAGTCGAACTCTCTCTCTCTGTAATAACCCAGTCGAACTCTCTCTCTCTGTAATAACCCAGTCGAACTCTCTCTCTCTGTAATAACCCAGTCGAACTCTCTCTCTCTGTAATAACCCAGTCGAACTCTCTCTCTCTGTAATAACCCAGTCGAACTCTCTCTCTCTGTAATAACCCAGTCGAACTCTCTCTCTCTGTAATAACCCAGTCGAACTCTCTCTCTCTGTAATAACCCAGTCGAACTCTCTCTCTCTGTAATAACCCAGTCGAACTCTCTCTCTCTGTAATAACCCAGTCGAACTCTCTCTCTCTGTAATAACCCAGTCGAACTCTCTCTCTCTGTAATAACCCAGTCGAACTCTCTCTCTCTGTAATAACCCAGTCGAACTCTCTCTCTCTGTAATAACCCAGTCGAACTCTCTCTCTCTGTAATAACCCAGTCGAACTCTCTCTCTCTGTAATAACCCAGTCGAACTCTCTCTCTCTGTAATAACCCAGTCGAACTCTCTCTCTCTGTAATAACCCAGTCGAACTCTCTCTCTCTGTAATAACCCAGTCGAACTCTCTCTCTCTGTAATAACCCAGTCGAACTCTCTCTCTCTGTAATAACCCAGTCGAACTCTCTCTCTCTGTAATAACCCAGTCGAACTCTCTCTCTCTGTAATAACCCAGTCGAACTCTCTCTCTCTGTAATAACCCAGTCGAACTCTCTCTCTCTGTAATAACCCAGTCGAACTCTCTCTCTCTGTAATAACCCAGTCGAACTCTCTCTCTCTGTAATAACCCAGTCGAACTCTCTCTCTCTGTAATAACCCAGTCGAACTCTCTCTCTCTCTCTAGTAACCCAGTCGAACTCTCTCTCTCTGTAATAACCCAGTCGAACTCTCTCTCTCTCTTGTAATAACCCAGTCGAACTCTCTCTCTCTCTTGTAATAACCCAGTCGAACTCTCTCTCTCGTAATAACGCAGTCGAACTCTCTCTCTCTGTAATAACCCAGTCAAAGTCTCTCTCTCTGTAATAACACAGTCGAACTCTCTCTCTGTAATACCCCAGTCGAACTCTCTCTCACTGTAATAGCCCAGTCGAACTCTCTCTCACTGTAATAACCCAGTCGAACTCTCTCTCTCTGTAATAACCCAGTCGAACTCTCTCTCTCTGTAATAACCCAGTCGAAATCTCTCTCTCTGTAATAACCCAGTCGAACTCTCCCTCTCTTTAATAACCAAGTCGAACTCTCTCTATCTAATAACCCAGTCGAACTCTCTCTCTCTGAAATAACCCAGTCGAACTCTCTCTCTCTGTAATAACCCAGTCGAACTCTCTCTCTCTGTAATAACCCAGTCGAACTCTCCCCCTCTCTAATAACCCAGTCGAACTCTCTCTCTCTCTAATAACCCAGTCGAACTCTCTCTCCGTAATAACCCAGTCGAACTCTCTCTCCGTAATAACCCAGTCGAACTCTCTCAATCTGTAATAACCCAGTCGAACTCTCTCTCTCTGTAATAACCCAGTCGAACTCTCTCTCTCTGTAATAACCCAGTCGAACTCTCTCTCTCTGTAATAACCCAGTCGAAATCTCTCTCTCTGTAATAACCCAGTCGAACTCTCTCTCTCTGTAATAACCCAGTCGAACTCTCTCTCTCAGTAATAACCCAGTCGAACTCTATCTCTCTGTAATAACCGAGTCGAACTCTCTCTCTCTGTAATAACCCAGTCGAACTCTCTCTCTCTGTAATAACCCAGTCGAACTCTCTCTCTCTGTAATAACCCAGTCGAACTCTCTCTCTCTGTAATAACCCAGTCGAACTCTCTCTCTCTGTAATAACCCAGTCGAACTCTCTCTCTCTGTAATAACCCAGTCGAACTCTCTCTCTCTGTAATAACCCAGTCGAACTCTCTCTCTCTCTAATAACCCAGTCGAACTCTCTCTCTCTCTAATAACCCAGTCGAACTCTCTCTCTCTCTCTAATAACCCAGTCGAACTCTCTCTCTCTCTAATAACCCAGTCGAACTCTCTCTCTCTCTAATAACCCAGTCGAACTCTCTCTCTCTGTAATAACCCAGTCGAACTCTCTCTCTCCGTCATAACCCAGTCGAACTCTCTCTCTCTGTAATAACCCAGTCGAACTCTCTCTCTCCGTAATAACCCAGTCGAACTCTCTCTCCGTAATAACCCAGTCGAACTCTCTCTCTCTGTAATAAACCAGTCGAACTCTCTCTCTCTGTAATAACCCAGTCGAACTCTCTCTCTCTGTAATAACCCAGTCGAACTCTCTCTCTCTGTAATAACCCAGTCGAACTCTCTCTCTCTGTAATAACCCAGTCGAACTCTCTCTCTCTGTAATAACCCAGTCGAACTCTCTCTCTCTGTAATAACCCAGTCGATGTCCCTAGCTCTGTAATAACCCAGACGAACTCTCTCTCCATAATAACCCAGTCGAACATTCTCTCTCAGTAATAACCCAGTCGAACTCTCTCTCTCTCTCAGTAATATCCCAATCGAACTCTCTCTCTCGTAATAACCCAGTCGAACTCTCTCTCTCTGTAATAACCCAGTCGAACTCTCTCTCTCTGTAATAACCCAGTCGAACTCTCTCTCTCTGTAATAACCCAGTCGAACTCTCTCTCTCTGTAATAACCCAGTCGAACTCTCTCTCTCTGTAATAACCCAGTCGAACTCTCTCTCTCTGTAATAACCCAGTCGAACTCTCTCTCTCTGTAATAACCCAGTCGAACTCTCTCTCTCTGTAATAACCCAGTCGAACTCTCTCTCTCGTAATAACCCAGTCGAACTCTCTCTCTCTGTAATAACCCAGTCGAACTCTCTCTCTCTGTAATAACCCAGTCGAACTATCTCTCTCTGTAATAACCCAGTCGAACTCTCTCTCTCTGTAATAACCCAGTCGAACTCTCTCTCTCGTAATAACCCAGTCGAACTCTCTCTCTCTGTAATAACCCAGTCGAACTCTCTCTCTCTGTAATAACCCAGTCGAACTCTCTCTCTCTGTAATAACCCAGTCGAACTCTCTCTCTCTGTAATAACCCAGTCGAACTCTCTCTCTCTGTAATAACCCAGTCGAACTCTCTCTCTCTGTAATAACCCAGTCGAACTCTCTCTCTCTGTAATAACCCAGTCGAACTCTCTCTCTCTGTAATAACCCAGTCGAACTCTCTCTCTCTGTAATAACCCAGTCGAACTCTCTCTCTCTGTAATAACCCAGTCGAACTCTCTCTCTCTGTAATAACCCAGTCGAACTCTCTCTCTCTGTAATAACCCAGTCGAACTCTCTCTCTCTCTCGTAATAACCCAGTCGAACTCTCTCTCTCTGTAATAACCCAGTCGAACTCTCTCTCACTGTAATAACCCAGTCGAACTCTCTCTCACTCTAATAACCCAGTCGAACTCTCTCTCTCTGTAATAACCCAGTCGAACTCTCTCTCTCTCTAATAACCCAGTCGAACTCTCTCTCTCTGTAATAACCCAGTCGAACTCTCTCTCTCTCTAATAACCCAGTCGAACTCTCTCTCTCTCTAATAACCCAGTCGAACTCTCTCTCTCTGTAATAACCCAGTCGAACTCTCTCTCTCTCTAATAACCCAGTCGAACTCTCTCTCTCTCTAATAACCCAGTCGAACTCTCTCTCTCCGTCATAACCCAGTCGAACTCTCTCTCTCTGTAATAACCCAGTCGAACTCTCTCTCTCTGTAATAACCCAGTCGAACTCTCTCTCTCTGTAATAACCCAGTCGAACTCTCTCTCTCTGTAATAACCCAGTCGAACTGTCTCTCTCTTGTAATAACCCAGTCGAACTCTCTCTCTCTGTAATAACCCAGTCGAACTCTCTCTCTCTGTAATAACCCAGTCGAACTCTCTCTCTCAGTAATAACCCAGTCGAACTCTCTCTCTCTGTAATAACCCAGTCGAACTCTCTCTCTCTGTAATAACCCAGTCGAACTCTCTCTCTCTGTAATAACCCAGTCGAACTCTCTCTCTCTGTAATAACCCAGTCGAACTCTCTCTCTCTGTAATAACCCAGTCGAACTCTCTCTCTCTGTAATAACCCAGTCGAACTTTCTCTCTCTGTAATAACCCAGTCGAACTCTCTCTCTCTGTAATAACCCAGTCGAACTCTCTCTCTCTGTAATAACCATGTCGAACTCTTCTCTCTGTAATAACCATGTCGAACTCTCTCTCTCTGTAATAACCATATCGAACTCTCTCTCTCTGTAATAGCCCAGTCGAACTCTCTCTCTCTGTAATAACCCAGTCGAACTCTCTCTCTCTGTAATAACCCAGTCGAACTCTCTCTCTCTGTAATAACCCAGTCGAACTCTCTCTCTCTGTAATAACCCACTCGAACGCTCTCTGTACTAACCCAGTCTAATCCTCTCTCTCTGCAATAACCCCGTCAAACCCTCTCTCACTCTGTAATAACCCAGTCGAACTCTCTCTCTCTGTACTATCCCAGTCGAACTCTCACTCTCTCTGTAATAACCCAGTCGAACTCTCTCTCTCTCTGCAATAAATCAGTCTAACCCTCTCTCTATGTGATAACCCAATCTAACCCTCTCTGCATCTGTAATATCCCAGTCTAAACCCCTCTCTCTCTCTGTGATAACCCAGTCTAAACTTCTTTCTGCAATACGCAGTCTTAACCTCACTCGCTATGTAATAGCCCAGTCTAATCTCGCTCTGTCTCTGTAATAACCAGGTCTAACAATCTCTCACTCTGTAAATACCCAGTTTAACACCCCCTGTCTCTCGGTTATAACCAAATCTAACCCCCAATCTCTGTACTTTCCCAGTCTAACCCTTACTCTCTCTCTATGTAATAACCCAATCTAATCTCTCATCTCTCAGTAATAACACAGTCTAACCCTCTCTCTGCAATAACCCAATCTAACTATCTTTTTAATAACCCAGTCTAACTCCTTCTCACTGTAATGAACGAGTCAAACTCGCCCTCCCTGTAATAACCCAGTCTAACCCTCTGTCTCTCTGCCATTAACTAGTCTCACCCTCTCTCTGTAATAGCCAAGTATAGCACTCTGTCCCTCTGTAATAACCCAGTTTAACTCCCGCTCTCTCTCTGTCATAACCAAGTCTAACCACCACTCTCTGTACAAACTCAGAGTAACCCTCTGTCTCTGCAATTATCCAGTCTAACCCTCTCTATCTGTAATAACCCAGTCTAAACCTCTATATCAGAAATAACCCAGTAAGACTCTCTGTGATAACCCAGTCTAACCCTCTCTCTCTCTGTAATAACCCAGTCGAACTCTCTCTCTCTGTAATAACCCAGTCGAACTCTCTCTCTCTCTCTAATAACCGAGTCAAACTCTCTCTCTCTCTAAAAACAGAGTCAAACTCTCTCTCTCTCTAATAACCGAGTCAAACTCTCTCTCTCTCTAATATCCCAGTCAAACTCTCTCTCGCTAATAACCCAGTCGAACTCTCTCTCTCTCTAATAACCCAGTCGAACTCTCTCTCTCTCTAATAACCCAGTCGAACTCTCTCTCTCTCTAATAACCCAGTCGAACTCTCTCTCTCTCTCTAATAACCCAGTCGAACTCTCTCTCTCTCTAATAACCCAGTCGAACTCTCTCTCTCTCTAATAACCCAGTCGAACTCTCTCTCTCTCTAATAACCCAGTCGAACTCTCTCTCTCTCTAATAACCCAGTCGAACTCTCTCTCTCTCTAATAACCCAGTCGAACTCTCTCTCTCTCTAATAACCCAGTCGAACTCTCTCTCTCTCTAATAACCCAGTCGAACTCTCTCTCTCTCTAATAACCCAGTCGAACTCTCTCTCTCTCTCTAATAACCCAGTCGAACTCTCTCTCTCTCTAATAACCCAGTCGAACTCCCTCTCTTTCTAATAACCCAGTCGAACTCTCTCTCTCTCTAATAAACCAGTCGAACTCTCTCTCTCTCTAATAACCCAGTCGAACTCTCTCTCTCTCTAATAACCCAGTCGAACTCTCTCTCTCTCTAATAACCCAGTCGAACTCTTTCTCTCTCTCTAATAACCCAGTCGAACTCTCTCTCTCTCAGTAATAACCCAGTCGAACTCTCTCTCTCTGTAATAACCCAGTCGACCTCTCTCTCTCTGTAATAACCCAGTCGAACTCTCCCTCTCTGTAATAACCCAGTCGAACTCTCTCTCTCTGTAATAACCCAGTCGAACTCTCTCTCTCTGTAATAACCCAGTCGAACTCTCTCTCTCTGTAATAACCCAGTCGAACTCTCTCTCTCTGTAATAACCCTGTCGAACTCTCTCTCTCTCTGTAATAACCCAGTCGAACTCTCTCTCTGTAATAACCCAGTCGAACTCTCTCTCTCTCTAATAACCCAGTCGAACTCTCTCTCTCTCTAATAACCCAGTAGAACTCTCTCTCTCTCTAATAACCCAGTCGAACTCTCTCTCTCTCTAATATCCCAGTCGAACTCTCTCTGTAATAACTCAGTCGAACGCTCTCTCTCTAATAACCCATTCGAACGCTCTCTCTCTCTGTAATAACCCAGTCGAACGCTCTCTCTCTGTAATAACCCAGTCGAACGCTCTCTCTCTGTAATAACCCAGTCGAACGCTCTCTCTCTGTAATAACCCAGTCGAACGCTCTCTCTCTGTAATAACCCAGTCGAACTCTCTCTCTCCGTAATAACCCAGTCGAACTCTCTCTCTCCGTAATAACCCAGTCGAACTCTCTCTCTCCGTAATAACCCAGTCGAACTCTCTCTCCGTAATAACCCAGTCGAACTCTCTCTCTCTGTAATAACCCAGTCGAACTCTCTCTCTCTGTAATAACCCAGTCGAACTCTCTCTCTCTGTAATAACCCAGTCGAACTCTCTCTCTCTGTAATAACCCAGTCGAACTCTCTCTCTCTGTAATAACCCAGTCGAACTCTCTCTCTCTGTAATAACCCAGTCGAACTCTTTCTCTCTGTAATAACCCAGTCGAACTCTCTCTCTCTGTAATAACCCAGTCGAACTCTCTCTCTCTGTAATAGCCCAGTCGAACTCTCTCTCTCTGTAATAACCCAGTCGAACTCTCTCTCTCTGTAATAACCCAGTCGAACTCTCTCTCTCTGTAATAACCCAGTCGAACTCTCTCTCTCTGTAATAACCCACTCGAACGCTCTCTGTAACAACCCAGTCAAACTCTCTCGCTCTGCAATAACCCAGTTGAACTCTCTCTCTCTGTAATAACCCAGTCGAAACCTCTCTCTCTCCATAATAACCCAGTCTAACCCTCTCTCACTCTGCAATAACCCTGTCTAACACTCTCTCACTCTGCAATAACCCTGTCTAACCCTCTCTCTATGTAATAACCCAATCTAACCCTCTCTGCATCTG
This sequence comes from Carcharodon carcharias, assembly GCF_017639515.1. Lineage (NCBI taxonomy): Eukaryota > Metazoa > Chordata > Chondrichthyes > Lamniformes > Lamnidae > Carcharodon > Carcharodon carcharias. The sequence continues at coordinate 4,035,596 of NC_054488.1, read as the reverse complement.
TAATATCCCAGTCTAAACCCCTCTCTCTCTCTGTGATAACCCAGTCTAACCTTCTTTCTGCAATACGCAGTCTTAACCTCACTCGCTATGTAATAGCCCAGTCTCATCTCTCTCTGTCTCTGTAATAACCCAGTCTAACTCCTCTCTCACTCTGTAAAAACCCAGTTTAACACCCCCTGTCTCTCGGTTATAACCAAGTCTAACCCCCACTCTCTGTACTTTCCCAGTCTAACCCTAACTCTCCCTCTATGTAATAACCCAATCTAATCTCTTTCTCGCTCTGCAATAACCCAGTCTAACCCTCTCTCTGCAATAACCCAATCTAACTATCTTTGTAATAACCCAGTCTAACTCCTTCTCACTGTAATAAACGAGTCAAACTCGCCCTCCCTGTAATAACCCAGTCTAACCCTCTGTCTCTCTGCCATTAACTAGTCTCACCCTCTCTCTGTAATAGCCAAGTATAGCACTCTGTCCCTCTGTAATAACCCAGTTTAACTCCCGCTCTCTCTCTGTCATAACCAAGTCTAACCACCACTCTCTGTACAAACTCAGAGTAACCCTCTGTCTCTGCAATTATCCAGTCTAACCCTCTCTATCTGTAATAACCCAGTCTAACCAACTATCTCAGAAATAACCCAGTAAGACTCTCTGTGATAACCCAGTCTAACCCCTCTCTCTGTGATAACCCAGTCTAACCCCTCTCTCTCTCTGTAATAACCCAGTCGAACTCTCTCTCTCTGTAATAACCCAGTCGAACTCTCTCTCTCTCTCTAATAACCGAGTCAAACTCTCTCTCTCTCTAATAACCGAGTCAAACTCTCTCTCTCTCTAATAACCGAGTCAAACTCTCTCTCTCTCTAATATCCCAGTCAAACTCTCTCTATCTCTCTAATAACCCAGTCGAACTCTCTCTCTCTCTCTAAAAACCAGTCCAACTCTCTCTCTCTCTAATAACCCAGTCCAACTCTCTCTCTCTCTCTAATAACCCAGTCAAACTCTCTCTCTCTCTCTAAAAACCCAGTCAAACTCTCTCTCTCTCTCTCTAATAACCCAGTCAAACTCTCTCTCTCTCTCTAATAACCCAGTCGAACTCTCTCTCTCTGTAATAACCCAGTCGAACTCTCTCTCTCTGTAATAACCCAGTCGAACTCTCTCTCTCTGTAATAACCCAGTCGAACTCTCTCTCTCTCTGTAATAACCCAGTCGAACTCTCTCTCTCTGTAATAACCCAGTCGAACTCTCTCTCTCTGTAATAACCCAGTCGAACTCTCTCTCTCTGTAATAACCCAGTCGAACTCTCTCTCTCTCTAATAACCCAGTCGAACTCTCTCTCTCTGTAATAACCCAGTCGAACTCTCTCTCTCTGTAATAACCCAGTCGAACTCTCTCTCTCTCTGTAATAACCCAGTCGAACTCTCTCTCTCTCTAATAACCCAGTCGAACTCTCTCTCTCTCTAATAACCCAGTCGAACTCTCTCTCTCTCTAATAACCCAGTCGAACTCTCTCTCTCTGTAATAACCCAGTCGAACTCTCTCTCTCTGTAATAACCCAGTCGAACTCTCTCTCTCTGTAATAACCCAGTCGAACTCTCCCTCTCTGTAATAACCCAGTCGAACTCTCTCTCTCTGTAATAACCCAGTCGAACTCTCTCTCTCTGTAATAACCCAGTCGAACTCTCTCTCTCTGTAATAACCCAGTCGAACTCTCTCTCTCTGTAATAACCCTGTCGAACTCTCTCTCTCTCTGTAATAACACAGTCGAACTCTCTCTCTCTGTAATAACCCAGTCGAACTCTCTCTCTCTCTAATAACCCAGTCGAACTCTCTCTCTCTCTAATAACCCAGTCGAACTCTCTCTCTCTCTAATAACCCAGTCGAACTCTCTCTCTCTAATAACCCAGTCGAACTCTCTCTCTCTCTGTAATAACCCTGTCGAACTCACTCTCTCTTTAATGACCCAGTCGATATCTCTCTCTCTTTAATAAGCCAGTCGATCTCTCTCTCTCTGCAATAACCCAGTCGATCTCTCTCTCTCTGCAATAACCCAGTCGATCTCTCTCTCTCTGCAATAACCCAGTCGATCTCTCTCTCTCTGCAATAACCCAGTCGATCTCTCTCTCTCTGTAATAACCCAGTCGAACTCTGTCTCTCTGTAATAACCCAGTCGAAATCTCTCTCTGTAATAACCCACTCGAACTCTCTCTCCATAATAACCCAGTCTAACCCTCTCTCTGCAATAACCCAATCTAACTTTCTTTGTAATAACCCAGTCTAACTCCTTCGCACTGTAATATACGAGTCAAACTCGCCCTCCCTGTAATAACCCAGTCTAACCCTCTGTCTCTCTGCAATTACCTAGTCTAACCCTCTCTCTGTAATAGCCAAGTATAGCACTCTGTCCCTCTGTAATAACCCAGTTTAACTCCCCCACTCTCTCTGTCATAACCAAGTCAAACCACCACTCTCCGTACTAACCCAGAGTAACCCTCTGTCTCTGCAATTATCCAGTCTAACCCTCTCTCTCTGTAATAACCCAGTCGAACCATCTATCTCAAAAATAACCCAGTTAGACTCTTCTGTGATAACCCAGTCTAAACCCTGTGTCTCTGTGATAACCCACTCTAACCCTCTCTCTCTCTCTAATAACCCAGTCGGACTCTCTCTCTCTGTAATAACCCAGTCGAACTCTCTCTCTCTGTAATAACCCAGTCGAACTCTCTCTCTCTGTAATAACCCAGTCGAACTCTCTCTCTCTGTAATAACCCAGTCGAACTCTCTCTCTCTGCAATAACCCAGTCAAACTCTCTCTCTCTGTAATAACCCAGTCAAACTCTCTCTCTCTGTAATAACCCAGTCAAACTCTCTCTCCCTGTAATAACCCAGTCGAACTCTCTCTCTCTGTAATAACCCAGTCGAACTCTCTCTCTCTGTAATAACCCAGTCGAACTCTCTCTCTCTGTAATAACCCAGTCAAACTCTCTCTCTCTGTAATAACCCAGTCAAACTCTCTCTCTCTGTAATAACCCAGTCAAACTCTCTCTCTCTCTAATAACCCAGTCGAACTCTCTCTCTCTCTCTAATAACCCAGTCGAACTCTCTCTCTCTCTCTAATAACCCAGTCGAACTCTCTCTCTCTCTAATAACCCAGTCGAACTCTCTCTCTCTCTAATAACCCAGTCGAACTCTCTCTCTCTCTAATAAACCAGTCGAACTCTCTCTCTCTGCAATAACCCAGTCGAACTCTCTCTCTCAGTAATAACCCAGTCGAACTCTCTCTCTCTGTAATAACCCAGTCGAACTCTCTCTCTAATAACCCAGTCGAACTCTCTCTCTCTGTAATAACCCAGTCGAACTCTCTCTCTAATAACCCAGTCGAACTCTCTCTCCCTAATAACCCAGTCGAACTCTCTCTCTCTCTAATAACCCTGTCCAACTCTCTCTCTCTCTCTGTAATAACCCAGTCGAACTTTCTCTCTCTGTAATAACCCAGTCGAACTCTCTCTCTCTGTAATAACCCAGTCGACCTCTCTCTCTCTGTAATAACCCAGTCGAACTCTCCCTCTCTGTAATAACCCAGTCGAACTCTCTCTCTCTGTAATAACCCAGTCGAACTCTCTCTCTCTGTAATAAACCAGTCGAACTCTCTCTCTCTGTAATAACCCAGTCGAACTCTCTCTCTCTGTAATAACCCTGTCGAACTCTCTCTCTCTCTGTAATAACCCAGTCGAACTCTCTCTCTCTGTAATATCCCAGTCGAACTCTCTCTCTCTGTAATATCCCAGTCGAACTCTCTCTCTCTGTAATATCCCAGACGAACTCTCTCTCTCTCTAATAACCCAGGCGAACTGTCTCTCTCTCTAATAACCCAGTCGAACTCTCTCTCTCTCTAATAACCCAGTCGAACTCTCTCTCTCTCTCTGATAACCCAGTCGAACTCACTCTGTCTTGTAATAACCCAGTCGATATCTCTCTCTCTTTAATAAGCCAGTCGATCTCTCTCTCTCTGCAATAACCCAGTCGATCTCTCTCTCTCTGCAATAACCCAGTCGATCTCTCTCTCTCTGCAATAACCCAGTCGATCTCTCTCTCTCTGTAATAACCCAGTCGAACTCTGTCTCTCTGTAATAACCCAGTCGAAATCTCTCTCTGTAATAACCCACTCGAACTCTCTCTCCATAATAACCCAGTCTAACCCTCTCTCTGCAATAACCCAATCTAACTTTCTCTGTAATAACCCAGTCGAACGCTCTCTCTCTGTAATAACCCAGTCGAACGCTCTCTCTGTAATAACCCAGTCGAACTCTCTCTCTCCGTCATAACCCAGTCGAACTCTCTCTCTCTGTAATAACCCAGTCGATCTCTCTATCTCTGTAATAACCCAGTCGAACTCTCTCTCTCTGTAATAACCCAGTCGAACTCTCTCTCTCTGTAATAACCCAGTCGAACTCTCTCTCTCTGTAATAACCCAGTCGAACTCTCTCTCTCTGTAATAACCCAGTCGATCTCCCTAGCTCTGTAATAACCCAGTCGAACTCTCTCTCCGTAATAACCCAGTCGAATTCTCTCTCTCTGTAATAACCCAGTTGAACTCTCTCTCTCTGTAATAACCCAGTCGAAACCTCTCTCTCTCCATAATAACCCAGTCTAACCCTCTCTCACTCTGCAATAACCCTGTCTAACACTCTCTCACTCTGCAATAACCCTGTCTAACCCTCTCTCTATGTAATAACCCAATCTTACCCTCTCTGCATCTGTAATATCCCAGTCTAAACCCCTCTCTCTCTCTGTGATAACCCATTCTAACCTTCTTTCTGCAATACGCAGTCTTAACCTCACTCGCTATGTAATAGCCCAGTCTAATCCCTCTCTGTCTCTGTAATAACCAAGTCTAACCCTCTCTCACTCTGTAAAAACCCAGTTTAACACCCCCTGTCTCTCGGTTATAACCAAGTCTAACCCCCACTCTCTGTACTTTCCCAGTCTAACCCTAACTCTCCCTCTATGTAATAACCCAATCTAATCTCTTTCTCGCTCTGCAATAACCCAGTCTAACCCTCTCTCTGCAATAACCCAATCTAACTATCTTTGTAATAACCCAGTCTAACTCCTTCTCACTGTAATAAACGAGTCAAACTCGCCCTCCCTGTAATAACCCAGTCTAACCCTCTGTCTCTCTGCCATTAACTAGTCTCACCCTCTCTCTGTAATAGCCAAGTATAGCACTCTGTCCCTCTGTAATAACCCAGTTTAACTCCCGCTCTCTCTCTGTCATAACCAAGTCTAACCACCACTCTCTGTACAAACTCAGAGTAACCCTCTGTCTCTGCAATTATCCAGTCTAACCCTTTCTATCTGTGATAACCCAGTCTAACCCCTCTCTCTGTGATAACCCAGTCTAACCCCTCTCTCTCTGTAATAACCCAGTCGAACTCTTTCTCTCTGTAATAAACCAGTGGAACTCTCTCTCTCTCTAATAACCGAGTCAAACTCTCTCTCTCTCTAATAACCGAGTCAAACTCTCTCTCTCTCTAATAACCGAGTCAAACTCTCTGTCTCTCTAATATCCCAGTCAAACTCTCTCTATCTCTCTAATAACCCAGTCCAACTCTCTCTCTCTCTCTAATAACCCAGTCCAACTCTCTCTCTCTCTCTAATAACCCAGTCCAACTCTCTCTCTCTCTCTAATAACCCAGTCCAACTCTCTCTCTCTCTCTAATAACCCAGTCAAACTCTCTCTCTCTCTCTAATAACCCAGTCAAACTCTCTCTCTCTCTCTAATAACCCAGTCAAACTCTCTCTCTCTCTCTAATAACCCAGTCAAACTCTCTCTCTCTCTCTAATAACCCAGTCGAACTCTCTCTCTCTCTTTAATAACCCAGTCGAACTCGCTCACTCTCTCTAATAACCCAGTCGAACTCTCTCTCTCTCTGTAATAACCCAGTCGAACTCTCTCTCTCTCTGTAATAACCCAGTCGAACTCTCTCTCTCTCTGTAATAACCCAGTCTAACTCTCTCTCTCTCTGTAATAACCCAGTCGAACTCTCTCTCTCTCTGTAATAACCCAGTCGAACTCTCTCTCTCTCTGTAATAACCCAGTCGAACTCTCTCTCTCTCTGTAATAACCCAGTCGAACTCTCTCTCTCTCTGCTAATAACCCAGTCGAATCTCTCTCTCTCTGCAATAACCCAGTCAATCTCTCTCTCTCTGCAATAACCCAGTCAATCTCTCTCTCTCTGCAAAACCCAGTCAATCTCTCTCTCTCTGCAATAACCCAGTCTATCTCTCTCCTCTCTGCAATAACCCAGTCAATCTCTCTCTCTCTCAATAACCCAGTCAATCTCTCTCTCTCGCAATAACCCAGTCAATCTCTCTCTCTCTGCAATAACCCAGTCAATCTCTCTCTCTCTGCAATAACCCAGTCAATCTCTCCTCTTCTGTAATAACCCAGTCAAACTCTCTCTCTCTGTAATAACCACGTCGATCTCCTCTCTCTGAATAACCCAGTCGAACTCTCTCTCTCTGCAATAACCCAGTCAATCTCTCTCTCTATGGCATAACCCAGTCGAACTCTCGCTCTCTGTAATAACCCAGTCGAACTCTCTCTCTCTGTAATAACCCAGTCAACTCTCTCTCTCTCTCTAATAACCCAGTCGAACTCTCTCTCTCTGTAATAACCCAGTCGAACTCTCTCTCTCTGTAATAACCCAACCTAACTCTCTCTCTGTAATAACCCACTCGAACTCTCTCTCTCTGTAATAACCCAGTCGAACTCTCTCTCTCTGTAATAACCCAGTCGAACTCTCTCTCTCTGTAATAACCCAGTCGATCTCCCTAGCTCTGTAATAACCCAGTCGAACTCTCTCTCTCTAATAACCCAGTCGAACTCTCTCTCTCTCTAATAAACCAGTCGAACTCTCTCTCTCTCTAATAACCCAGTCGAACTCTCTCTCTCTCTAATAACCCAGTCGAACTCTCTCTCTCTCTAATAACCCAGTCGAACTCTCTCTCTCTCTAATAACCCAGTCGAACTCTCTCTCTCTGCTAATAACCCAGTCGAACTCTCTCTCTCTCGTAATAACCCAGTCGAACTCTCTCTCTCTGCTAA